>NC_067245.2:293954091-294257121 GCF_019359855.2 Lolium perenne
GGATGACTCGAATTTGGACAAGTTCTATGAAGAGTGGAAAGCAGAATACGCACAGCTTATGGACGAGCTGTTTGGTAATGGCCCAAACGCAACACCCGTGAGGTGGGTGAAACATCCCTCGTTCATGTGAAAATGCTTATACTCGGCCGACCGATCGCGCAAAAAAGATCGGTCGTCTCCCGAGCCTGCGCGCTTCCTTCCGTACGCCCTGACTCCGTGGTGGACCCATAGTACTAATTACGTATTCGTTTACTTTTGCTTGAAGGACTCCGCATGCAAACGCTCCGCCACCCGTGCATGTCGAAGCCCACCACTAGCCCAGGGTGTATTAGCTAGCTTACATTGACACATGCATGCCTGTAGTACTAGGTTTTTTCAGGATATGCATGCTTGTGTGCTACCTAGGCCCTAGTGCTAGCTTCCTTGCGTATATATTTTAGTGGAACGACTATTATTTTTGTAGTGAAAGCACACAAGAGATGTTGTAATCCTTTTGCCAATTTGCCGGGATGTTTACAAGTTCGTGTTTTCCTAAAATTTTAAATTTTGCATAAGTTATTCGAAAATGAAAAAAAAAGTGTAAGACATTTTGTTGTAATCATTTGTGAATTGTGTATAGATCGTTGCCTTTTTTTTGTTGTAATTCAGTTTGTAGCAAATTAATTGTTGCTTCACCACTTTGCATTATTTGCAAACACATCGATTTTTTGTTGTAATCGTTTCTGAATTTTGTAAATATATTTTGTTGTAATTCAATATGTAGAACTTAATGGTTGCTTTACCACTTTTGCACTGTTTGCAAACATATGGATTTTTTGTTGTAATAGTTTGCGGTTTTTGTAGATAATGATGTCGACTTTTGTTGTGAATCGATCGACGGAAAAATTGTTGGTTTAAACACTTTTTGTAACATTACTTTTTTGTTGTAATAGCTTGTGATTTTTTGTTGTATTTGTTAGGAATTTTTGTAGGAAATTAATCTATAGAAAAAAGTGTTGTTTATCTAATTTTTTTTGTAGCATTAGCTTTTGAAAATTTGAAGGGAAAAATATAAATTGCGGTAGAGCTAATATTGGACGTTGGATGACGATCAGACGACGAAAACTGCAACCGATTTTACAGCCCAGATCGGCCGACCGGCGTTGAGCGCAACCCCAACTCGAAAGGAATAGTCAGCACGACCAGTGCGCGACAAGAACGAGCCTTGCACGACGGTAGGTGGTAACTTTTGTACAATGTTACAATTTTTCCCTATAAATATAAGAGTGATTAGAATTTTATTCGTATGATTTTGTAACGATAGTCTAACAACTATTGCTAGAATTTTTCGTGTAACAAGGGATGGAGCAAGCAGTACTCCGTAGAAAGCTACTAGTAGTAGACTAGGTGGAGGCAACCCATGCGGAAACTTGCATGCAGCTAGCAGCAACGCGTGCATGCAAGCATGGCGGCCAAAAAGACACAACGCTCAGCTGACACGGCCGTAACTACGCGTGAAAGGCGACAAGCTGTGATGTTCTGTGGTCCCGGCTGCATTTGAGCTGCACGTGAAAGTGCTTTTCAGGCAGAGCATCCAACGAACGTACGGTTTCTTGTTCCGTCATCGGACGGTGGAGGTACAACCGATTTTACACCCGGGAATCGGCCGACCGACGCTCAGCACTACATCTTCATGTATTACGATGGCCAGGATGATGAGGAGGAGGGGGAAGAGTTAGACGTTGTGGTTGACGGGATCCCGCCGACGGCATCCAAATGACACGAGCAAGAAGAGCGATGGCATGGACCCGTCATGTTTTGGTCCAACCCACTTCGGTTTATTTCTCTAGTACATCACCTTGACAGTTTTTGCATGTTAATACAAAGCAAAATCTAAATAAAAAAATAAGGTGAAAGTACTTCTAAAAAATAACTCATTGTACATCATATTTTGTTGCTATATGTAAATTCCGGGACGATGTTAAGATAAGACGGTCTTATCAACCATTGCACATGCCCTTATGGCCTTATGGATCCATCATGTTTTTTTTTTTTGAGAAACACAGTACAAACGCAGACGCTCATATACACGCGCATACACTCACCCCTATGAACGCACACACGCACACCCCTACCCCTATGAGCACCTCCGGAAGACTGAGCCGGCGGATTGGATCTTGAAATTGACGAAGTCACCACAGACGCCTCGCTGTCGACGGGAACGTCGCCTCCCACTGAATGAATATTCCGCCTTTATGAGACACACAGATGTCAAACCTGGGGTTTGAACTATGGTGGGCTGGGGGTACAACCACCCTCCTAACCACCCAACCTCAGGTTGGTTCTCGGGTCCATCATGTTTTGATCCATCCCATCCCACTTTGACTTATTTTTCTACATGCCATCTTGACATTTTCTTTTTGGAATATTGATACAGAAGAAAAACTGAAAATAGTTAGGTGAAAACACTTCGACAAATGTTTTGAAGGTTTTGCCGAACACATTATAAATAATGACCTCAAAGATGATCTACGTAATCAAAAGAGCAACATGGTAAAGGGAGTATATGCACCGTGTATTAAAAGTAAATTTCCGTATATTCGTCTCCATTTATGTCTGTGAGCGTATAATAGAGTTCTTAAGAAAATACAACTACTACGGTACTACCTCTGTCTATAAAAGGATGTCGTAAGTTTTTTTTCTAAATTTTAATGTATCTAGACGTACTCTAGTGTATAGATACATCCGAATTTAGACTAATTTCCGACGTCATTTTTTATGGACGGAGGGAGTACTATTCTTGCTTTACCAAAGTGTCCCGGTTGTTCTTTTCAATTGTACTTTTGCAATTAATCTGAGCCGTTCTTTTCATTGCTTATGTCTAGCTAATTTTTAGATGGAAGGTTTGAAGTGAGCCCAATTTTAAATTAACGAAGTCATTAACAGGCTAAGAGTACAACATGTATCACTACTAGGGAGACCAGCTTACAATGAAAGCACATAAAGAGAAGAGAACGGTACTAAAAAAAAAAAGAACCACGGCTAGAAGCAAACGGCTTGTTGGCTTCATCCTCAAGATAACTTGACCCCGGGGAACGTCGCTGGATTGGGAGCAAACCTTCACCGGAGTCCCTGCACCACCATCTTCATGTCGCACTACTCCAAGCCGCATGAAGACCACTAGCCAGAAGCATCAACACTCGTCAAGGAATTCAAGGCAACACCTTCAAGAAGGAGGCGACACTGTAATGTCGTCGATGCCTGACCCAGAGGGTCTAGGGTTTTACACAAGTTCTAGGACAATGATGAAGTAAGAAAGAGAAGGTCAACATCGAAGCCTCCAAGGAGGGGAATGACACCCATGAGTGTCATCGTCGCTAGCACCGGATGAACTGGGCAAGGCTTTCGCCCAAAGCCTTCTAACTTCTTATCACAATGCCACCAAAACATGAGGAAGTTGCAGTGATGACCAACCGCTACAATGGACAATCCCGTCACCGGAGGACGCGAAGATAGACCAAAAACAGGGATCTTCTACTCCCAAGGTCCAACGGATGCCAACGGAAAGAGGGGAAGGCGAGAGTCGAAATTGGACTAGATCCTTGTCAAGCAAACATGAAAGGACAGAACTTGGGGAAGGGGAATGACTGAGAGCAGCCTGCATTGTTTCGCAAAAAAAAAAAAAAAAAAAAAAAAAGGAGCAGCCTGCATTGCACATTCCCCACCGACGTCCCATGCCGCTGTCCAGTAGCTAGGCCTAGGCGCCGGCTCCGACCAAATCCCATTCTTCAACCTCACTCTGGCGGTCTTCCTAGTCTGATCTTTGTGACGATCTGTACCGTGATCGAACAGGCGGCAAGAGCCTGACCGGAAGCTGCATGGCGAACATCAGAGAGACGTGGGAGATGCTCAACTTTGCTGCCGAGAATGGCGTGACTGCGGACGTGGAGGTGATCGGAGCAGTAGAGGTGAACGCGGCCATGGGCGCCTGGCCAAGGGCGATGTCAGGTACCGCTTCGTCATCGACATCGGCAACACCTTCAGCTCGCTGGCCTCGGCTATGTAGCTTATATCTACCTGCGAGACCAGTGGCCAAATCCAGCACCTGATCCCTGCTGGTGCAAATAAATGCAGCAAGTGATATGATTGTGCTTAATCTACCTTGATATGATTGTGCTTAATCTACCTTGATATGATTGTGCAGCAAGCGTGAGTATACAAGTATTGTGTAACACTATGATATGAGAATGGATTCTCTGAGACGACAAGAATTGGAGACAACAATGCAGTATGTAACATCTGTTTTTTCATATAAATAAGATGAAATTCAATAATTACATGCCACAAACATGTGTGAGCTCTCTGCCTCACTTCACTACAGGAAACATTTGCATTATCTCTTTCTCTAACAATTATGGTACCATAAAGCATTTGAATTTTGCATTGGTGTACACGTACAAACAGAGAGGGAAGAGTGAGAATCCTCACGCTTTGGCAACAAACTACAGTATACAGTATGCAGTATGCTACGGTTTGTGCACAGAGACTTGCACCATCACCGTGGCATGCCAAGGGACCTAGGGAGGGACAGAGACCGGACCTCTGGTGCTGAGCTAGGGAACATAACGTTGAGCTTGTGCATCAGGACGTCTGACTTAGACGGTATCTCGTTGAGCAGGAACTGCTGCACAATCGGCTTCTTGAACCACTCCAGCACCGAGTCCCCAGGTGCCCGCAGGACAACCTTGCTTACCTCGAATGGCGACTCCAGTGATGCTAGCACCTGGGCTACCACCATCTTTAGCGTCGGCCCTGTCACCAGCTTGATGCGACGCGGCACGACTCCGTAGTAGAGCATCCGCTTCCTGAATCGGTGGAGCGTGTGCACTGTCGCGATGAGCGCTGCTCCCACAGAAAGGTTCCGGATGTCCAGGGACCAGGCGATGTGCTGGTCAAAAACGATGGCCTTGGGGAACAGCTTATTCTCGTAGGCGACCTTCCAGACGCATCGTGCACGGTTCATCTGCCCCATGAGCACCAGGTAGTTGAGGAGCACGTTCACAAAGTACCTCGCCGCGCTCTCCTCATTTTCATAGTCGATGCCCTGGAAGAATTCACGGACAAAGGAGAGCACGGGCTTCTTCCGCTGCTCAGGCCCCGTGAACAACCCGCACATGAAGTCATGCGCCTTGTGCCTGCTCACGCTCAGGATGTTCATGATTGCGCGTTCGCTGTCCTCATCCTGGCACCGAACCAAGTGCGCGAGGATGGAAGTGTAGAGTATCATGTCCACCTTCGCCGCCGCACCAACATAAGTCTCGAGCAGAGGACGTGCCGAGTCATACAGCCCCATCTTCATGCAAGACTCAAAGAGCTGCCTTATGATGAAATTATTGGTCCGTATCCCGGCAGAGCCCATGAACCGCAGCCACTTGAGTGCGAGCTCCGTCGAACCATCCTTGATGTAAATCATCAGCATGTCACTTGCAGTCACCTCGATTGGGAACCCTGATGCCTTCATCTCAAGCAACACTTTTGCAGCCAAATCCAGCAGCCTCTTGTTTGCCAGCATCGTCAGCAATGCTGTAAATGTGCTCAGCCCCGGCCTTGTTCCTGCATTTGCCATGGAGTGGTACATCCGCATTGCGATATCCACCTGACCAGCTGAAGCATGCATTTCGACCAGACAAGCATATGTGGCAGGAGTAGGGAAGAAGCCGGACTTCTCCATGTCTCCAAACAACTTGGCAGCGACGTCCAGCCTCCCTGACCGTGCATTCGCCTCGACAACCATGGTGTACAAGCCAAAGCTTGGCCGGAGCCCTCCTCGCCTCATCTCCTCCCAAAGCTCCATCCCGGCATCGAGCTTCCCGGCCTTGACGAGCCCCTCCACCATGGCCGTACTCACTGACATGCTCACCCTGTGCCCCACCGCCACCATCTCCCTGTACATCCCCATCGCTGCGTCGAGCCTCCCTGACTTGGCCAGCACGTCCACCATCGTGCTGTACACTGCCGGAGACGCAGGCCCGACCCCATCCCTCTGTCTCATTTCATCAAACAGCTTCCGTGAGGCGTCGATCCTGCCGGCGCGCGCCAGCGCAGGCACCGCAAGCTCGTAAGTGGCCTTGTCGAGCGCGCAGCCACAGACCGACATTTCATCGAGCACCTCGAAGGCCTTGAATGCGAGCCCCCTGGTGAGCAGCAGCGAGAGGAGGGCGTTGCAGGCGGGCGTGGCGAGGCCCCGGAAGCCGGCGTCGCGGAGGCGCTTGAAGCAGTAGAAGGCGGGCTCGAGGAGGCCGTGGGTGGCGAGCGCGGAGACGACGGCGTTGAGGGTCCTGGGGAAGAGCGCGGGGTCCGGGTGCGCGAGGGCGTCGTCGAAGAGCGAGAGGATGTCGGAGGAGTGGGTGGGCGGCGGGAGGCGCGCGGCGACGAGGGCGGAGAGGTCGTCGGAGGGCGCGAACCAGGGCTGGGTGCGCGCCCAGGCGACGAGGGAGAGGAGCGGGACCGGGTCGGAGGCCGGGAGGGAGCTGGCGGCGAGGAGGAGCAGGGCCGGGTCCGGCGGGGACGGGAGCGCGGAGAGCGCGGCGGTGAGGGAGGGCCCCGAGCGGAGGCGCAGCGCGAGCGCGGCGAGGCGGGCCGCCGCGGCGGGCCGCGGCAGCGGGTGCGCGGAGGTGCCGGAGAGGATGGTGGGCTCGGCGCCTGGTACTGCGGGGCGAGCACCGGGTGCGGACGAGAGGACCTCCCCCGTCTCGTCCAGGTAGTCGACCGTGTCCGTCCACTCGGCGCCTGGCGGCGGGTCGGAGGAGAGGCGGCGTGGCGCGAGCGAGCGGGGCAGCGCCGCCGCCCGGCGGCGGAGGTGGGGGAGGCCGGCGCGGAGGAGCATGGATTCTTTTGGCGGCGTCTCGGCCCTTCCACTTGGGCTGTCTCTCGGACTAGTTGCGAAATTGCGATACAAGAAGCGGGCCCCCAGCTACATGTGAAACTGGTAGGGCCCGCGGCCCATGAGAATCACGCGAGTAAAGTCGCATCTCCGCACGCCAGAACCAAACCAGATCGTTTCCCTTCTTCTCTGGCTTGTTCTTCATTGTCCCTGCTGCGCGCATCTCCAGATCGCCTTCTCACCTGACCCGTCTCTCCTTAACCTGGTGCGAGGGCAGGCCGTGCTCGCGTCGTCCGCGCCAAATCCTCCCCGCAGTCAAGTAAGTCTCATCCTCTTCTCTGGGAGTCCGTGATTAATTTGGGCGTTCTTGGAGTTCATGCTTCTACCGCCGAGATGGAATTAGGTCCTGGATTAGATGAATGGGCAGTAATCTTATGCCACAGCGACTGTCATGCATGGGATACGAGCAATAGCAAGGCTAACTTTTCTTTTTTTAGGGGTTTCGAACAAGGTTCATAGGCAAAGGCCACAAAGTACCCAAACGACAGTTTTTAGCCTAGGGGAAGCATATGTCTGTAGTTTATACTACTACCTCCGTCCGAATTTAAGTCCAAATTTAGACACTAAATTCATTGATCCGTATCACCGGCCTTATAAACCATAACCAGCTTACCGAGTTATATCTTCCCCATCAGTTAGCTGCATCCTGTATGTTTAACTCATAGTTCCTTATTATCTTCCATTGCATCAGCATTCCAATCAGGAGAAGCGATGTCGACAGTGATCACAAAGTTCGCTGTCACATCCATGCTGATGTGGATGGTCCCAGTTGCAATCGTCTATGGATTTAACCACCAGATCTTTCCAGGTATGACTGCTTTCCCTTCTACATTACGCGGTTCTTCGTATTTTATACAGAATTGAAGCACACACATTTATAAGAGAATGACGTTTTACTCATTGGTCAGGTGTCGGCCAGCTTTCGCCCTCAGCGCAGACCTTGGCCAGTGGATTCCTCGCTGTCATCTCGGTCAACCTGGTGATCGGATTTTACATATACATGGCCATGAAGGAGACTCCCCATCAAGAGCCGCAGCCTGATCCAACCTTTCTGGCGAACGCTAAAGCGAGCATCAACCAGCCTACATCTTCGCAAGTGAGTGACGATTCCCATGGGAAGGGGAAGGTGGAGTAGGCAGTAGGGCAACTTAGCTTGGTTTTTTGTCCCCTTGATGCACATGCTATCAGGAATCAGTTGTGTTATGTGCTTATGTACTATTAAGCGCGCCCTTTTAGTTCGATGGATGTGGTTGCTGATATTTTTGAGAACTGGAGGTATATTATGATCAGTCTTGTGTACCAGTTATCAGTAGATACTGTGTTCAACTTGTTAATTTTGTTACGATGTTGAGAAAGGTCACTCTTGCGATCATAATCGAGAATCTGCTTTCACTGATTATGTCTGTTATTCTTAGCACATATTTTGTGCAGATTTATCTAACTTGTTTCCTTTGTATGCAATCATATACTAGATATTTTATAAACAAAACAGTGAATTTCTTGGGAATAGCTACTGTTGAGCTAAATTGTTCTTAGTTATTTAAATAAGGAGTATTTGTGAACAATCAGTGGAACTGGATAAGACAGGTCTTTGTTTAACAATGGATATTGTTTTTGTGTCACGAAACAAAATAGGATCTTGATATGTTGTCGTTGATTTCGGGAAGGACTTGAGTCTTATCTGAAGCTTTATCCTATCCCAGATATGAGTGACCATGGATCATTAGCTCCAGTAGCACTTCAATCTTGTGTGTGTTGCATGTGTTTTTCTCCCAGGAGCATATGCAATTGCGGATAAATTGTGTAGACCTTAAAATCTTATTGAAAATTTATATCTGTGGTGAAGCTTTGAATTCTCCTGTCAAATATTCTGGAAAGGAATTTTCTTACTAATGATCTAAACAAACTAGCCTGTTTTGTTGCTTCCGGATGATGGAAAAACTGTGCCTGCTGATTCTGTTAATTGTGTGACATGTGGGACTCGGCTTGTCTAAATGGAAAGTTCAAAACCTGCTGTATAACTAATCACTTACATGACTTAGGATTTATGGTTGGCGTTCATACAACCTCATACAATTGTGTAAATGGAGAATATCCAAGAGTAACCTATTTTGAGACATAGAAAATTCATGGATGAATTGTCAATTCTGCACCAATGGATTATTATTCTGATAGAATGGAGAGCTCCACTGGATACTTCCAACTTTAGCAGGACATAGTAATACTAGTAGAAATATGGAGATCTATGCCCATATGGCTAGCATGGACATGATCCCTGCACCTAGGAAAAGTGCAAGATATGTCATCAGCTGAAGCTTTGTGTTTGTCTGTAGCTTTGGGTTATTGAAATCTGTTGCTAGAAGGTCAACTAGGGACATGTAGATCAAAATCCCTGCCGATGCTGAGTTGAAGACTCCCTCGATAATGAAGGCAGTAGAGCTATGCACATTATAGCTAGATGAAATTGCAATCCCTAGCACAATGCCCACAGGTGCAGTCAAGGAGAAAAACGTTGCCATGATGATGGTTGCCCTTACCTTGAAATTAGCCTGCAGTGAGAAGTAAAGATCAATGATGTTAACCTTTGTTGCTGTGGCACTATATACAATTAGTTCTTTATCCTCTGCAATCATTTATTTGTTTTCTTGAACATCTTTGCTATCTTATGACAAAATAGTACTCCCTCCATTCTTTTTTAATTGACTCAAATTTAGTACAAAGTTGTACTAAATCCGAGTCAATTAAAAGAGACCGGAGGGAGTATGTCCTTAGTCCATATAAGAGTCTATCTGCTGACCATATTTGTTACTTTGTGTTCTTCCCTGAAGATTTAATGATCAATAGCTCTTGGATGCATTGTGTTGATTTTTTTGGAAGAAAATTATCAATGTTGTTTAATGCCTGTAATGTCTCAAGTTATTATCAGGTTTTATTTTAACTCCATATTATCTTTGTCTCTTGTTTTCCTCCCCTTCTGTGAGTCATAACTATTCTGATATGTTGGTTTGGAATTGTCTTTTTGAGCAAGTTGTAGCTTCCTGGTATCTTAGTCTAAAAAAGAAATAGACAAAACAAATTAGCTTAGTATCTTAGTTTTAGTACAAGCAGGTACCTGTACAATGCAACCACCCAAGCCTATGCCTTCAAAGAACTGATGGAAGCTAAGGGCACCGACCAGAGGCCTGATGGTGGATGGCCTCACAGATGCTCCTAAGGACACCCCAATGATCACCGAATGCACCAAGATTCCCAGCTCTAGAACCTGCATGATGATATATTTGTTATTTAAAGAGGGATTCACTGGTTCTTCAAAATACTTGGAGAACAAGGTGTGGAGGAACTCAATTCTTAGTTCGAAGAGGAAAAGTTTGTCTTAAAGAAGTAAAGCACATAATGCCAGACCTGTCGAATAGGTATTGATCTCATTACCCTGTCCCTGTTTATTTGTGTGTTATGGAAAGGTTTCTGAAGAGATGCAAAAGTGATTTTGGAGAATTCTTTAACATGCCACTATGCCTTTTGGTTTCACCCTGAAACTGTTATCTTGGAACTAGTATTTGCTTGCGATGTTCATTGTTGATAAACGTTTTGTTAGAGAGATATTTTGGAACATTATGTGCTACTACTTGATCTTATTATCTGCATGTTCACAAGTTAATATATTGCTTGATTCTTTTGAAAGTTACTTTCATGCTTTGTCAATTTCAGATTCACTATTTTTCTGGTACACAAGAAGCTGTGGAACAAAGCAACCCTGCCAGGGTCAGGGATTCCTATGAGACTGAGTGGCTGCTCTTACCTGAGACACCACCCTGTGCCGGATTGTGTCAGCTATTGAAGCCTCCTCTGGTGAGCTGATGATCACCACCTCACCATGTGAATGGCCCTGCGTATGCACATGATCGGTCCTCCCTTCCTCGTCTCCAGCATGGTCAGGTATGTCGATGCTGTCAACAGGTTGTGCCTTACTGACGTGAGAGCGCCTGTAGTACCCAGCAGCCAGCGAGTCTATGACCATTGTGGCCATTGCTGCAGTCATCGCCACAAGACCCGCAAAAGGGAAGCCGTTCCTACTGCCGCCACCTTTGTGGAGGCATGGGGACGTGAAGCTGTCGAACGCCGCTGGCAGAATATGCACCATGCCGGTTGCAAGGATGACGCCAGCCGCAAACGCCTTGACAGCAAAGAAGATGTCACCGTCAGGGCGCAGCGCGGCCATGGAGCGGCCAAGCACAGGCACCAGTACGCCAGCCGCCCCCGCAGTCAGGATGGACGCGATGGCGACCAGCTTCAGCTTCGTCGCGCCCTGCTTGTCCGCCCCGTCCGTGGCTGTAGTGCAGTCGCAGCCGCCGCTGGCTGCAGCCTGCTGCGCAAACAAGAGGAGCCATGGAAGCACTTGCAAGGTATGCTTGATAGCCAACATGGTGCTGATTATGTCTGAATGTGACGTCTCCCCTTGTCTATTCTAGTGTGGCCTGCAGGGAGATAGATAGATGGAACCAATTCTGTGGGTACTTTATATAGGAAGGGTTGCGGTGATGAGAGCTGTTGTCCTTTGTCCAGGTGGGGTCTGATACTTCCAAAGTCCCCTATGGCCATGTGTCACTGACCTCGGTGCAAAGTGTCGTTGATGCTTGATACTCGAACGACATGGTATCCGTAAACTGGATTCTCTGCACTTTCGAGACTTGTTTTCCATACAGATCCGCAAGCTATGTTGAAACTTGTTCTCATCCATGATCATCAGCTTCAGCTCTCTGAAATCTGGTCCAGCGCCGTATCGCCTTGTTGTCGTGCCTCATCGCCGATCACTGGATGGGCGAAGGCGTGATACTGCCTGATACTACTATTATAACCCTGATAAATCCAGAGAGGGTATGAGAAGTAAGGCATGTTTGGCCGATGGTGGCTGTGAGAGGGCCTGGTTTGCTTTCTGGTCGGTTTAGTGCAGTGTTGACATGATGTTGTCATCGGCCAGTCAGATTAGACACTTCCCAGCCCAGGTGATTACCCTTTCAGGGCTCTGTGGACTGGATTGAGAGAGAGGCTATGTGGTTGCGTCTGATCATTGGTGGAGATTAAAAGAAATCAAGGCCCATAGCTTCTGTTTAGCTGTGCGCTTTCGGTGTTGGTTGAAGGTAAGTTAAAGCCTTAATGGTCGTTGCAAAAGAAACTGAAATACTGCATCCATTCCAAATTAGGAAAGAAGCCGCCCCAACTAATTTCGAATGGCCCCTAAAAAAAAAACTAATTTCGAATGGGCAAACGTATGATTCAAACCCAAGCAACTGCGAAACCTGAAGAATCAGAAGGCAGAGATCCAACGAAATCCAGCCGATAGGATCTCGGTTGAACTTGTTGGGTGCCCTGTTCACCAGTGGACGTCTCAGTGAGCCACTTACCTGTACGAGGGGGGCGAATATGCATGCCATGTCATGTACTGTCGTTGGGGTCTTTAACTGCCGTTGTCTTGGGTCACAATCATAACGATGTGGGATAGTTCCACTAACCTTGGGAGACAACCTTGTGAGCACAGCCGAGGTGTTCTCCTCCTCCCAATCCAGAGTTGAAAAGATAGAGAATCTGCCTAGCTAGATAGGGAGGAATCTATCTAAGTGCACACCAAACACGAGCCATCGAACCCTGGCCGGAAAATTGAGAAAGAAAGAAAGAAGGCGGGGCTAGCTTATGTGCCAGCAATCATCGACCCAACACAAACAGGGACGGTGCTACTTGCCTTGCAATTGGGTGTGTGTTCTTGGTGGGTGTCGCCGCCATGGATCAGGTACTCAGCAGTAGGATTGATGTGTACATGCAAGGGAAAGGCACCAGGGTTTTCAGGATTGATGTGAACTCCACTCGTGGGTTCTACTGTTGGCAAGCATCTACATCGACAAGAATGCTTCCTGTGATTGATCGATCTCGTGGAGAGACAACTCCAAAGCCATTTCTGTCTCTTTGATCCATCATCACTGGAGGAAATTTGAGTGCATTAAGCAGATGCAGAGGTACATATATCAACTCCTACAGTTGAAAACCGTGACCATCTGCCCGAACTAGCGTTTGGCCTAAAGTTCCGAGGCAGATACATGCATCTTCTCCACACAATAGCAAGGCGACTGACCGATGGTCGACGCACTGGCTACCTAGCCAGGGTGAAAAGGTTAGTGGAGAAGGCGGTGCAGGACAGCAGCGTTCATGGGTTAAGAAAACGTAGGTGGTGGTCCTTTGGCTTGAACAGCATCCATCAACAGAAGAAGCAACATACGCAGCGGATCAAGGAAGCCAATAATGCTCGTAATAGGATCCACGATGGTGCACTTACCCCACAACTGTTCCGTTCGTGCTCACATGTTGCAGAACCATGCGCAAGAGAATCACATATGCAAAAGTTTTGGTGTAACTAAAGGACTCCCAGCCTCCCAGGATTGATCACTAAGTGTTCAGTCGTGTCGTTGGCTTTGGGGCTGTGTACTATTGTGGCCCTCTTTCTTCTCGGGGCAAGGCCTGGTTATATTATTTGGCCCAACTACCAAACGCTTGCTAAATGGGCTTGGCCTACCACGCTTGCTAAACGTGCTCGGCCCAATCTACCTGCCATGTGCGGCAGCTGAATTGGGCGGAGAATAGGTTTCGCCATATGAGACTCTTTCCTATTGATTTCACCATCAGCAAGAGTGGAAGATGGAACATCGAAATGTGAACCCTGGCCGCTTTGGTGCTTTAGGGGGAGGAAAATGACGGGAGCCTTCGTCTGATCTTTCACATGCTCCACCAATCTCTACCAATTTTTCTTGTGGCAGAGGTAAATTCAGATCAATGGTTGGTTTGTAGATTAGGTTTCTTAGATGTTAGGTTTATGTGTCTTTGGTGAGGTTTGAATGGCGTGAACAAAGTGCATGACGCGGGAGGTCACGACGACAAGACCATTCACACCCACAAGCACCGCCTCTCGGATCGTGACTTCGGTACCCGCCTCGCCGATCTGGCCTTGTCACCTGCCTCGCTTCTCCTGGTCTCGCTAGCCGCTGACATGCTTGCACAGGGAACCTCTCGCCTTGCCTCGGTGCCCTTCAAAATTGTTGCATATGCCAAGGCTAGCCAAGCTGGGTGGGAGCTCTACCGCCTAAGATTCCCGTCTCCAAGGTCCCCACCACTTCCTTCTGCCCAGCGCGCGGACATGACTCACGAGGCCCTCGACTTGCCACCCGCGTCTCCTGCTACACTGCCCACGACCACTGTGGTGTGCATTGACAACGATCAAATGTAGGATGCGGTTCCACCCATTGCTCGGGTCCTGATCGACCGTGGAAAAGATGGCTTGCCTGTGGCGGTGGAGGACCTCTACGACAAGCCTGCAAATGCGCTTATGCCTTTGCCACCTCTCATGCCTTGCATGTCACCATTGGAGCCGGTCGGAGATGGTGCCACCCCTCAGCCCTCGTCCATCTCCATGGTCGCCAGCGTCGGAGATGGTTTGGCATAGACTTCGACTAGGATCTAAGCCGTAGATGCCGGCGCTGAACAAAGTTGTCTTGGAATTCCACTCGAATATGGGCCTGCCAAAGCCTAACTCGGCGGGACTTGCTCGCCAAGATTACTAGGAGCTGATCCAGAAGACCCCTTTGCATGAGGCTTCCGTGGAATCCATTTGGGCCTTTTTCCAGCTTGCGAGCGCACATGCCAATGTGGCAGAGGCGGGTGGGTCGGGAACCCAGTAGCTGGTTGACATGAGCCTCATCGTTGCAACCTCCTAGTCATGTCATCCTGATGTCCACCCCCTCGTCGTGTTCTTCTCCATTCCACTACCATCTATGTTACAATCGTCTCTTACTTTTGCATAGTTTGTACTACCTGCTTCAAAAACTACATCGAGGAGGACTTGTTTCCTTCCCCGTGATCCCCCCGCGTCTTCAATACGGCTTCACTTTGCGGATTTGACCATAAATGGATGATCTTGTCTCTCGAAGTTAATGTGCATTCATCAAAACTCGGACTATCCACGACAACTTCATGTGTGTCCGTGGGGTCAGCAGGTGTTTCCACTCTAACAAGTCCCACGCACTACTCGTCAAGCTTGATATTGCCAAAGCCTTTGATAGTGTGTGTTGTGATATCCTTTGAGCTCCTACGCCTCAGTGTCCTAGCTAGACTCTTGCCGTTTTCGGATCACCAGAATGCTCATTTCCTCGACCTCGAGAGTTCTTCTGAACGGCATCCTCGACTCACTAATTATCCATAGAAGAGGTCTCCTCATAGGAGACCAGTTGCGTTCCTGCTTTTTGATTTGGCAATCGACTCCCTTCACTCGCTATTGCACCATGCGATGGAGGCGAATATCTCGATGCCATTGCCTAGCAGATTCCCCAAGCTCAGAATTTCGATGTATGCGGATGATGCGGTTATTTTGCTAAAGACGATCACAAAGGACGTCAAGACTTTGGTAGACATTCACGCCAACTTTGGTCAGGTCACTTTCCTTTACACCAATATTGCCAAGAGCAGTATTTCACCCACCAAATGGGAGAGCATGGACCTAGGCTTCATCCTTCATGATTTCTAAGCCGCAAAAGTTGAATTTCCAATCATATATCTAGGGATCCGTATCGTCCTTGGGCGCTTGAGGAAAGTGGACATTCAACCAATCATGGGAAAAACTTAAAATGAGGTTGCTACATGGCAAGGCCTTTTAATCATAACTCACGTTCTCACAACCTTCCGGCTTAGCAAGAGTTCCATCAATACCTTCACGAAGAAGTCCCTTAGAAGCTATATGTGGGCGGCCAAGGACGGTCTCCGGTGGACAATGCAAGGTCAACTAGGCCACGACTGCCGCCCCAAAAATCTAGGGGTGGTGGCTCGAAATCCTGGACACAAAAAGTTGCGAGAGCTCTTCGTCTTCATTGGCTCTGGCCCCAGCGGAAGTACCCTCATAATCCTTGGGTAGCCCTGCCAGCCCGTGTGATGATATGGACTATCAACTCTTCGACACATGCACCACGATAACCTAGGTAGTTGGATCTACTTCAAAATTCTGGAAATCAAACGTGGTCCATGGCAGGGAGTATTTATCGCAGGTTCAATGAATATAGATAGATTTTACCATAAAGGAAACATATCGTCTTACTTCCAGCCACCTGTTCTAAACCTAGCCGTCTCCTCCACCTTTTCCTCTTCCATCAGTCGGTTCCCCCTCCTCCTGTTGTCCTTGTCAGCCTCGGAAGGGATGGGAAACCCGAGCTATGAGTTGAATTTTCAACAAAAGTAGTGGTTTCAAGACATTAGGTTAGGGTTTTGTTAGCCATATTGTTTTTTCGCCTATGCGCCAACGGAGATGGCATCGTATAAAATAAGTGATATTTGACTCTTTGTTCAAGGAGGAGATCTCCTTCCTGACATCAATGGTGGTGTTGAAAGATTAAAATTCTATAGGTATGGTCTTCAGATCTTACTTCGTGAGATCAATTTTAGAATTTCTATCAAGGTTATCAAAAGGAGGATGGTGCTTGCAATTTAGCATGGGAGCAGTTTTGTCCTCCGCCATGGGAGCAGTTTTGTCCTCCGCCGCCGTCTGCCTAGTTCCCATGGTGTGTACACAGTATACTCCGTACTTGTGTCCCATGGTCTGCCTACAACATAGCGCATTTAGCATGTACCTTGCCCTCCATCCATCAGGTGAACTCCTACAGGTGTGGAGGATGTGGCATCCCATAGACATGCCACTCAAGTATCGGTACACTTACCAAGAGGCTGTGAAGGATGCGCTCAAGCTCAAGGGTCGCATAGATTTCGTTGACGAAGATGACAACCAAGTGCACACGGAAGATATCATGAATGATCGAGAAATTGATGCGCCGCAGCTAGTTGACAACGACGAGGTTATCACAACCGAGCTCGTGGTCTTCACTCGATATTGCACCATGCGATGGAGGCGAATATCTCGATGCCATTGCCTAGCAGATTCCCCAAGCTCAGAATTTTGATGTATGCGGATGATGCGGTTATTTTGCTAAAGACGATCACAAAGGACGTCAGGACTTTGGTAGACATTCACGCCAACTTTGGTCAGGTCACTTTCCTTTGCACCAATATTGCCAAGAGCAGTATTTCACCCACCAAATGGGAGAGCATGGACCTAGGCTTCATCCTTCATGATTTCTAAGCCGCAAAAGTTGAATTTCCAATCATATATCTAGGGATCTGTATCGTCCTTGGGCGCTTGAGGAAGGTGGACATTCAACCAATCATGGGAAAAACTTAAAATGAGGTTGCTACATGGCAAGGCCTTTTAATCATAACTCACGTTCTCACAACCTTCCGGCTTAGCAAGAGTTCCATCAATACCTTCACGAAGAAGTCCCTTAGAAGCTATATGTGGGCGGCCAAGGACGGTCTCCGGTGGACAATGCAAGGTCAACTAGGCCACGACTGCCGCCCCAAAAATCTAGGGGCGGTGGCTCGAAATCCTGGACACAAAAAGTTGCGAGAGCTCTTCGTCTTCATTGGCTCTGGCCCCAGCGGAAGTACCCTCATAATCCTTGGGTAGCCCTGCCAGCCCGTGTGATGATATGGACTATCAACTCTTCGACACATGCACCACGATAACCTAGGTAGTTGGATCTACTTCAAAATTCTGGAAATCAAACGTGGTCCATGGCAGGGAGTATTTATCGCAGGTTCAATGAATATAGATAGATTTTACCATAAAGGAAACATATCGTCTTACTTCCAGCCACCTGTTCTAAACCTAGCCGTCTCCTCCACCTTTTCCTCTTCCATCAGTCGGTTCCCCCTCCTCCTGTTGTCCTTGTCAGCCTCGGAAGGGATGGGAAACCCGAGCTATGAGTTGAATTTTCAACAAAAGTAGTGGTTTCAAGACATTAGGTTAGGGTTTTGTTAGCCATATTGTTTTTTCGCCTATGCGCCAACGGAGATGGCATTGTATAAAATAAGTGATATTTGACTCTTTGTTCAAGGAGGAGATCTCCTTCCTGACATCAATGGTGGTGTTGAAAGATTAAAATTCTATAGGTATGGTCTTCAGATCTTACTTCGTGAGATCAATTTTAGAATTTCTATCAAGGTTATCAAAAGGAGGATGGTGCTTGCAATTTAGCATGGGAGCAGTTTTGTCCTCCGCCATGGGAGCAGTTTTGTCCTCCGCCGCCGTCTGCCTAGTTCCCATGGTGTGTACACAGTATACTCCGTACTTGTGTCCCATGGTCTGCCTACAACATAGCGCATTTAGCATGTACCTTGCCCTCCATCCATCAGGTGAACTCCTACAGGTGTGGAGGATGTGGCATCCCATAGACATGCCACTCAAGTATCGGTACACTTACCAAGAGGCTGTGAAGGATGCGCTCAAGCTCAAGGGTCGCATAGATTTCGTTGACGAAGATGACAACCAAGTGCACACGGAAGATATCATGAATGATCGAGAAATTGATGCGCCGCAGCTAGTTGACAACGACGAGGTTATCACAACCGAGCTCGTGGTCTTCAGGGTTGACATCAAGAAGAACAAGTTGGTGGAGCTAAGGGACATTGGAGACCAGGCGCTCTTCCTTGGGTTCAACGCTTCAATATGCGTTCCGACTAAAGACTTATTGAAGTTGGAACCAAACTGTGCATACCTCACGGACGACTGTGAGGAGTATAGCGAGAAGCTACGAAACGATCGGGTTGTCTGGAACATCAACAAGAAGAGTATGGAGAAGCTTGATGATGTGTGGGCTTGCACCCATCCTTATCTACCTTTACCAGCCCCAATTTGGATCACACCTAGGTTCTAGATACTTGTTAGGGAGAGAATTGCTAGAGTGTTGCAATGATTACAGGCCGGGTGCTAGGGAAATTCAATATTTTAGTTGTCATACACAAAAGTTGCCAAGAATAGTCAAATATGTTTGAAATTTTACTTATCTAAATTAATAAGTTTCCGTAACAAAGTATCTGTAAGTGTCTTTTGCTAGGACTTAGGATAATGTTTAGGGCTGTGTACATATTGTCATGCATATTTTGCATTCTTTTTCATTTGATGATCTGGTCAGATGTTCTTCCGTGTAGATAAGTTGGACATGTTTATCGGTCATGGTATCCTATTCAAGTCTAATTGGTGTTTGGGTGCCAACATCAACATTGATCCAAGAAAAATGATTCTAATCACGCTAAGGAAACCCGAACCGGAAAAAAAAACATGCGAAAACCTACCACCCTTGCTAAACGGGCCGGACCCAATCTTCCCGTGCTGCCAGGTAGCGCCAGCATTGGGTGGAGAATAGGTTTCACGGTATGAGCCTCTTTCCTATTGGTTTCACCATCAGCAAGAGTGAAAGATGGAACAGATGAATGCGAACCCTGGACGCTTTGGTGCTCTAGGGGAAGGAAGATGATGGGGCCATTTGTCTGATCTTTCGTATGCTCCACTGATCTCTAGCAATTTTTCTTGTTGTGGGGGTAAATTCAGATCAATGGTTGTTTTGTAGATTCGGTTTCTTCAATATTAGGTTTATGTGTCTTTGGTGACATTTCAATGGTGTGAGCAACGTGCACGACGCGGGAGGTCATGACGCCAAGATCATTCACACCCACAATCGTTGCCTCTCAGATCATGACTTTGGCGTCCGCATCACCGATCCTAGCCTCCTCACTTCCCCGTTGCTCCTGGCCTCGCCAGTCGCTGACATGCTTGCCCCGGGCACCTCACGCCTTGCCTCAGTGCCTTCCGACCTTGTTGCGATTGCCAAGGCTGCATAAGCTGGTTGGGAGCTCTACCGCGTGAGATCCCCAACTCCAAGGTCCCCTCCACCCCACTCTGCCCAGCGAACGGACACGACTCACGTCGCCCTTGAATTCCCACCCGCGTCTCCTGCTACCCCCACAACGACTGTGGTGTGCATCGACAACGATCAAATGTAGGATGTGGCTCCACCCGTTGCTTGAGTCGTGATCAACCCAGGCCAAGATGCTTTCCTATGTCGGTAGAGGACCTCTTCGACAAGCCCACAAATGCGGTTCTGTCTTTTCCACCTCTCATTCCTTGCCCGTCGGCAATGGAGCTGGGGCGGAGACGGTGCCACCCATCAGCCCTCGCCGATAGCCAAGGTCACTAAAATTTTGATGTATGCAGATGATCCGGTTATTTTCCTAAAGCTGATAAGAGAGGAATTCAGGAATTTGGCAGACATTATTGTCGCCAACTTCACTGGCCTTTGCACAAACATCGCCAAGAGAAGTATTGCACCCATCAAATGGGAGAGCCCTGGACCTCAACTTCATCCTTCATGATTTCCAAGCCGCAAAAGTTGACTTTCCAATCATATACCAAACAAGGGCAAAACATAAAATGAGGTTGCTGCATTGCAAGGCCGTTTCATCCTACGTTAATTAAGTCAACGCTTTCATCCTACCCAACTCATGTTCTCACAACCCTCCGGCTTAGCAAGAGTTCCATCAACACCTTCACCAAGAAGTCCCTCATAAGCTCTATGTGGGCGGTCAAGGATGGTCTCTCGTGGATAATGCAAGGTTAACTGGGCCCGCACATGCTTCCCCAAAAATCTAGGGGCGGTGGCTCGTATACTGGACACAGAAAAGTTTGCAAGAGCTCTTCGTCTTCATTGGCTCCAGTACCAGCGGAAGTACCCGCAGAAGCCTTGGGTTGGCCTTGCCACACCATGTGATGATATGGACCAACAAACACATGCACCACGATAACCTAGCGAGATGGATCTATAATTCTGGAAATCAAACATGGTCCATGGAAGGGAGTATTGGTTGTTCCGAAACCAATGACCGGTAGTGACCATGCCCTCCTTTCTTTAATCTAGGTACTCTTTCTCCTTTACTAAATATTTGTCGCTGGTTCAGTGAATCTAGATATATTTTACCATAAATGAACCATATCGTCCTACTTCCAGCCACTTGTTCTAAACCTAGCCATCTTCTCCACCTCTCCCTCTTCCATCAGTCAGTTCCCTTTCCTCCTACTGGCCTCGCCGGCCTTGGAGGGATGGGAAACCCGATCTTTGAGTTGAATTTTGAATAAAAGTAGTGGTTCCACGAGATAGGTTAGGGTTTTGGTAGCAATCTTATTTTTCGCCTCTGCGTCAACGGAGATGGCATTGTGTATAATAAGTGATATTCGACCCTTTGTTCGAGGACACGATCTACTTCTTTTGTCAATGGTGGTGTTGAAAGATTATAGTTTTATAGGTATGGTCTTTCAAATCTTATTTCGTCATATCGATTTTAGAATTTCTCTCAAGGTTGTCAAAAGGAGGATGATGATCATAATTTTTGTCCCGGATGCTACGTTTTCAACAATGGTGGCCATATAATCGTCTCCCTACGTCATCTACAAGGTAGTCTAGTTGTTGTTCCCTAAAAATATTAGCGTTGTCACTCGCCGATGCTGGTTGATTACTTTAATGGTTGCACGCCGTGCACATAGCCTTTGAATCGTGGCTTAAATTGAAATTATGGAAAAACCTTCGAATGGTATTTACATGTCTATGTTTCGATATAAATGTTATTTTTTAAAAATCTTTATTTTGTAATCATTGAAAACAACTTATGTATCTCTACCTGTTAGTATTTTGGGACTACCCTTCTCAAGATTCATTACTTATCAACGTGTCATGCTAAATTAAACTTGCGTATCTTATTCTATCCGATTCAGCATAGGATAGCACCTGCGCGCTTGCGCTTGCTGGGGGACTGGGCCCGACTCGGAGTGGTTGTCCGATGCTCCTGATCATATATACCTGACGTGCGACGTGCGCCCTGCGCCGTGCCGCAACAGAACCACCGATCAACACCGCAAGAGTGCAAGACGCAACCATGGGAGCAGTTTTGTCCTGCATCGCCGTCTGCCTAGTTCTCACGGCGACCTGGAACTACGCGCGACGGCGGTTGATGATGGCTCAAGACGCCGCCGCATCAGCTGCCGATTGGGCTGACCTTCCGGAGGACCTCCTGCTCATCGTCATGGCAGCGCTGGATATCCATAGCCTCGCCCGATCTGGCGCCGTCTGCACGTCCTGGCGCGACGCCTGCACCACCTTCCGCATCCGCGAACTGAAGCAAGCGCCCTGCCTGTTCTACGCGTGCGAAAAGTATGGGTCCAGCGACGCCGCTCTCTACTGCCCCTCCACCGGCGCTACCTTCCGCGTCCCTTTCCCAGGGCCCCCGCACGACAAGAGGGGCTTCGTCTTCTCGTGCAACGGCTGGGTGTTCGCCGCCGATGAGGTTGGCAACCCGTACATCTTTAACCCCATGACAGGGGTCCAGGCCGCGCTCCCGCGGGTCCAAACGATCAATCCGGGCCGCGATTGCGATGCGAACTGGTGGGACGATGAAGGCAAGCACGTCTGGGGTCCCTTGGACTTCACCTGGGCACGTCTCGCGGAGTATTGCCGGGTTGCTATCTCTACTGCCGCCGAGGTGACGGCGTGCACTGTCCTGATCGTGCATATGCCAGAGTGGAGGCTCTCATACGCCAGGCCAGGTGACAAGGCGTGGAGTCGTGGACATTGCTCCCCGACTTTAAGCACTCCGTTTCCGACATTCTTTACAACGAGCGTGATGGCCTGTTCTACATCCTAATTGGCGATGGTTCCGTATTTACATTGGATCTCAATGGGCCTAAGCCGTCACTGACCAGGATCTTGCGTCCCGTTCAACAATATACCTCCATTAGCATGTACCTTGCCCTCACGCCATCAGGTGAACTCCTACAGGTGGATTTGGAGCAGTTACCAAGACGCTGTGAAGGATACGTTCAAGGGTCGCATAGATTTTGTTGCCAAAGACAACACCAAAGAGCACACCGAAACTATGACGAATGATCAAGACATACAAGTGCCGCTGCTAGTTGACAACGTTAACGACGAGGTCAATACAACTGAGCTCGTTGATCTAAAAAATACAACTGAGCTCGTGGTCTTCAAGGTTAACATCAAGAAGAAAAAGTTGGTCGAGCTAAGGGACATTGGAGACCACGCGCTCTTCCTTGGGTTCAACGCCTCAATCTGCGTTCCGACTAAAGACTTCTTGGGGTTCGAACCAAACTGTGCATACCTCACGGACGACTTGGAGGAGCACAACGAGAAGCTACGGAACGATCGTGTTGTCTGGAACATCAAGAAGAGGAGTATGGAGAAGCTTGATGATGTGTGGGCTTGCACCCATCCTTATCTACCTTTACCAGCCCCAATTTGGATCACACCTAGGTTCTAGATACTTGTTAGGGAGAGAATTGCTAGAGTGTTGCAATGATTACAGGCCGGGTGAACTTAATTGTACCTGCTAGGAAAATTCAATATTTTAGTTGTCATACACAAAAGTTGCCAAGAATAGTCAAATATGCTTGAAATTTTCCTTGTCTAAATTAACAAGTTTCCGTAACAAAGTGTCTGTAAGTGTCTTTTTCTAGGACTTAGGACAATGTTAGGCTGTGTACATACTGTCATGCATATTTTCCATTCTTTTTTATTTGCTGATCTGGTCAGATGTTCTTCCGTATAGATAAGTTGAACGTGTTTATCGGTCATGGTATCCTATTTAAGTCTGCTTAGTGTTTTTTAAGTCTGCTTAGTGTTTGGGTGTGCCAAAATTGAACGAAGGAGAGTAAACCATAGCCCTTGAACATTAGGTGAAGAGGCCGACCAAGTGCTGCAGTACACTTTCGAGGTGAGTGATGTACAACAGAGAAGTTACATAAAAATGACTGGAAGTTGTCGACCCGTGTCCGAGGAGCTGAGACTTGACCAAACTGTGACCAAATTAGTACCTGGCCAATTTCATACGAGTCCAAGCGAATTTTAATGAACTTGTATGCACATACTGAAATGGAAGACGGCGCAAACTGTAAGTACCCTAAATGAACTTGAACAAAGGCACCAAAATGCAGCTAAAATAGATTTGTTTCTTCTGGTGCAAATTTGAACATTTTACAGCCGACCAGAACAAGCAAGTACACAGGCCACGCCACGGAGCAATAGTGCTGCGGCAACGCCTAACATGCTACACAATAACATTCTGGCAAGTTCTTTCATATCAAAACTTACTTAAATCGGCTCTCCCTGCTAATTGCCTGATCTTACTTCGTACTTTACCCAATGATGGCTAATGGTTTCAGCTCTAGCTACAATACCATGTACTATATTACTTGAAAATGGTGTATTGCTGAACTGCTGCTTGAGGATCTATGTCATGACCGCACTTATGGAGGCATTGGGCCGTGTCGCCTTGGGCCGTGTCACCTTGGGCCATGGGTCGGCCTTGCTTGGAGGAGGACGGGTGCAGAATATATACACAGGAGGAGCTACACGGGGAAGGCATCGAACAGAAACAGAGAAATGGAACTCCTCGTCTATCTTCCTCTTCGTCTTCCTCTGGTCTAAATCCTCCTCTCCTTCAGGTCTGGTTGCTACCACAAGCAACCGCTGTATCGACCTCACGCCCCGATCCTCACCGGCGGCAACGGGGTGTGACAACTTGGTACCAGAGCCACGAAATTTCCCCAGATCCCAAAAAAACTCCCACAAAAAAAAATCCCCCACAATATACTGGAGGAGATGGGGGTGGCAGCGACAACGACGGCGGCGGCCATGAACGGCATCCAGGAGAGCCTGCTGCAGCTCAACACCACGCTGGTTCGCATTGCGGCGAATCAAGATAAGATGTTGGTGGATTTGAAGAAGACGACGGCAGCGCTCACGTCCAACGCCACGACCAGGTCGCGGTTCATGGCGGGCCAAGCCTCGCCTCAGCTGGGGACGAAGCCTTCGTCACACAAGGTTTCCCTGTACGGCCGTGACGCGGATGCTACCAGTTTTCGTGTTTCCCCTGCCCTCTCTTCCGCGGCGCCCACAAGGTGTTCGACGCTGGGCGGCAATGTCAGCGGCAGCAATGCAACGCTCTCGTTTCAGTCCTGGGGAAACATAGTAGAGTTCCTCGCACCCTTTGAGGCCTCGCTGGACAAGCCACTGCAGTCGTTCGGCGACCTCGTGTTCAGCATGTTGACACCCACCACCGGTGGTTCAATAAATTGGTGCCATGACAAGCCGAAGTCTGTGTTGATGCATGTGACGAGTACAAGCTCATCCCCGACTCCCACTTTGCTCGATGGCGCTCTGTTCAACCCCACGCCAATGGTCACAACTGATCAACACCTTCGCATGCCGGCAGCCGACACATGTTCAACAAAGTGTTGCCACACGGAAGCCAACATACATCAGCCTGATTTCACCCGGGAAATGATTCTGACTGCACCCCTCAACGCTGCTATGTTTGACAATCCACGTGACAAGATAGGATTCTTAGAGGTTCTCACCAATGTTGGAGGTTTGTCCATGTTCTCGGAGTTTGATATATGTCCTGGTGAAGAAGCCCTTTACAAGGACACTCTCTGGGATGATGATATTGGAGATAGTGTGCTAACTCATCTTGGTGGCTTGTCACTATTCATGGAGCTGCCTATGAATACTCTTAAGGAGCCTGAGGTTTCGGCTGAAACTAGCATAAGCTTGGGTCATGCAGCACGCATTTCTGGGGATGCAACACATGATCCCAAATTTTTGTTGCCCTATGCTACAACCAGTGTGAAACTATCATGGACATGGGATCCTGGAAAGCAAGATGTGATCTATATTGGTCCCAGTGGATACATCAGACTAATGTCCAGAATTCTTGCAACTGAGCTCTGTTTTCAGTGGGAACCAGGAATCATGCTGAATGCTCTTATGGAGGCAATGTCTGGTAAACTATCATCATATATTCACTTGGCCCAACAGTTAGCTTACTTGCATCAGTCATACCTTCAAGCGCTCAGGGAACTAGGCAAGTGCATCATTGTTCTCATGTATATGCCAACCATCTCTATAGACCTTGATATTCGATTGGCTATCCATGTTCTGTATAAGCAAGGGGATCCTGGTGCTTGTTGTTCACTGCAACTTGTAGCGACAAACCTACAGTACATGTTGGCGCTGATTGGAAATGTTGATGTGGTGCGTGACTCTACAAGATTACGGCCAACTAACGTGGAGATGGACAGTTTCATCATCACAGTAGGCCACTCCCCAATTGTTCACTGTCAGCGATTAAACATTTCACTAAAGTTTGCCCTGGGAGATGTTTTGGAGGATGCTATTTACAGACTTGTTGTCAGCTTCTCTTGCAACTCAGATTATGGCTATGAATTTTACTCCAGCCAACTGTCCAAGCTTCATGCTGCAAAGTCTGACTTCCACAGGTGGTTGAGAAGGCACGCACAAACGCCATGGAATCCAGGTGATGTCCACAACAACAACTTGACTTCAAGACTAACTCGGTCCATGGTATGTGTTGGTTTGGAGAGACCATGGGATCCGGGCATTATCGCAATCCATAAGGCTGTTGGTTACATTATTATTAAAGGAGTTAGAATGCCCTTTGGAGCAGGATCAAGAAGTACTTGCTACCAGATTTCAGAGTTGCTAAGAAGATATATATACAGGGGTTGCCTTCAGACTGTGTTGCGACCTGACCGAGCTATTGCTTGGGGGCAAGCAATGTTTTTTGGGGGCGGTAATGTCATGACCGCACTTATGGAGGCATTGGGCCGTGTCGCCTTGGGCCGTGTCACCTTGGGCCATGGGTCGGCCTTGCTTGGAGGAGGACGGGTGCAGAATATATACACAGGAGGAGCTACACGGGGAAGGCATCGAACAGAAACAGAGAAATGGAACTCCTCGTCTATCTTCCTCTTCGTCTTCCTCTGGTCTAAATCCTCCTCTCCTTCAGGTCTAGTTGCTACCACAAGCAACCGCTGTATCGACCTCACGCCCCGATCCTCACCGGCGGCAACGGGGTGTGACAATCTACTCTACACTTCTGATCGAACAAGCAGGCAGAACGCCTCTTATCATCACGACATTGTTATATCTTCACACACTTGGTTGAACAGCATTTGAATGGGCCTGAAAGGTGGGGTTAAAACTGTCAAATTCAAATAGATGGCATCCATTCCAAACCCTCTCTTTCCCAGAAGAGAAAGAAGGTATGAAATAGGATCAAATCAGTAGGGAACATTATGAATGTGTGCCCGTGAAATCTGCCCAGAATGGGCACAAAAAGAACCATAGCACGGTATTTGTTCTTTATCAAAAGAAAAAAAATAGCTCAAAAAATCGACCACATGACACCTATGTGAAGCTAGCAAAAAAGTCAGATCGTGAAATTAAGGACATCAAAGCATATCATGTACGGTCCCCATGTACACTGGTTGCAGTTGTAATGGCATCCTTGTCCAGTTTTTTACCTGAAGGTGCCTTTCTTCACGATGGCCTACAGCTCTGTGCTTCAGCTCTCCACGGTTTGTTGTGAGCTCATCCAATATCTCGGCATCGTTTCTGCTGTCACAGCTTCCTGAAATAGAGCCATCTTCCTCCTGCGTGAGGAATCACAAGTTTCATATTAACAAAGGATGACGGACTCCTCCGGGGATTGTAGAGTGAAATATAATCTATACTAACAACTAACAAGTACATAAATTAACAGAGAGTGCGAGCTGACACTTTACCAATGTGTGTTCATGGTGGACCCCTTCCAGTTCTTCGTACTCAGCTGCGTCCAGTTCCCACAAGTCACTGGGCTCAAAAAACTTTGGGAGTAGGTACTGCCTTATCAGAATCATAAGGAAGAAAGGCAGCGGGAAGAGAATCCCTGCTATTGGTATCCATGTTGTGCCGAAGCATATCAAGAGATAGACAATCTGGAAGATCGTAAAGACAGATATTGTTCTTGAAGGAACTGACTCCACGAAAGATGCATGTGGACTTTCCAAGACCCTGCAAAGGTTACAACACCTGGGTTAGTACATAGCTGAATCATGAAAAAATGGCATAATCCAAAAGGAAGCAGCATAAATTTCATTTGTTCACATGAGATGAACAGATGAGGAATACACATTACCTGTAGCGTCGGCTTGCTCCAATGAATAGAAGCTGTATCCTTTCCCAAAACTGGTTCCCAGGTAGGCTATCAATGGCCATATAGGCAAAGTAACCCCAGAGAACCGAAGTGGGTATCATCTTGATAACCGGCATAGCTCCAACACAACCACCAACCAGTAACGATTGCAGAAGGTTGCTTAGTCTCTGTTCATTCACACGAACGGGTAAATGGGCTTCGATATGTTTTCTGGGATCAAATTCTCCTGCTAATTTCCCTTCTTCGTCACCTTCACGCAGCACAGCTTCCTTCAAGCTCTTCAAGTCCTTGTCAACAGAATCAGCCTGCAGGACATATCTTTAGTGCTACGAAGATTTCCTTGATGATTTTTACATATGATACTAATAGAAATGTCAAAGTTCAAATATTACTAAAAAGTAAAAATATACTAATGTATGGAAACATCGCACACATCATTCTGTGGAAAAAAGGAAGAAGAATGCAGAAGAAACTAGATTACTTTAACCTAGAAGTCAATCTGGCAACTTCTGCAATATCATTAGCTACAAAATTAATGTGATATGGATAACATATGAAGGGGAAATTAGATGACAACGTATGAACTAGTTTAGTTTTAGTAACAAAGACAGAAAGACTCACATTCTGTTTGCTGTCCATTTGGATGAAAACTTCCTGCATCTTGCCATATATTTCTAAACTGTTCGCACGGTTTACCATGCTCTCTTTGGCAGTTTGAAGCATCTTTTTACGTAGCAACTGTATTGACAAAAAAAAAAAGATAACACGTGAGAAAAGGCTGACTGTCGTACCATATGACACAGATTAGTCTGAATTTCACTAACCTGTCCCCTGAGGATAGCAAGGCTTTTTGTATGCATGGGGGACTGAGGAAGTACTCCATTTGATGGAGGAATGCCAATCAAACCACATAGTAGGACCTGCACAGTTTAGAATTAGAATTTTAAGTTAATGCAGTCAGGACTAAGGATGTATGGGGAGGGGTGTCTATACAGGCCCCCTATTGCCCCTCCCCAGTAATGCACATTCTTACAAGAGAAATAAAAATGAATTGTCAAACTTTGTGCTTACATATAGCTAATTAATAATGATTTAAAAAGACTGAAAAAGACTTATGAAAGAAAAGTCACTGTAAATAAACATAATATCTGACAAAATGACTTGGAAATGACACCACATACCGTGAACCCAAGTACCAAAATGTCATAATGGTAAGCAGGAGGCTTATTCAAATTAAACTCCTTTTGCTGAGCCAACTGTGAAGCTACACTATGGTCAAAGAAATAAAGTCCTGCAACCATCAGTGCAGGAACAATAGCTGCAAAAATATATGTTGGAGGGACGGAAAACAAATCCTGCAAGTGAAAACCAGAAAAAAATTAGAATTAAGCAATGCAATATAAGGTCTACTAAGTAAAATTGGACTAGGAAGACCATAAATATTATTTGCACATCTGGAATCATAATACCTTATGCCACAAAATTATTTTTGACCTAATACCTTTGCCACGGTCCAATGTTTCAGTGAACTTGACTCCCAGGGAAGTGGACTGAAGAGCCTCCTAGGCACTCCTGAGGGGATATTTCTTGGAAGTGAGTATGAAAACGCTGTCCACACAATTACCATAAGCGGGACTCCATAATCAGCAATGAAGCTTCTAAGCCATCCTGAAATGGTAATTCAAAGGCACAGTGATCAGCGTGGCTGAGTGCATGCTATTAACACGTGGCTAAGCTGATTAAAATGACAATGGTATTATTTTAAGGGGAGTCCCTTATATATCGCTTCTAGTGAGCCGAAGCTTCGTGTCGCCCACGTTATTCATACACATGGGACTGGCCTAGCACGCGACTAAATGCATGCGTCCCCTACTCCCCTAGCAATCAGCGAGCTGCACATGTGTTCATTTTCCTTTTTTTCTTATGTTTCTTTAGAAATTTATGTTCTTTTTTGTCTATTTTAAGAATTATTTTAAAATTACATAAGCAAAACTATATTTATTATAAATAATTATTTGACATGTCAATGACCTTATTAGATTCTTTTTGACATATTAAACTTTTTATCATGTATTTTACCAAAAGGTTCATCATGTGTTTACAAAATTATAACGGTAGCTGTTTACAAAAGATTTCCATTCTGTTTTACGAAAATGTTCTCTATTTTAATGTTAATGCTATTCAAAAATTCAGTTTCCTAAAAAAATATCCACATAGTTTTACAGAAGTCGCGCTTTTGAATAAAACATTCACGGTACTAAGAAAATTTCATGCTATTTAAAAAAAATTAACATCGTATTTAAAAAATATTTGCAAATTCAAAAGGTTGTTTGTGAATTTAAGAAAGTTCATCAACTTGTAGTAATCAAGTATTTTTAAAATGTTAAAAAAACATATGATGCTTCACAGTTCAATAATTACTAGTGTTTATAAAAAGTCACAAAACTGATTAAAAAAATGTTTATTGATTTTTTGACAATGTTCATGAATTTTGAATTAGATAAAAAAATTAAAAAGGAAACACAAAAGTAGTAAAATGGGAAAATATATTCACATAGTACGAAAACACAAAATAAATAGAAGCAGAAATATAAAGAAGGACGACAAAAAACATACTCTTGTATTACCCAGAAAAACAGAAAGGGAACAACAGAAGAAGAAAAAGATTTTAAAAGGGAAAAAGGAAACGAAAAAGGAGAAAATAAACAAGTGGGCCGGCCCATGCGTGGTGGCGAGGGTCCATGATATGACTCGCTATATGCGATATATAGTGGCTGGGTATTTTAAGGGCTTAAGGAACATAATTTTAAAAACTGTCATACTGGGACTACAAGTGCTGCAAAGAAAACAGCTACATATGGCCTTAGTGCGACCCGATGCACCCTGAACTGAGCCCACGGCTGATCCAGTCTGAACCAACCCCAATCCTATGTCTAGTCCACCCACCCACCTAGCCACTTAGCAAATTGAAAGGTTGTCGTTGATTTGGAGATGTGTGGTGTAACATGAAGTTCGGTTTACACAGACAACAAGATAAGAGAAGCAAGAGAAAACATGTGACCAACCTATGCCATACAGCCATGACCTTGCCGTCCTAGTCTTCAATGCAGTGTATAGCAAGCCAGTTGAAAAGATAACACCAAGTAGGCCATTGACATATATCCACTGGAACTGGTATGCCGGTGAACTGTGGTCAACAATCGCAGCATCTTTAGGCATACTGAACTCACTTACAATTCCCTGCAATAGATAGGGGCATAGGGTCCATGATTGTCAAGTATTTTCTGCACGGTACAAATAGCTAGGATTTGCAAGACATGGCGTACCTTGATAGCTTCTTGCAGGAAGAGAACAGTGATGAGCATGCCAAAAAGTTCTCCTGCAACCCTTGTAAATCTGCTTATAACATTGGAAGCATTGAACGTGGCCAAAAGAAACAGCATGATAGCAGTCCAAATGCACACCCTGTCAACAGCAACCAAACACAAACACAGAGGGCGTTTATGTTTATAATACCAAAGGTATCGCAGGATTGGGCATAATCTATTTTAGTACTACCTACCATCCAGCCCAAGCCAAATATAGCCGTTCTCCCAGACCTGGCTGCTTCTTGGCAAAGTTGTAGAGGTACGTATACATGATAATTGTAGGCTCTGCCACCCCAACGATCATCATTGGCTGTCCTCCAAGGATGGAATGTATTATGCCGCATATCGCTGTGGATGCCAGTGTCTCAACTGTGCTGAGAATACCATCTGAAACAATTCATCGATTTCTTTCTAGTCAGAAATTACATGGGATTCAAGCCTAAGTGCAGATTAAGAGGAGAAGCATTCACTTGTTTCGTTGCTCAGCTGCTCTCCGAAGGCGATGACAGGGAGTGCGGAGGCAAAGAATATATACATAGTAGGTGCCAATATCCTGACAAGTGACAATACATTCCAAAGCGCCACGGCCGATGTGATTTGCATGCAGTAAAACATTAAGTGTGTGAGACACTGCAGATGATCTGGATCGGATTTTTTTAATAAACAAAACTCACCTGAAGCCAGTTCGGAGCCCTGCAACCCAGTCGTCATTGTAGCAAGATGCTCTACCTTTGACATCATTGACGACTCCCCTAAAAGGGTACCTCAGCAGATCCATCAGCTAGCTGCCAAGGAGAGCTTGAGAGAATCAGTAATCATGGCGAGAATTTTCTATGGAAAAGAGGTATACTCCGTTATGATTTGACCATAAGGCTTTCTCAGATGAAGTGGGGTTTAAATTATGTTGGCCAAATTAACAATCTAGGAAAACACGCAAGCCCTATAAACTGGAACGGATGTTTAAATCGTGGACATCCGTAAATAAAATATATAGAGAGAAAAATGCGTTTACTTGGACACTGGAGTTGGCAGCACTACTATAGTTTACTAGTACTAGCTGCTGCTGATTCCACGGAAAAAACATACACGAAGGAATGGAACAGTTGTATACACGAAGAACAGCTCCTCATCAGCAGATTTGTCTAGACACTCACGCACATATCAACACAAATCTAGGACAGTTTTTTCGGACCGGAGGGTAGTACCATTCCAAGCGACCAAACTTTGCCATGGAAAAGCGAGCGAGCGCGCACACATACAAAGGATCGGCTGCTTGAATTGCAGCAAGAACACTGAAACAGGAGGAGCCACAACACTCGCAGAAAATATATCTGCGCAAATCGAACCACGGTTGGCATGGAATAACTCCACAGTTAAACCCTTGCAAAAACGTCAAATTCCGGCCGAAGCAACCACGGAAGTAGCCCACTCGCGGATCTAGAAACGGAACCAAAACGCCGGCAGGCAGACGGGAGAAGCGGGGACCGTACCGATGAACGCGCGGCGGTGGGTAGAAACGCGGGAGGCGGTAGTCGCGCGCAGTGGCGCCGAACGGCAATGCTGGGCCGGCCTCCTCCCTCGGCGCGGGAGCGGAACGTGCCCAACGGCGGCGTCGGTGCCGGGTCTGTGCGGAACACGCGGGGAGGGTTGGCATCTCGAGGTCGCCGCGATAGGCGGCTACTTATAAGCGAGCGAGCGGCGCGAAACCAAGTGGAGAGGCGGCGAGGACGTGCACTGGGGACCACCGGAGAAGGGGAGGAAGAAAGGAAGAGCGTTTGTAATTGTGCCTCTTCTTGCTCTCACGAGTGGGAGAGCCCAGACCCAGGCTGGAGGGTGGGGCCTGGTCGAGTGGACGCCGCTGACCACGTAACCGCCTTTACTTAGGGCATCTTCAATCGGCCGACGTATTTTAAACACACATGGATCGAAAATGTATTTGTACCGTTCTAGCGGTCCGATGCATATTCGTCGAGACGTAAATACGATCCAAACATGCGACACGTTTACGTCTGCGCGTACGCAACGGTCGTTCGCACGCTTCCCGCAAGGCCCGCCTGGCTGCGGCACACATGCTTCGTCTTCAGCGCGGCATAACTTACGTGCGACGCGCTGCAACTTTTCATGGCCGCGTTAATGGCGCGTCTCGGCTTTCGCAAGCATGTGTTGGTGGGTGGTGTCGCTGTCGTAGGACATTAAAGGCGAGATGGCGTCCGAACCTTTTAAATGTTCGTTGGCGGCGCCTATTTTCTCGACCACACCATTACCAGAGTCTGCCGTATCTCCCAACACCATGGGGAAGAAATCTTGGCCGTTCCGCAAAGCCAAGAGCGGCCACGAGGCTAGCGGCTCACGGTCCGACAAGAAGTCACGGGTCGGGCGGTACGTCCGCATCAAGTTCGTGCGCCGCCTCTGGGAGGAAAAGCGGCTGGTGCCATGGTCGGATGCTAAACTGCATGGAGGAGGCTGGTACCTCAACTCCAGGCGCGTGCCGGTCCCCCCTTGCCACGCGAGGGACGAGAGCGCCATGATGAGGTGTGCCGCTGCCGAGCCATCTTGTCGGCCGATCTCCAAGAAGATCCGGCGTACGCTCTCAACTCCTACAACTGGATCTCGTTCGGGACGTGGGAGTTTGACACACGCCACCGAGCGGGATACCTCGGCGAGCTCGACTACTTCGACCGCGAGATCGCCACGGAAGAAGACGAGAACGATAACGAGGGTGAGCACGAGGACGACGACAACGAAGACTACGCCGCCAAGGCCGAGCGTGGAGATAACGACCACAACGATGGCGGGCCGGTGTGGGATCCGGAGACCAAGCCGTCAGACATTAGCGAGGAGGAGGCCATTGCTATGGCACTGACCAATAGAGAGCTCGGCGAGTTCAACAAGCTCGTTATGTGGGACGGGCTCGCCATCCAGCTTCGCGAGTCGGCGCTTCCTCCTTGACCGCCGGCGTACCAGTTTCCATGGCCGCCGGCAGAGTTCATCGACCTCGTCAGCAATGACGAGCAGTAGCCCATAGCTAGGTTTTAGCAGGCCTTTCTAACCATTTTTAAGTCTTTTTATATTTTTTATTAATGTAAATTATGGATTTATCAATAGGGACAGGGCGCTCAAGGATAGATTCCCTCAACTTTTCAATGTTTGTATGTCCCAAGGGAGCTATGTGGACCCGGTGAGACCGGTCACAAATGGGCTTTCGTAGAGCTTTGGAGGGAGCGGACATGCATGATTGGCACTAACTGAGAGACATTGAGAGTCTAATAGGGGATGTGTCTAACTAGGCGTTTTGGCTCTGGCGACTCGGGGGGCGACTGGGAGCTCGCCCGCCCGGAGCGCCGCCGTCGCGAGGCTGCCCGTCGCCCTGGGGGGCGTAAGGAGGCGCGCGCATCCTCGCCCCGCAAAGGTAACCGTTTCGCGCTGCTCGCCGCCGCTCTCGCCGAGGCCGGGGGCTCGGACGGTGAGATCTGGTGCTCCGAAGATGAGGTGGTGCGGCCTCCGTCCCCTTCTCCGGCGAACCTTGGGAGGTTCTGCCCAGATCTGGGCGGGGATCAGCCGCTGGGCCCCCTTGGTGGCTCCCCGCGGGTGGGGAGCGTACCGCCGGCGCCACCCCCGCTGCTGGAGTCCGGCCACTTCCCGCCGCTGCCAAGATCGGAAGCTGCTCGGCCCTGCTTTGCGGTTTACGCCCACGTTCGTCTTGGATGCGGGTCGGTCCGGATCGGCGCGTTCTCGGTGGAGATCCCGCCGGCGGCCCCAGGGAGGACGGCGGCGCAAGGGGCGTCGCCGCTCCTAGGGTTTGCTTCCGCTGCGGCCCCGGGCAGGCTGGAGTCCTGTGGGCCTGTTGGGCCAGCCCAACGGGGGGCGGGTGCCGATGCGGTCGTGCTGCCTCCTAGCCAGGGCCCGCTAGCTGTTGTTGGGCCGGCCCGTGGTGTGGTCGGTCCCTGTTCCGCGGCTACCCACAGGATGGGACCGTTGGATGCGCGCCACGTTGCAAGTTTCGACGATGTCCGGCCAGAAGACAGTAGGGTTCCCCTTCGTGACGGTTCTACCCCTCAGCCGCCGCCTCTTAAGTGGCTCTGGCTCCCGCCCCAAACCCTAGATCGCTCATTAGGTTTTCCAGCCACCGCGTCTGACGTCCGCCGCAACATCGCCTCTGCCAAGCTCCTGACCTCCCACCTCGACCCCGTCTCCGGATCGTGCGCCCTTCTCCTCGTCCCCATGGAGCGAGATCGGAACGCCCATGGCAAGCGCCCGTTTGAAGCTTTCAGCAGGGGATACCCCAGTTCCCGTGACCAGGACCTGCGCCAGAAGTTGGACCGCGAGCAAGAAGAACACCGTCGGCAACAGCGCCAGAGGGACCGGGACGCGGAGCGGGCGGGTTCCTCGTCTTGGCGCTCCGAGGGGGAGCGTCCAAGACAGACTCTCGTGTGCCTCCGCCGCCTCCTCCGCCTCCCCGTGGCGGGGACTCCGGGAAACATGCGGGTCGGAGGACTCCTCGCCCGCATCGGGGCACGGCGGGAGAGGGTTCGGCCCCTGCCCTGGGACGGGGCTCCGGTCGAGGCGGCGCGGGCGCCCAACCTGGATGCTGCCCACATCACTTGCTACAATTGCGGGAAACAGGGACATGTGCAGGCGGCATGTGTTGATGAAGCTTTTTGTGTCAATTGCAAGAAGGTGGGGCACCTCTCAGCCATGTGTGCGGCGGTCTCCAAAGCTCTGGCCCCCTTCTGGGCAGGTTTTGGCGGCGGCCGCCAAGGGTTCTGCTGTCTGGAGGTCCCTGAGGAAGAGCTTCAGAAGCCAGTCTCCAACTCCGCCACTGTAATCCTGGAAGGGGGGCACCTGTCTGCTGAACAAGTGGAGGACGAGTTCAAAGATTTGGTGGATGAAAATTGGAACTGGCAGGTCCGCCAGATGGGCCCAACTGACTTCGCTGTGGTCTTCCCGTCCAAGGAGAGCCTACGCATTGCCATCAGGGGCGGCGGCCTAACTTTGCCCTGCACCAAGCTCAAGGCCATAGTCACGGTCCCGGTGGGTGACCCGCTTGCGTCTGAGTCACTCGAGGAAGTCTGGGTCAAGCTTCTGGGTGTGCCCCCTCCTTTTCGCCATGCGGACCGCCTTCTCCTCTCTACCCGTGAGGTGGGGCGCCCCATTGGCGTCGACGTGGCGTCCCTGGTGCACCCAGATGCTCCTGTCCGTATGTCCTTCGGCTGCCGGAAAGAAGACCTGCTCCCAGATTTCATTACCCTCTTCGTCAATATGCACGGCTACCGTATCCAAGTGATCAGAGAAGATGAGAATGCGGGAAACTCCCCGCCCCAAGCTCCACCGAAGCTCCCCCCGGCAGATGGCGCTGAAGACAAGGAAGATGACCCCGATGAGACGGATGAGGATCGCTGGGATGGGCGGCGGGGCCACCACGCTCGCAAGGACACTCGGATCTCTGCGTCGGCCCCTGGTGCGGGTGGGGGAGGCCCCCGCAAGTCCGTCCCCTTCTTGGCCTCGCCCGCCTCGCCGTCCGCCTGCTGCCCCGTTGCCCCCTGTGATCTGTCGCTCCAGATTCCTGCATCCGCCCGCAGCCAATACGGGACCAACCTGACCCCCACGGGTAATATCTTCCCGTTGGTGGCCAAGATCATACAGTCTACTGTCTCCTCGACTCCGGAGGCAGTCCAACTCTCCCCTGACGCGGCCTCCAGTGAAGATTCTCTGTGTGAAGAACTGCCGGAAGACTCGCCCCCGAAGACGCACACCTCTCCAACTCCGGGCAAAGCCTTGAACCTCTCTGCTGTGGAACGGGCCGAGGTGGGATGGTCCAGCCCTACCTCTGGCGCGTCGGATCAGGAGTATCTCCGGAACAGCGAACAGCGAAGCAAACGGAACCATGACCGCCCTTCCCGGAAGCTGATGCTGGAGGCGGCGGCTGCGGTTGCCGAGCCTGTCTCTCCACCGGCCACCGGTCTCCACCAGGCGCCTGCCATCAGACAAGACTCGGCTACTGCTGCGGACCAACGCCTCCTCTTGGATGCCCCGATTCCGGCGCTGGGCGCTCCGGTGGCTCGTGCCCCTCGCTCCAAAGCCTCCCCGGCAGAAGCCCTACGTAAGAGTGCGCGATCTAAGGGTTCCAGTGATGGTCAGGTGCTGGAAAGGGCCATGAAAGCCGCTGCTGACAAGAACAACCTTACCAAGACCGTCGTCGACACGGCTACCCCATCCTCGTCAACCCCCGCTCCAGGTAACGCTTCTCCTTCCTCTCCGTTTGTTGCGTTTCAAGATTCTTCGATCGACCATCTCCTCAAGGTAGCCAAAGATAGTTGCATTCTGTTCAAATCCACGGAAGGGTCTCCTGCCCAAGCGGTGGCCCTTCTCCAAGCCCGGGAGCGTGCCCAAGCGGACCTGATCGCTGCAAGGCGGAAGATCGAAGAAGAAGCGGCTAAGGCAAAGGAGGAGGCTGTTCGGGCTGCCTCGACTCAAGGGAATGAGCGTGGCACCCCAGAGGATGGTTCTAGAGGGGAGCCGTCCTCAATCTCTTCAGTCTCAGTGCGGAGAGGTTCTGCGGGGGAACCCTCCCCTGACTCGGGCAAAGTCAAGAAGGCCGCGATCTCCAAGCGGCGTGCCGCTCGTCGGCCCACCCCAGTTGGCCACCGTCCTGTCACCCGCCGAGCACGGGCTTTGAGCATGGTGTCCCAATGAGAGCCCTTTTCTGGAACATTAGGGGGTTTGGCCGCAGGGGGCGGCGAACCTTGTTGAAGGAATACCTCAGACTACACCGCATCGACCTAGTTCTCCTTCAGGAAACCATCAAACAGGACTTCACGGATGCGGAGCTGGCAAGCCTGGAGGTGGGCGATAAGTTCTTCTGGTCCTGGCTCCCGGCTAACGGTCAATCAGGTGGTATGTTGTTAGGAGTCAGAGACAGTCTGTTCGAGGTGGGAAGAATGGACAGGGGTCAATTCTTCCTTAGCCTCTCTGTTTTGCACCGTGTCTCCAACCGAAAGCTTGAGGTTATCGGGATTTATGGCCCTGCGGACCACTCTCGTTCCAGGGGGTTCCTGGACGAGATTTCGTCTAAGATTGCTTCATGTCCTCTCCCGATTCTTATGGGGGGTGACTTTAACCTTATCAGGGCTGCTGAAGATAAAAACAACACCAATCTTAACTGGCCCCTGATAGATCTTTTCAACAACAGCATTGCCACCTGGGCTCTGAGAGAAATCCCGCGCACGGGTGCACGGTTCACTTGGTCCAATCATCAGCTCAACCCAGTCCGTTCAGCTCTTGACCGTGTGTTTGTGTCTGCTTCTTTCGAAGCCATTTTCCCGCTTTGCTCTCTGGCTGCTGAGACAAGCTTGGGATCTGATCATACTCCGCTCGTCTTCGACACTGGGGAAGGCTTCCCTTTGCGCACCAACAGATTCTTCTTCGAGACCAGTTGGTTCGAGCGCCAGGATTTCGTTCCGTTGGTACAGCAAAAGTGGGAATTTTTGCGATCCAAGGTGGGTGGCCGCGACATTATCGACTGGTGGAACTTCATGTCTGCGGGCCTCCGCCAATTTTTGCGTGGCTGGAATCAGAACCTGAACAGAGATACCAAGGCTAAAAATCTGCGTTGCTCAGCCAGATTGCGCACTTGGACATGCTGGCTGACACTTCCGGTCTTGTCGAGGAGGCCTGGGCCTCAAGATATCATCTCGAGGAGCAGTTGCTTCATTTGTACCGCATGGAGGAAGAGCATTGGCGGCAACGGGGCAGAGTCAGGTGGGCTCTGCAAGGTGACGCGAACACGGCATACTTCCATGCTGTCGCCAATGGCCGTCGTAGGAAATGCCATATCGCTAAGCTCAGCTCTAACAACGGCATCATCACGGACCCTAAACTGATTCAACAGCACATCTATGAGTTCTATAGAAATCTCCTTGGTTCTTCGGCTCCAAGGGTTTGTGGTCTGGCGCCCTCCTCCTGGGGTGAGGAGGCCCGTGTTTCAGATGAGGAAAACATTGGGTTAGCGCGTACCTTTTCTGAAGAGGAGCTGGAGGCCATTGTGAAGGATATGAAGACAGACACCGCCCCGGGACCGGACGGTCTACCCGTCGCTTTCTTCAAGCGCTTCTGGGCACAGGTCAAGCACGGCATTCTGCACATCCTCAATGACTTCGTGCTGGGGCGCGTCGACATTGCTAGGCTCAACTTTGGCATTCTGTCTCTTATCCCAAAAGTGCCTGGGGCAGATCAAATCTCACAGTATAGGCCGATTGCCTTGATCAACGTTATTTTCAAAATAATCTCCAAAGCCTACGCCTCCAAACTTGACCCAGTGGCCCATAGGATCATTTCCCAGAATCAAACAGCTTTTATCAAGGGCAGAAACATCCTGGACGGTCCGCTTGCTCTCATGGAAATTATACACGACATCCGGGTGAGGAAGCACAACGGGGTGCTCCTCAAGCTGGACTTTGAGAAGGCCTATGACAGAGTGAATTGGGACTTCCTGGGGGAAGTCCTACATTGTAAAGGTTTCGACGCTGGGTACATTCACAGGATTCTTCAGCTAGTCTCTGGGGGACAAACTGCTATCTCCATCAACGGAGAGGTGGGTCCGTTTTTTCGGAATAAGAGAGGGGTTCGACAGGGAGACCCCCTCTCACCGCTGCTCTTCAATTTCATCGGGGAAGCTCTTTCGGTCATTCTCTCCGCCGCGGCTTCGGCTGGACACATTCACGGGCTAGTGCCCCATCTGCTTCCTGGAGGCATTACACACCTACAATATGCCGATGACACGCTCATCCTCATCCAGGGGTCGGACGAGGACATTGCGAATTTGAAATTCCTTCTGATGTGCTTCGAGGACATGTCGGGTCTAAAGATCAATTACCACAAAAGTGAGGTGTTTGTGCTGGGACAGCGTAGCTCTGCGAGAGTGGATATTGCCAACAAGCTGAATTGTAAGCTAGGGAGTTTTCCCTTTATCTACCTTGGCCTCCCAATATCAGATAGGAAACTATCGCTTGAGCAATGGCTCTTCCTGGTTCGGAAGCTTGCTGCCAAATTAGAGCCTTGGGTGGGCAAATTGATGTCATCAGGGGGACGACTCATTCTCTCTAACTCCTGCCTGGATAACCTCCCAATCTACGCGATGGGCCTCTTCCTCCTGCATGACGGGATCCATGCGAGGTTCGACTCCCACCGCTCCAAATTTTTCTGGGAAGGAGCCGGCCCAAGGAGGAAATATCATCTTGTCAATTGGCCAACGATTTGCCGCCCCAAAGAGTTTGGGGGTCTGGGACTTCTCAACACAAAGAAAATGAACTTGGCCTTACTCCTGAAGTGGATCTGGCGTTTATATCATGAAGAGGACACGATATGGGCCCGTATCATACAGGCCAAGTACCCACACGCCTCGGATATCTTCTCGGGCTCTGGTCAGGGTGGTTCCCCGTTTTGGAAAAGTCTGCATAAGGTCAAACACCTTTTCAAGGTCGGAGCTAAGCACGAAGTGAGGAACGGGAGGCGCACTAGCTTCTGGAAGGACTGGTGGATTGGGAGGGGTCCCATCATGCAGTCCTTTCCGCGGCTCTTCGCCATTTGTGATGACCAAGACATTTCAGTTGCGGATGCTCTAAACCGCGATTCCCTCCAAGTCCGTTTCCGTCGTTCGCTTGATCAGGAAAGCTTGCAGCTATGGGATGAGCTGCAAGACTTGGTTAGTCAGGTGCCCCTCGTTGACGGCCTGGATAAAGTAACTTGGCACCTCGAGCAGAGTGGTTCCTTCTCGGTCAAATCTATGTACGCCCAACTCTCCCAGGGCACGACTATTGCTCATCACAAGGACATGTGGAAATCAAAAGTGCCGCTTAAAATCAAGATCTTCTCCTGGCAGCTGGCGCTGGACAAGTTGCCCTCGGGACAGCAGCTTGTGACTAGACACGGCCCTTCCAATGGCCTCTGCGCCCTTTGTGGCGCCCCGGAGGATGCAAGCCACATTTTCTTCGCTTGTTCCCTTGCTAAATTCGCTTGGTCAGTGCTACGCCAGCTGCTGGGATGCAACTGGTGTCCGGCAAACTTCGCCCAATTCCATGCTATCCTCTCTGGTTTCTCTGGATATGCTAGGAAGCTGCTGTGGGTGCTCTTCCTGGCACAATCCTGGGCCCTTTGGAACACGCGAAATAAGCTTGCGATTGAAAAGAAAGTTATCTCTAACCCAGCTGACATTATTTACAAAATTATCATTCTTTTGCAGCTGTGGAGCCTAAAGTTCAAAGCAAGAGAAAAGGAGGGGCTAAACTGGATGGCACAAGAGCTAAGGGAGCTGTTCGTGCACCTGAAGCCCTCGGCGACGTGAAGAAGTAGCCTCTCCTGCTGCGGCCCTTGGGCGTAGGCTGATCCGCTAGTTTTTATCTTTGTCTTGTGGTGCCTGTTGTTATGTTGGACCTCTTGGTCGTGTCCCTGTGGCAAAGCTGTAATGCCCAGCAGTGTGTAATCCTAACTGGCTACCGTGTGGCTTTATTAAGTTAAAGTCGGGCTTATCTGCCTGTTTTCTAAAAAAACTGAGAGACATTATTAAAAACACAAAGCTTACAACAGGGTAGGACGAGGTAAGCTGAGATTTAGAGCAGTTGGGACGCTTCACAGTAAGCTCGATGTATGCGAAACTCTCCTCAGGGGCTTTTATTGCGCACTTTAAGGATGTTTGGGTGGCGCGAATCCCTTTGAAGGTTAGGATTTTCTCCTAGCAACTGATGCTGGATAGGCTGCCCTGGATAGGCTGCCCTCTAGCAATATCGCCGCACGACCCGGCCCGGGGAAGCCACTACATGCTATGCGGAGTGGATGAAGACGCTTCTCATATCTTCTTTAGATGCTTGCTGGCGAAGTTCGCCTGGAGTGTGCTTCGCCAACTGCTGGGGTGCAGTTGATGTCCGGCCAACTTCCCCCAATTTCTTCACCATTGTGTCTAGTCTTTCAGGTAGACTTAGGCGCTTAGTTTGGCTTTTATTTATGGCACAGTTCTAGTCCCTTTGGCATTTTAGAAATAAAATGACTATCGAATCCAAACTAATGAAACATTTGGCTTGTTGTGAAGTGTACAAGTAGATTGCCTAGCCATTTCCATCAGTTCGGACTTTTGGTTCAAGTGGCTAGTGCATGAAGCTTAACATGGTATCAGAGCCCCAGGTCTTGAGTTCAAATCCTGGCTTTCACATGGTTTCGCAATTAAGCCTAAAAATTGATGTTGCCTCCCTCTTACATGGTTTTCGCAATTAAGCCTAAAAATTGTTGTTGCCCCCCTCTGTGTGCTCTTCTTCTTTCACGTGTTGACTCTCTTCTCCCGTCACACGCGAGTGGGGGTGTTGTGAAGTGTACAAGTAGATTGCCTAGCCCTTTCCATCAGTTCGGACTTTTGGTTCAGTGGCTAGTGCATAAAACTTAACATGGCTAACATAATTTTTGAATCTATGATGTTCCTACAGCTCTGGACTAGCCAAGCCGCTCGACTGGCCATGGCTAAGACAGATGACAACCGAGTTTAGAGCATCTCCAGTCGCGTCCCCCAAACCGTCCCCCAAAGGGATTTGGGGCGCGCCGGACAGAAAATGCGTTCCAGCCGCGTCCCCCAAAGCCCTTTTTTGTCCGGCGCGCCCCTATACGGTGTCCGGCGCCCCGAGCCCGTCCCCGTCCCACAGGGGACGCTCCGGGGACGCCGGACACAACGAAAAGCGAGGCCAACCGACGCGGGGCCGACCCGTCAGCGGCACAGGGAAAATTCGTCTCACACTCCCGCCAAATCCCGCCGCTCCCGCCAAATCGCGCCTATACCGCCGCGCACAGGCCTCCCAAAACATATCCCGCCGCCGATTCATTTCTCCTATCCCGCCGATTTCTTTCTCCCTCCCGCCGTCCATCCGCCGCCGCTACCCTCTCCCCATTCCATGGCGCCGCCGACAGCCCCCAAAAAGATGGAGAAGAAAGCGGCCAAGAAGCCGTCGGGCAATGCGACGATAGGGGCGAAAGCGCCGTTCGCGAAGCCGCGGAAGGCGCCGACTGCGAAGAAGAAGCCTGAAGGAATGACCGAAGATCAATGGCAGCAAGATTGCCTGCGCCGGAAGCTATCGACGGCGGAGCGGAAAGGACGGAGGGCGGTGGAGCTGGAGAAGAAGGCTCAGGCGGCGCGCCAGCACCAGCACGTAATGGCCGGGTGTATCGCCGCCACCAACGCGAGCCCATGGAGTACGTCCATGCCGGTGTACGTTCCCGGAGTGATCTCTCCGTCGCAAGCCGCCTTCTACAACGACGGCCCCTCCGCCACTCCCGGGTGCGTGACGCCTAACTTGTCGCCGCACTACCAGGATGCGCTGCCGCACGGCGGCTTCAACCCCAACAACCTCTACTCCCCGGCGTACGAGCAGCGCGAGCCAGGACCCGGTCCGGACGGCGACCCTTTCACCGGCCGCAGGGGTCCGCTCGAATACGACGGCGCCGGTGCTGAGGAGGACGACGGGGTTGAGGAGGAGGACGACGAGGAGGACGACGATGAGGACGAAGAGGGCGGCGACGAAGAGGACGACGAGGGTGCCGGTGACGATGATCTCGTGGAGGTAGACGCGGACGGCGTGAGGACGAAGAAGAAGAAGAAGAAGGCGTCGGGCACACGAGGCCCGAAGTGGACGCCTCTGGAAGATCTTTGTCTGTGCGAGTCGTGGGCGACGGTGAGCCATGACTCCATCATCGGCGCCAACCAAAAAGGCGGGAAGTATTGGGCGAGGATCAAGGCCGAGTTCGATGAGCGCAAGCTCATCAACAGCGACTACCAGAAAGTGACAATGAAGAGGAGCCAAAAGGCAATGTCGACGCGATGGGCCATCATCCAGGCGTCGGTGAACTCCTTCCATGGGTACCATCACGACTTAGAGACCAGAGGCGACAGCGGCGCCGACGTCGCCCAACTGGTACGACTGTTTCTTCCATAATCCGTAGCGCCCACATTGTGTTCGATGAAATGACTCTGCTTCCTTTGGTTAGTTTGATCGGGCCATGGATTTGTACGCCAAGAACTCGGAAGGTCACAAGTCTTTCGTGCTCATGCATTGCTATGGCAAGCTCAAAATGAATGAGAAATGGCGGCTGACGCGCTTGTCGCTGTCCAAGGGGAAGGACGCCATTGATCTGGACGCGCCGCTGGCAACTTCGACAGGGCGTCCTACTGGCAACAAGGCTGCCAAGGCCGCCTTGGCCGACGCTGCGTCGTCTGAGAAGACGCAGGCGTCGATCACGAAATGCCTCGCCGACGTCTCCTCGACCTTTATCTCCCGCGACAAGAAGGCCGACCAAAGGTGGGCCGAGCTGCTCAAGAGGCAAGAGGAGAAGCTGGAGCTCAAGAAACGCAGGGACGACATGTCCCTGCTGAGAACGTCGACAGAGGGAATGTCTCCCCGGACGCGAGCGGCGCACAACTTCTTCAAAGGCCAGATCCTCGACGACATCGAAGCCAAAATGGCGGCGGCGGACGCGGCGGCCCTGGCAGCGGCATCGGCATCGGCGGCAGCGGCAGCGCAGCAAGAGCAGGCTGACGCGTCTTCTACTGCTACACCTGCGTCGGCCTCCGCGTCGGCGACGGAGCAGACGCACCATGCACAGGAACAGGCAGATCGCGACGAGGTCGTCGTACTCGACGGGCCTGCGTCGACTCAGGACACGACGCCGTCGACCAACCCCTTCCCCTTCTTCTAATTTGCATGCACCACCGGTCTGTAATATGATCGCGCGCCCAGTACTTTGATCGATCGCCGCTACTCTGATCGCGACGAATCGGCGGGAACGATCTCTTTTGAATGCATCTATTTGAATTTCTGATTGGGGGCGGCGTTTGGGGGACGCGGCTGGGGAGCGACGTCCCCCAAACGCGGCACGAACAAAACACGTCCCCCAAACGCTCGATCCGGCGCGGTTTGGGGGACGGTTTGGGGGACGCGACTGGAGATGCTCTTAAGCACCTGCACGACTCATCCGCACTAAGAGCATCTCCAGTCGCGTCCCCCAAAGCGTCCCCCAAAGGGATTTGGGGCGCGCCGGACAAAAAAAGCGTTCCAGCCGCGTCCCCCAAAGCCCATTTTTGTCTGGCGCGGCCCGATACGGTGTCCGGCGCCCCGAGCCCGTCCCCGTCCCACAGGGGACGCTCCGGGGACGCCGGACACAACGAAAAGCGAGGCGGGGAGTGGCGGGGCCGACCCGTCAGCCGCACAGGAAGGCTAAAACCCCGTCGCCTACCTTTGGTCAAGCGACGTTAATGGCGTCCCTGTTTTCCCAGGCGACGCAGGGACGCGTCTCGTCGTGCATGGCCGCGTGGCCGTCCGCGCCGGAGTTATTGTGTGCAACCACCCGCTGCCGCCGCTGTTTTAAGACGCCCTGCAGTTCTCGCCGCTCATAATCCTTATCGTCGCCGCCGCCTCCCCCCTCCCAGATCTTCTCCTCGCCGCTCAAAAAATGTCGACCTCGTCCTCCCGCAAGATCGCCGCGGCGAACGGCTTCGGCCGCGGCAGCCTCACCGTGGCGGAGGCGTGGGCGCTGTACCACGCCCGGTATCCAGTCCCGCCGGACATGAGGCTGCCAAGCAGCGGCGGCTGGAAGATGGCCGTGAACTCACCGCCGAGGAGCGGAGGGATCCGACATGGGCGGTCAACGACAACGACGCCTGGTGGACGTCGTACTTCCAGGCGAAGTACGACGTCGAGATGCACAGCACCGACAACCTCGTCGGCGGCCCCAACAGCTGGAACAGGGAAGGCCGCGCCCTGTTCTGGGGCGTTCCGGGGCGCACCCTCGAGAACGTCATCCGCGGCCTCCGCAACGGCGCTCCAAGGCTGGAGATGCCGTCGTCGCCGCCGCCGTCTCCTCAATGGCAGCCGAGGAGGACGACGTACTCGTCCTCCTCGCACTCTTCTTCCTCGGGACCGGCGCGATCGACGCCGTCCTCGTCGTACCGGTCGGCGCCCTACACCGTCCCCAAACGGGAGGTCAAGGAGGAGCCGGCGACGCCCGTCAACACGAGGCGTGGCGGCAGCGGCAGCGGGCGGCAGCAAGGTAGGCGCGGCGGCGCCCTCCTCATCCCGAAGCCGGAGGTGAAGGAGGAGCCGGAGGAACCGTCGCAGGCGGCGCTGCTGGCGGAGTACGAGCGGCAGCAGCGGCTCATCGCCAGCAGCGACGACCCCGAGGACTGCCCAGGGCTGCGGGTGGCGTTCTTGGCGTCCATGGACGACAAGGACGCCTGGAGGGGCGACCTGGACGCGGCGATCGCCATGTCCATCCGCGACTCCGGCAAGCCGCTGGTGGACCTCACCGACGACGGCGAGGCAGGGCCAAGCGGCTTGGTGAAGGACGAGCCCGTGGACGAGCCCGTGGACGAGCGCGTCAAGCAGGAGGTCGTCACCGACGAGATGTACAACTTCCAGCAGTACTACGACGCCTCCGGCCGCCGCAAGTGGTTCTAGATTAGGTTTAGTTTTAAAATTAGTCAAATTTCGTTCGAATCTATGTAAGTTTGGACGAATCTAATCGAATCTAGTTAAGTTTAAAATTTGCGAAATTTTGTTTGGGGGACGCGACTGGGGAGCGACGTCCCCCAAACGCGGCACGAACGAAACACGTCCCCCAAACGCTCAATCCGGCGCGGTTTGGGGGACGGTTTGGGGGACGCGACTGGAGATGCTCTAAGAGTGCCGTAGCGCGGAATTGAAGCCGCCTCTGCTTGCTCCGACCTGATGGGGAGATCGTCACAAGTAGTTTATCTTTCTTTGGTGAAGTTGTATGCTGCAGTATATTTTGTTTGGCGAAGTTCTATGCTGCATCATGTCTTAAACTCAGTTGTATGTCGAATCTGAAGACTTTATTAATTTAAAATTAGGTACTTCTTATCTATAAAAAGATAAGTCATTCTAGGGGACACTAACGGCACGCCCGTCCCAAAGCTGCAGTAGTTTTTGTTGGTGCTCCCAAAAACCATATTCAGTGTTTTTTGTCGAACATTATTTGGGGATGTTGTTATTTATTTCGGTCCGTTTGGACAGGCATGCAAAAAAAAAAAAGCAACCTAGCGGCGTAACCCATAGGAATGAGAGGGCGCACAGCGGCGCCCACATTTGAATTTTTTTATAAAAGGAATATACTAATATCAAAAGATATCAATTACACCTAGCCTCTGTAATAACGCATCACCTAATGGCACTACGGATGCATACAACCAAAAAATAGAAAAGAAAACTAAGAAACAAAAGTCCCGCTACAGTATCTCGAGCCTAACAACAGAAATACATCCACCACTAAGACAACACCTGAAATACAGACTCTCCAAAAACTGCGCCTTCAAGAAGGGAATAATGCTCTAACACCATCATCGTCTGATCAAAGATCTTAGGTTTTCACCCTGAAGATAGTCCCCGCTCTCAAAACAATGTCTCCAACAAGGTCATTGCCAGGCACAACCAGTTAAGGCCAGACCTTCGGTTTTCACCCTGAAAGGTAACACTCTGAACTTCACATGTGTTGTCGCCCCCACTTTCATACCACTGATGTGAAGCCAGGAACACCAAGCAAGTCCCTCAACAGCGCGGAGACTTGAACCTCCCTTAGCTCGTCCTCCCATCCGGCCTTCATGAAATTCTCTTCTTCCGACTTTCATCATGGATCCATAGTCACTTGATGTCAACACAGAAAAAGACCTTCGCGCCGCTCCCTCCACAACCAAACGGTCGGAATAAAAGCATGGGTGACCGCGACCGAATACCACCCGATCCAGCAAACTACAGGCAAAAGATGCGTTGATGCATTCGGCGGCGGAGCCTTCCGGAACTCAACACTCCGGCTAGATGAAAAGGATCAGCATCCGGTAGGTCTTCATCTTCGCAGAAGAAGAACCCTAGGACCACCACCTTCAAACCCAAAGCAGACGAAAAGGCCCCACGCCGCCATCCGCTGACCAACGATGACGAAGCAGAAATCGGTGGACGACGGAAGCCGCAACCGGCCACACCATCCTCGCCTCGCACATCACCGCCCCCTTCCTCGCGCCACCAGCAGAAGCCGATGATGGATCTCGGCGGGCACAAGATCCAACAGCCGCCGCCACCACCATCCATCGCCGGAGGCCGTGGAGGAGGAGCCGCCGCCGCACATTTAGGGACGCCGTCCTAGACGCAGAGCACGCCGAAGCCGGAGGTGGCCGCCCCAGCCGCTACCGCCGATCTCCGCCTCCAACAACCCCCAGGCACTTTGGCGCCGAGGCCCGCCGCCACCATGGCCAGCGCCGATGGCAGCGGCGGAGGGAGAGAAACGGAGGGAGGGGCAGCGGAAGGAAGGAGATCGGCCCCCGGCGGTGTCCTGGGGAGCGCCACAGGAGGGGCTGGAGTTAGACCGGCCTTTTTTCCATTCAGAAAGGCTTGTTCGAGCCTCTCACTGGGCCCGCAAGTCAATAACTAGAAAAGTTAGGAGGTTTTTATTATATTTGGCAGAAATTAACCTTCACTACATAGAGGTTTTAACCTAAAGAGATTACGACGGTTGTATCTACTAGTTGTTGTGCATCCTACTGGCCACTGTCCTCCGGCCTAGCTTGGCCGAAGGGGCTGAAATTGTGGCGGGAGACCATGCCTGGACCAGAGCACTACCTGCTACATCGGTTGCCGCTACAAGGCGTCACAACGACGCTAGACCCTAATCGATGCCATGAAGCCCGCATTATTGGCCTCCATGTGAGCTATGTCACTCTCATCCTCCGTCTTTCGGTGTTGCCTTGTTGCCTCGCTGTCCGCGAAGCAGCGGGCTCTAACCCTCGCTACCGTCTCATCCACCTCTTCCACCGCCTACGTCTCCGCCTCCTCCATCTCCCGGTTCTCCATACCTGCCTTGTCCTACCGGCTCCAACTCGCCTGCACCATCGCCTTGCTCTCCGTGTGGTGGGATGGCACTAGGGAGCGTTGGACGTCGTTGCGTCTGGCCGCCCTCATGTCCACCAGGGCATGCCGCTGTTATCACCGGAATTTGACCAAGTCAGAGGTGAGCCACGATCAAGATGGGCTTGAAGATTATATACATGTGAGGATTACATGAATCGGCCTGTTATGCTGAGTTTGGGGCTAGTTTGCCTTTGTATCTGTAACATATTAGGATACGTGTCGGTTAGTTAGAATTTTACCCGTGCACGGTTAGGTGCACGTCTAAGTTAGAAAGTCCCCTGGACTATAAATATGTATCTAAGGTTTATGGAATAAATAACAACCAACGTTCAACCAACAAATCAATCTCGGCGCATCGCCAACTCCTTCGTCTCGAGGGTTTCTATCGGTAAGCAACATGCTGCCTAGATCGCATCTTGCGATCTAGGCAGCACAAGCTCCACGTTGTTCATGCGTTGCTCGTACTGAAGCCTTGTTGATGGCGAGCAGCGTAGTTATCATAGATGTGTTAGGGTTAGCATAGTTCTTCGTGTAACATGCTATCGTAGTGCAACCCTTGCATGTCTAGCCGCCCTCACACCTATCTTAGGTGTGGGGGCGGCACCCCGCTTGATCATTATTTAGTAGATCTGATCCGTTACGATTGCTCCTTGTTCTACAAGGATTAGTTTAATATCTGCAATAGTTAGGCCTTACAAAGGGGTGGAGGATCCAGCGGCACGTAGGGTGTCGTTCGCTGGCCCTAAACAGGATGTTCCGGGGATCAACCTTGTGTTGGTTTTTAGGCCTTGTTTAGGATCGGCTTACGATCACCGTGCGTGGCCGCGAGGCCCAACCGTGAGTAGGATGATCCGATTATGCGGTGAAAACCCTAAATCGTCGTAGATCTCATTAGCTTTATCTTGATCAAGCAGGACCACCATATATTCGTGCACCTCGTACGAATCATGGATGGATCGGCTCCCTGAGCCGATTCACAGGATAACCTGAGAGCCGATCGAGGCTCGTATTTAATGTTTACGTGTATGCCATGCAGGAAACTAAGCGAGGCATCTCCATCACCTTCCTGACCAGGTATAGGTCAGGTGGCACGCCCTTGCATCAGCATCGGACGTGTGACCAGAACGCTTTGCGGGCCGTCGCTCGGAGGGACCTCAGCCAGCCGCAGCTCTAGGTTGTTCCCGGCTCTACGGTGTTACCCGTCGCTGCCCGCCGGTGGGTTTCTGACGACAACACATTACGCACGCCCGGTGGGACAAGCTTCTACATCAACCACATCGCCATCTACATACTGAGATGGCGGACGGCACGCCGATCACGTACGAGGATCTGACGGACGAGCTCAAGAAGAAGTATGACGAGATCAAAGTCATCCTCGAAGCCGACCTCATCGGCTCATATCACCGAACCCGTTCACATGGCGTCAGGTGGAAGGGGTTCTCACCGGAAGGCGCACTCGATGGAGTGGACCTATTCGTCCCCGTCGGAGGAACGCACCAGGGCCGTGCGCCAGGAGATTAGTGGCATGGTGACTCACTCGTTGCATCGCCATTCTGAGAGCCTGGTGAATACTCTGGAGCATGTCGCCGTTCGGATGATTAAGGAGGTCATGAAGAATCAGCACTCGCTATTAGAACCAGCTCTCGGGACCTACCGAGGAAAAGTGCCACTTCAGTCCCGTCCACCGTCGTCATTCACATCGGCGGCACCAGAAGTGCCTAATTCACCGTCGTGCGCCGTTGACAGGGTTAACGACACTTACCCTGGGAGGTGCCAACCAGGATACTCGTTCAACATCAACATGATAGAACTGGGGCACCCCCCTGATGAGGATAGAGGCGAGGGCAACTGCTCTCATAGCGAAGATAAGGAAGAAGCTGCTCCACGCGATCGGCTCCGACACTGCCGAAAGATCCTGGTGATGATCAAGATGGAAGCCGATGCTAGCGATCGGCATGTATCATCCGTACCACCTGCTCTCCCGGTATTTGGCGTCGACCTCACAGGGGACGGAAAGCTAGGGTATGGGTTTACATCGGCTGACGAGCTGGAGGAAGTCGACATTGGTCCTGGGGATAAGCCGCGACCGACTTTTATCAGCAAGAAGCTAGATCCACAGCTCAGGGGACAGATGATAGCTCTATTAAACGAATACCCAGATTGCTTTGCATGGGATTACACGGAGATGCCTGGGTTGGACAGGAGCATCATTGAGCATCGGCTCCCCCTTAAGAAAGGATTTCGGCCGTTCCAACAACGAGCACGTCAGATGAGGGCCGAAATTCTGGAAGAAGTCAAGAAAGAGATCGAGAAAATGTTGGCCGCCGGATTCATTAGGCCATGCAGGTATGCTGAGTGGATCTCCAGTATCGTTCCTGTGGAAAAGAAGGACGGCCGATGGCGCGTGGCCATCGATTTCCGAGATCTTAACAGAGCCACTCCAAAGGACGAATATCCAATGCCCGTGGCAGAAACGTTGATAAACGCCGCTGCTGGCCACAAGGTGTTGAGCTTCATGGATGGCAACGCCGGTTATAACCAGATTTTCATGGCTCCGGAAGATATACACAAGACCACATTCAGGGTACCAGGGGCAGTAGGCTTGCTCGAGTACGTGGTCATGACCTTTGGGTTGAAGAATGCTGGTGCAACGTACCAACGAGCCATGAATTATATATTTCATGATCTGATCGGCAAGTTGGTGGAGATCTATATCGACGACGTGGTAGTCAAATCAGTCTCTATGGAGGGACACTTGGACGATCTACGGCGCATCCTGGACCGAACTCGGAAATTCGGGCTGAGAATGAATCCGAAGAAGTGCGCTTTTGGCGTGACGGCTGGTCAATTCCTGGGTTTTCTGGTTCATGAACGGGGAATTGAGATCGGCCTGAAAAGTCAGGAGGCGGTGCGTACCATGCAGCCGCCGACCACGAAAAAGGAGCTCCAACGCCTCATCGGCAAAATCAATTTTGTCCGACGATTCATCTCTAACCTGTCAGGACGAATCGAGCCGTTCATGGCGCTGGTGAAGACTAAATCTGATGACGAGTTTCACTGGGGGGCAGAACAGCAACAGGCGTTTGATGAGATTAAGCGGTATCTGACGACGCCGCCTGTGCTAGTTCCGCCCCAGCAAGACAGGCCGTTCTACATCTACTTGTCAGTAGCTGACACGTCCATCGCTTCGGTGGTGGTGCAACTCTACGATGGCGTTGAGAAGGTCGTTTTCTACCTCAGCAGAAGGATGCTGGACGCGGAGACAAGATATCCTGAGGTCGAGAAACTTTGCCTCTGCCTGTTCTTTACCTGCACCAAGCTTCATCACATCCTTTTGACGGCAGAGATCATCGTCATATGCAAGTCGGATGTTGTCAAGCACATGTTGTCGGCCCCTGTTTTGAAAGGCCGACTTGGTAAGTGGATGTTTGCGTTGTCAGAATTTGATCTCCGGTATCAGCCTGCGAAAGCAGTCAAGGGACAAGCGTTGGCCGATCTTATCGCTGAACGGATCGGTACCAATATAGCAGCACTATCTATACGTGCATGGGCTATGTTCTTCGATGGATCGGTTTGTGACGATGGTTGTGGCATCGGCATTCTGCTCGTGTCGCCTCGGGGGGCAGAATACTCCTTCTCCATCAGATTATCTACCCCTTGCACCAACAACGTAGCAGAATATGAGGCAATACGTAAGGGAATGGAGATGCTATTGGAAGCTGGAGCTGAAGCAGTAGAGCTTTTTGGAGACTCAAAGTTGGTGATTAACCAGCTCACGGATGAATATAAGTGCGAAAGTGAATCGCTTTTCCCATATTGGGTGGAATGCCGTGAGTTGATGACACAGTTTCGATACATCAACTTTAATTGGGTCCCAAGATCCCAAAATGCTGAGGCCAACAATCTCGCACAAATGGCGTCAGGCTACATAGATACAGCTGACGGATCAGAAGTTCAGATACAATTCCTGGAACAGGATGATTGGAGAGCCGAAATCTTCAATTATTTAAAAGATTCGGCTCGGGGGGCACCTAAACGGATAAGATACAAAGCCATGAAGTATGTCCTTTTAGGAGACGACATGTTCTACAGGACGTTGGAAGGGTTGCTACTCAAGTGCCTGGGACCGACTGAGTCTAATCGGCTCTTACATGAGGTGCATGAAGGCGCCTGTGGAACGCATCAGTCGGCTCACAAGATGAAGTGGTTGATCAGACGATCAGGGTTTTATTGGCCCACCATGCTTGAAGATTGCTTCAATTATTACAAGGGGTGCCAAGCGTGTCAGATGTTTGGGAAGGTTCAGATGGTACCAGCATCAGCGATGAACCCTATCATCAAACCTTGGCCGTTTCGGGGGTGGGGCATGGATATGATCGGCAAAATCCATCCGGCGTCGAGCAAAAAACATGAATGGATTTTGGTTATCACAGATTACTTCACCAAGTGGGTGGAAGCCGTCCCTATGAAAAAGGTGAAATCAGAAGATGTGATCAAATTTGTGAAAGAACACGTCATTCATAGGTTCGGGATTCCCCAAACTATCACGACCGATGGAGGTTCGGTCTTTGTTTCTAAAGAATTCAGGAAGTTCTGCGATGACATGGGGATTAAACTGATCCGATCATCCCCGTACTATGCTCAAGCTAATGGGCAGGCTGAAGCGTCCAATCAGAGTCTAATCAAGCTGATCAAGAGGAAAATTGACGAGAACCCTAGGGATTGGCATGAGAAGTTGTCAGAAGCATTATGGGCCTACCGCATGTCGTGCCATGGAGCTATAAAGACTTCGCCGTACCAGCTTGTCTATGGACAGGAAGCCGTATTGCCTTGGGAAATTACGGCTGGATCAAGACGTGTCACGTTTTAGAATGATCTGACAGCTGAAGAATATGCAGCTTTGACGAGCGACACTATTGAGGACGCAACAGAGCTTAGGCTTTGGTCGTTGGAGAAGATTAAGGAGAACAAAGCCAGGGTGGCTCGTGCCTACAATAAAAAGGTTAGACCAAAGGAGTTCCAAGTTGGTGATCTAGTATGGGAAGCTGTGTTGCCGTTAGGAACCAGGGACAAGGCATATGGCAAATGGTCTCCTAATTGGCATGGTCCGTACAAAGTTGTCCAGGCCTTGAAGGGTAATGCATACATGTTGGAAGAGTTGGACGGCGAAAAGTTCCCAGTAGCTGTCAATGGTCAACACCTCAAGAAATATTTCCCAAGCATGTGGGATGACGGGCAGTAAGATGTGAGGGCCGATTTAAAATCGGCCAGTAAAAAAAAAATCACGGCCGATGCGCAGGCATCGACTTGAGAAGATGTATGGAGATAAGAGTATGCAAATACAGCCGATGCACGGGCATCGACTTCAGAATAACAAAGCCGATACGCTGATATCGACTCTAGAGGAATAAGCTCAGATTAGCAAGTTAACGAAATCGGTTCAGACTAGAAATCATGATATGTGAGACGAATCTCCCAATGGTTGCTGAGGAGTTCAATTTAATGGTTTGGACGAGAATTAGGCCTACTGAGGCCTGTTGGACTGTGCGTTTAGGCAACAGTTTGGCCTCAGATCACCGTACGAGCCGATGTTTCGCTATCGGCTCTCTGAACGACAACTCCATTCAACAATCGGCAAGGTCGACAAGGAAGCAAAGTTAATTAAGGGATATTTTCTTCATTAATAAGGGGATTTCTTACAAAGAAAGAGCCGATTGCTCAGGGAAAGAAAAGGGCAAAAGCCAACTACTGCTACTGATCCCTAATCTAGGGGCCGTTGCTGCCCTCGTCGTCGCTGCCTCCGGCGCAGCTGCTGAGAGGCTCCTCATCGGAGCTTCCGTAGCCTTCTACGGGAGCCTCATCTTCCTCATCGTCGTCCTCGCTATCGTCGTCCCACCAGGTGCGGAGGCACTTCGCTGGTGGGTAACCTTCAAGGGAGTCGTCGTCGTCATCGTCCTCCTCCGCCTCTTCCTCGGAAGAGGTGAAATCATCCCAGGAGAAGCGGTCGTCTTCGCTCTCCGCCTCCTCCTCCCCTTCGACGAGGAAGTGAAGGTCGCCCTCGCCGTCGGTCAGGGATTTGTCATCCTCAGACCAGATGGAGGAATCATGTTCCTCCTTGTCCCACGTCGTCGGGGCGAGAATGTCGTGCGCCGCCAACGAGCCCCACTCTGGCGTCGGCTCGCGGGAGGAGGAAGAGTCAGAGAAGACCGACGAGGAAGAGGAGGAAGAGGAAGACATGGCTATGGGAGATCGGGGGTCTTTTGGGTGCCGATGGCCAGAACAGAGCAAGATGATGAAGTGGCAAACTGCTCAGAGCGGTTAAATAAAGGGGCTATGGTAGAAATTCAATGCCACAGCAGTTTCCGAGGAGGCGGTGCCCAAAGACAGCGGTCAAATCACGCGGAATAGTTGAGAAGACAGGGCATCATGATGAAGAATGCTGCGACGGTTCTGCTCTGCCATGACATGACCTGACGAAGAAAAAACGGAGTGATTTTGGAATTGATAATTCCAAAACCAGGGGGGCATGTGTTATCACCGGAATTTGACCAAGTCAGAGGTGGGCCACGATCAAGATGGGCTTGAAGATTATATACATGTGAGGATTACGTGAATCGGCCTGTTATGCTGAGTTTGGGGCTAGTTTGCCTTTGTATCTGTAACATATTAGGATACGTGTCGGTTAGTTAGAATTTTACCCGTGCACGGTTAGGTGCACGTCTAAGTTAGAAAGTCCCCTGGACTATAAATATGTATCTAGGGTTTATGGAATAAACAACAACCAACGTTCAACCAACAAATCAATCTCGGCGCATCGCCAACTCCTTCGTCTCGAGGGTTTCTATCGGTAAGCAACATGCTGCCTAGATCGCATCTTGCGATCTAGGCAGCACAAGCTCCACGTTGTTCATGCGTTGCTCGTACTGAAGCCTTGTTGATGGCGAGCAGCGTAGTTATCATAGATGTGTTAGGGTTAGCATAGTTCTTCGTGTAACATGCTATCGTAGTGCAACCCTTGCATGTCTAGCCGCCATCACACCTATCTTAGGTGTGGGGGCGGCACCCCGCTTGATCATTATTTAGTAGATCTGATCCGTTACGATTGCTCCTTGTTCTACAAGGATTAGTTTAATATCTGCAATAGTTAGGCCTTACAAAGGGGTGGAGGATCCAGCGGCACGTAGGGTGTCGTTCGCTGGCCCTAAACAGGATGTTCCGGGGATCAACCTTGTGTTGGTTTTTAGGCCTTGTTTAGGATCGGCTTACGATCACCGTGCGTGGCCGCGAGGCCCAACCGTGAGTAGGATGATCCGATTATGCGGTGAAAACCCTAAATCGTCGTAGATCTCATTAGCTTTATCTTGATCAAGCAGGACCACCATATATTCGTGCACCTCGTACGAATCATGGGTGGATCGGCTCCCTGAGCCGATTCACAGGATAACCTGAGAGCCGATCGAGGCTCGTATTTAATGTTTACGTGTATGCCATGCAGGAAACTAAGTGAGGCATCTCCATCACCTTCCTGACCAGGTATAGGTTAGGTGGCACGCCCTTGCATCAGCATCGGACGTGTGACCAGAACGCTTTGCGGGCCGTCGCTCGGAGGGACCTCAGCCAGCCGCAGCTCTAGGTTGTTCCCGGCTCTACGGTGTTGCCCGTCGCTGCCCGCCGGTGGGTTTCTGACGACAACACATTCTGGCACGCCCGGTGGGACAAGCTTCTACATCAACCACATCGCCATCTACATCTGAGATGGCGGACGGCACACCAGTCACGTACGAGGATCTGACGGACGAGCTCAAGAAGAAGTATGACGAGATCAAAGTCATCCTCGAAGCCGACCTCATCGGCTCATATCACCGAACCCGTTCACATGGCGTCAGGTGGAAGGGGTTCTCACCGGAAGGCGCACTCGATGGAGTGGACCTATCTGTCCCGTCGGAGGAACGCACCAGGGCCGTGCGCCAGGAGATTAGTGGCATGGTGACTCACTCGTTGCATCGCCATTCTGAGAGCCTGGTGAATACTCTGGAGCATGTCGCCGTTCGGATGATTAAGGAGGTCATGAAGAATCAGCACTCGCTATTAGAACCAGCTCTCGGGACCTACCGAGGAAAAGTGCCACTTCAGTCCCGTCCACCGTCGTCATTCACATCGGCGGCACCAGAAGTGCCTAATTCACCGTCGTGCGCCGTTGACAGGGTTAACGACACTTACCCTGGGAGGTGCCAACCAGGATACTCGTTCAACATCAACATGATAGAACTGGGGCACCCCCCTGATGAGGATAGAGGCGAGGGCAACTGCTCTCATAGCGAAGATAAGGAAGAAGCTGCTCCACGCGATCGGCTCCGACACTGCCGAAAGATCCTGGTGATGATCAAGATGGAAGCCGATGCTAGCGATCGGCCTGTATCATCCGTACCACCTGCTCTCCCGGTATTTGGCGTCGACCTCACAGGGGACGGAAAGCTAGGGTATGGGTTTACATCGGCTGACGAGCTGGAGGAAGTCGACATTGGTCCTGGGGATAAGCCGCGACCGACTTTTATCAGCAAGAAGCTAGATCCACAGCTCAGGGGACAGATGATAGCTCTGTTAAAAGAATACCCAGATTGCTTTGCATGGGATTACACGGAGATGCCTGGGTTGGACAGGAGCATCATTGAGCATCGGCTCCCCCTTAAGAAAGGATTTCGGCCGTTCCAACAACGAGCACGTCAGATGAGGGCCGAAATTCTGGAAGAAGTCAAGAAAGAGATCGAGAAAATGTTGGCCGCCGGATTCATTAGGCCATGCAGGTATGCTGAGTGGATCTCCAGTATCGTTCCTGTGGAAAAGAAGGACGGCCGATGGCGCGTGGCCATCGATTTCCGAGATCTTAACAGAGCCACTCCAAAGGACGAATATCCAATGCCCGTGGCAGAAACGTTGATAAACGCCGCTGCTGGCCACAAGGTGTTGAGCTTCATGGATGGCAACGCCGGTTATAACCAGATTTTCATGGCTCCGGAAGATATACACAAGACCGCATTCAGGGTACCAGGGGCAGTAGGCTTGTTCGAGTACGTGGTCATGACCTTTGGGTTGAAGAATGCTGGTGCAACGTACCAACGAGCCATGAATTATATATTTCATGATCTGATCGGCAAGTTGGTGGAGATCTATATCGACGACGTGGTAGTCAAATCAGTCTCCATGGAGGGACACTTGGACGATCTACGGCGCGTCCTGGACCGAACTCGGAAATTCGGGCTGAGAATGAATCCGAAGAAGTGCGCTTTTGGCGTGACGGCTGGTCAATTCCTGGGTTTTCTGGTTCATGAACGGGGAATTGAGATCGGCCTGAAAAGTCAGGAGGCGGTGCATACCATGCAGCCGCCGACCACGAAAAAGGAGCTCCAACGCCTCATCGGCAAAATCAATTTTGTCCGACGATTCATCTCTAACCTGTCAGGACGAATCGAGCCGTTCATGGCGCTGGTGAAGACTAAATCTGATGACGAGTTTCACTGGGGGGCAGAACAGCAACAGGCGTTTGATGAGATTAAGCGGTATCTGACGACGCCGCCTGTGCTAGTTCCGCCCCAGCAAGACAGGCCGTTCTACATCTACTTGTCAGTAGCTGACACGTCCATCGCTTCGGTGGTGGTGCAACTCTACGATGGCGTTGAGAAGGTCGTTTTCTACCTCAGCAGAAGGATGCTGGACACGGAGACAAGATATCTTGAGGTCGAGAAACTTTGCCTCTGCCTGTTCTTTACCTGCACCAAGCTTCATCACATCCTTTTGACGGCAGAGATCATCGTCATATGCAAGTCGGATGTCGTCAAGCACATGTTGTCGCCCCCTTTTTTGAAAGGCCGACTTGGTAAGTGGATGTTTGCGTTGTCAGAATTTGATCTCCGGTATCAGCCTGCGAAAGCGGTCAAGGGACAAGCGTTGGCCGATCTTATCGCTGAACGGATCGGTACCAATATAGCAGCACTATCTATACGTGCATGGGCTATGTTCTTCGATGGATCAGTTTGTGACGATGGTTGTGGCATCGGCATTCTGCTCGTGTCGCCTCGGGGGGCAGAATACTCCTTCTCCATCAGATTATCTACCCCTTGCACCAACAACGTAGCAGAATATGAGGTAATACGTAAGGGAATGGAGATGCTATTGGAAGCCGGAGCTGAAGCAGTAGAGCTTTTTGGAGACTCAAAGTTGGTGATTAACCAGCTCACGGATGAATATAAGTGCGAAAGTGAATCGCTTTTCCCATATTGGGTGGAATGCCGTGAGTTGATGACACAGTTTCGATACATCAACTTTAATTGGGTCCCAAGATCCCAAAATGCTGAGGCCAACAATCTCGCACAAATGGCGTCAGGCTACATAGATACAGCTGACAGATCAGAAGTTCAGATACAATTCCTGGAACAGGATGATTGGAGAGCCGAAATCTTCAATTATTTAAAAGATTCGGCTCGGGGGGCACCTAAACGGATAAGATACAAAGCCATGAAGTATGTCCTTTTAGGAGACGACATGTTCTACAGGACGTTGGAAGGGTTGCTATGTGGCTCCCTCGGCCGGCCCAGGAGGGGGGCGCGCGGCCCTAGCGTGTGGCTCCCTCGGCCGGCCTCCGACGCCCTCCTCTGGACTACTTAAAGGGTTCGATCTAAAAATCGCGATCAAGAAGTCGAAGTCGCCAGAAACCCTCCAGAACACCACCACATCGCGAAACTCCGTCTCGGGGGCCAAAAGTCTCCGTTCTGGCACTCCGCCGGGACGGGGAATTGGAGGAGATCATCGCCATCACCACCACCGACGCTTCTCCATCGACCAGCCATGTTTCCCCCATCCATGTGTGAGTAATTCCCCCGCTGTAGGCCGAAGGGGGTGGTAGGGATTGGATGAGATTGGTCATGTAATAGCATAAGATTGTTAGGGCATAGTGCCTAGTGTCCGTAATTGGTACTTTGATGATATTGTTGCAACTTGTTATGCTTAATGCTTGTCACTAGGGCCCGAGTGCCATGATCTCAGATCTGAACATGTTATTATTTCATCATGATATTCATTGTTTTATGATCTTACCTGCAAGTTGTATACACATGTCGTTGTCCGGAACCAATGGCCCCGAAGTGACAGAAATCGGGACAACCGGAGGGGATGGTAGTGATGTGAGGATCACATGTGTTCACGGAGTGTTAATGCTTTGCTCCGGTACTCTATTAAAAGGAGTACCTTAATATCCAGTAGATTCCCTTGAGGCTCGGCTGCCACCGGCTGGTAGGACAAAAGATGTTGTGCAAGTTTCTCATTGCGAGCACGTACGACTATATATGGAACACATGCCTATTGATTGCTTTGTACTTGGACACCGTTTTATTATTATCTGCAAATGCCCTGCTTGATTGTTACATGAGTTTCTCTCATCCATGCAACGCCCGTTATCCGTCCCCGTGCCTACAGTATTTTAATCCTGTCGTTTACTATAATCACTACTGTTGTCTCTGTTACTCTGCTGCTGTTATTTCACTACTGCTACTGCTATAAAACTGTTACTACTGATAAACTCTTGCGAGCAAGTCTGTTTTCACGTGCAGCTGAATTGACAACTCCACTGTTAAGGCTTTCAAGTATTCTTTGTCTCCCCTTGTGTCGAATCAATAAATTGGGATTTACTTCCCGCGAAGACTGCTGCGATCCCCTATACTTGTGGGTTATCAAGACTGTTTTCTGGCGCCGTTGCCGGGAAGCATACCTTTATTTGGAAGTTCACTTGGATTGATATTGTTCGCTGCAAATTCTCCATCATGGGTAAAACTCGCGATCATAAAGTCGCCATATTACCATCCACTACAAGAAAAGGTACAACTCTGAGTACCTCTGCTACTCTTGATTCACCATCTGTGATAAGTCAACTTGTTTCACCGCCGCAAGCTTCACTTGCTGGTACTTCTGCTGAATCTGAAAATTCTCATAATAATGATAATGTTTCTGCTGTGCTTGATGATAGTGGTTCATTGGGATCCTTTCTAGATGCTACAATTGCTAGGTCTAGACAAATTGAAAATAGTGAAACTCCTAATGCTACTACACCTGTTAATTCGCCTGAACTTGATTATTCTAGTGATGATCCTGATGAGGATTATGTGGAGCTTAATGATGATTTTATTAATAGATGCAATGCTACTGCTGATGCAAGAAAAATTAAAAAGTTTCTCGCACAATATACTGTTAGACATAAGCTATCTCCTGATCCTAAATTTGCACATCTCCTATATGCATTAAGGATAAAGATTATGATTTTTCTCTTGATCTATCTCATATAGCTATTGTAGAGAAAGCACCCTTTTGTGGTACTGAAAAAGAAAGTGCTGTAGAACACATGATTGAACTTTCTTCTATGAGTAGCTTGTTTTCTGATGATGTCAAGATGCGTACTTACTTTGTCGCTAAAAATTTTCCTTTCTCATTAAAGGATGATGCTAAAACTTGGTATAATAATTTGCCTCCTGGTTCTATTAAAAGTCCAACTGATTTGCGTGATGTTTTCTTTCGAAAATACTTTCCTGCTAGTGCTCAACATATTGCTTTACAGAAAATTTATAGATTTGACCAGGGAGATGAAGAGAAATTGCCTGAGGCTTGGGCAAGATTTTGTTCTCTTATCAGAGCTCGACCTGGACATGATTTAGAAAAGAATGATCTACTTGATATATTTTATAGTGGACTAACCATTGAGTCTAGAGCATATTTGGATAGTTGTGCTGGTTGTGTTTTTAGGAAAAGAACTCCAGACGAAGCTGAAGAATTATTGGCTAAAATAGGCCGGAATCATGATGATTGGACTACACCTGAACCAACTCCAACGCCAATATTGAAGAAGAGGGGTTTAATTAAATTGAATGATGAAGATATGAGGGAAGCCAAGAAGTCTCTCAAAGAGAAAGGTATTAAATCCGAAGATGTGAAGAATCTACCTCCCATAGAAGATATATGTGAGATAATTCCTCCTTCATCCATGATTGAGGTAAACTCCCTTCAACGCTTTACTAGGGAAGATATTTTGTATTCAAAACCTCCTGCTCAATGCTTAGATGAGTTTGATAATTATATTGTTAAGCAAGAAAATTTTAATATGAGAGTAGAGAATCATCTAATGGAAAATTCTCAAGCTATTAGCAATTTGCATGATATTGTGGAGAGAACCTCTAATGATGTTAAGATGCTTGTTAAACATTTTCAAATGGTTCAAACTCAAATTGATCAACTCACTAAAGTGCAAAATGACTTATTAAAAAATAATTCTAAAGAGAAACATGCTTATGAAGTAACAACTAGAGGTGGTGTCTCTACCCAGGATCCTCTATATCCTGAAGGGCATCCCAAAAGAATTGAACAAGATTCTCAACGCATTGAACCTAGTGCTCCTTCTAAGAAAAAGAAGAAGAAACATAAAAATGTTGTAGAATCCTCTGAACCTGTTAATGATCCTAATAGTATTTCTATTTCCGATGCTGAAACTGAAAGTGGTAATGAACATGATAACAATAATGATAATGATAAGAATGATGCTTCTGATAAAGAAGAAGTTGAAGATGAACCTGAAAAGCATGCTAAAAATAAAAAGTATACTAAAGAAGATTTTATTGCTAAGAAACATGGTAATGAAAGGGCACCTTGGGTGAAAAAGCAAATGCCTTTTCCTGCTAAGAAACTAAAATCAAAGGAAGAAGAACACTATAATAAATTTTGCGATTGGATGAAACCTTTATTCTTGCAAATCCCTTTGACTGATGCTATTAAATTGCCTCCTTATTCAAAGTATATGAAAGATATTGTTACTAACAAAAGGAAAATCCCCAATGAGGAAATTTCCACTATGCTTGCTAATTACTCTTTCAATGGCAAAGTTCCAAAGAAGTTGGGCGACCCAGGTATACCTACTATTCCTTGTTCTATTAAGAATAATTATGTTAAAACTGCTCTATGTGACTTGGGAGCCGGTGTTAGTGTTATGCCTTTTTCTCTTTATAAGAGACTTTATTTAGATAAGTTGATACCTACTGATATATCTTTGCAAATGGCTGATAAATCTACTGCTATTCCTGTTGGTATATGTGAGGATGTTCCTGTTCAAGTTACTAATAACTGCTTGATATTAACTGATTTTGTTGTGTTGGAAATGCCTGAATATGATAATATGTCTATTATTCTTGGAAGACCTTTTCTTAACACCGCAGGGGCTATTATTGATTGCAATAAATGAAAGGTTACTTTCAATGTTGATGATAAGGAGCATACCGTTTATTTCCCCAAGAGGATTGATAAAGTATGTGGAGTTAATACCATTTCTAATGTGAGAACTATCAAAGTTGGAACTATCGATTGTCCTATATATGATCCTAAAGAAGGATATCAAAGTCTTATGATTGGATCCATATCAATACAATTCAAGTTAACATGATTGATTTGAGGTTTATTTCTTCTTATGCTATGTAAAATTTATTTGGTGACAAGACTTGATCAACCTTGTTAACAAATACTTTTTATATGCATAGAGGAGGTAAACAACATCTCTTTCTTCCTCCACTTGTCTTACTTGCTGTAGCACTTTTGATTTGCAAAGTTCCTTAGTTAATTAGAGATTTTAAAAAAAATTCATGTCCAGTAATAATAAACTTAATGCCCAGAAATGTGCATTTTTCAAAGTTTTCAAAAATTCACAAAAATTATACCGTTGGTCCTATTTTTCGAAAATGCACCTGGGAGCACCTGGGGATGACCAGTGGGGAACCCCAGGGTGGCACCCCACAGGCCGGCGCGGCCAGCAAGGGTGGCGCGCCACCCTGGTGTGTGGGTCCCCCTTTGCCCCACTTCAGCATCTCTTCCTCCCAAACTCTTCTCTCTCCCGAAAAAATCAGCACCAGCTTTCTTTCACTCACGTTTTTGCTCAAGAGCTCAGGATTTATCGATCTCTTTGCTCAGCCCAGATTTCTGTCTGAAATTTGGCACATTTGCTCTCCGGTATGTGACTGCTCCGATTATCCAAGTAGAATTTTGCTTGGTTGAGTATATCTTGAATATTTTGCTGCTGTAGGTAACATGTTTAGTGAGCTTGCATGCTTGTTCTAAGATGTATAAACTAGTTTTGATGCATGATTAGTACTCTAGCAAGTTCCTATAGTAGTTCCCCTCAATTATATGTCACCAAATCAAATTTTATATTGTTTGTTGAAAAATTTCAGAAAATGGAGTGGAATAGATATCAACTAAACCAACAAGAATTGGAGGTGCAACAAGTCATGAGAGTGAACCGCGAAGAGGGAGTATACCCCTCTTACTACCCGTGCACAGATTTCATGAGAAGTGCAGGAATATTGGAAGATGTTCAGAATCTAATTTCTCGTGCAGGGTTGAATGATTTTGTTGATGGAGAACCATGCCATTATGCAAAATTGACTATGTCTATTGTGCAGGACTTTAAGTTCGATTGGTCGCAATCTAACCCCATGGTTCAGTACAAGATTTATAATAAAACTGTCAACTTGCCATTCAATGATTTTTGTACAGCAATTAAAGTACCGCAATGGGGATCATGTGAGAAGATAAGGGGATCGCCGCGAGAGCTCTTAAGCCTCTTCGAGATGATTTGTCATGGAAGGAGTTTCTCAGAGGATGGTGGTAAAATCACTAGCATTCAACTCCCAGCTATCCGCTACTTTGCTTATTTCATTACTAAATGCGTCCTTACTAGAAAGAATGGTAGTAAACTATCCATCCAGGATTTAGCTTTTCTAGCTGCTGCACTGCAAGGTAGTAAGGCCTATAAGTTGGGTGCGTTGATAGCTCATAGACTTGCTACTAACCGTGAGAAGGGCGGAATCTGTGGAGGTCTCATCGCCTCTCGTTTACTAGCTTTGCATGGAGTAGAACCTCACCATCTTGATATTCAACTTTCCATAGAAAAACTTGACATAGTCTCCATGATTAAACATGAATTTGTTTCTGATTCATCTAATTTGGGTAACCTGTCTTACAAGATAACATTTTACAAGAAGACTTGGAGAACAACTAAGAAAACTGAAAAACTAGTAAGATTGCCTGCGCCTGTTCTATTTAACCTTGATTCCAGGGAGGATTGGTCAGTCACAGAAGGTGCACTGAATGCACACATAGAGGGAGGAGACCATCGTGCAAGAGGCAACACGGAGGAGGCCGAGGAACACCTCGACTCGTCATCCGATGCAGCAAGTTCTTCGCATCAACATTTTGGACATGTGGAGCCTCCACGCTTTCCTTCTGCACATGAACCCTACTATGACTACGTCACGTATAATCCACCGGCGAGGAACAGCGACCCTCGCTGGGGTTGAACTCCACTTAGGCCAAAAGCCTAAGCTTGGGGGGAGGTATACCGGCATCACTCATTCTTTGCATATTATGGTTGCTGGATACTTGTATATAGTTGTTTAGTTTCTTTGAGTGGTTTTCTAATGAGAGGGAGATGATATTTGGGGAAGTGCTGCCTGAAAACAGATTCTGGACTGTTACCGAAAAAATTCTCAAAAATAGCCAGAACGATATTTTGCGAAGCCAATTTTTGTGCATGTTCCCCAGGTTGTTATCTAACTTTCATTAGTTGAACACTTTTCGATTTGAGCAGTGGAAGAATTTCTTAAAAATCGAGTACTATACTGCTGTCAAGTTTGACGAATTGTTTATGTGACTTTTCTAGTTTTCTATTTCTTGTTTTTGCTTTGTTTCTTTCCTAAAACACAAAAATACCAAAAATATTTCTGTTGTTTCTCTTCACCATTTATTTGTTTTGGTTTCTTGCATTTATTTTGCTTTATTTGCTGTTGTTGGTTTGCCATAAGAAAATCCAAAAAGATTTTACTTTGTTTGCTTGTTTCCTTTTGTTCTTGTTCTTAAATTCGAAAACACCAAAAATATTTGCTGTTCTTCTTTGGTTTGTAAAGTTCATCTTGAGTTCAATGGTCTTCGGTGGCTGGAGCGTGGTTTTCATTTCATATTATCCAAGCTACACAAGTGAAAGACAATAATGACGATCTACGACAATTGGATTGTGGTGAGAGGCTGGTATGAACTCTATTTGTTTTCGTTTTTGTACATATACTCATCCATGTGAGCATGCTTAGTTGGTTCATGTGAGGTATATGTCATTTAAGAAAATCTAGTAGTTCATGATCTCTCATGTTTAGCTCCAATTTATTAATATGAGTAGCATGTCATGGATGTTTGCTTGCATTATTTTATTCATAAGTAGGTATGACATTGTGGTATCCTCCTCTGAATAATTCATTTATATCGACTTGGCACATGCTCACGCATGCATATGACTGAACAAAAGTCAATTAAGCCTCTATGATTTACATTGTTTCAGAGTTCTTGTATCACTTTTATGCCTCCGTTAATTTATTTTGCCGCAAGCATGATTATGACGATTCTTTGCTCTCTTGATTTGTCGCTCCCCAGTCTATTGCTAGCCTTCACTTGTACTGAGCGGGAACGCTGCTCGTGCTTCCAAACACCTGAAAACCAAGTTGTTCCAAAGTGTCCACCATAAATACCTATGCATGGCATTTCAAACCATTCCAAGTAAATTCTCATGCGCTACCTTTAAAACCTTCAAAATGCTTCTCAATTTATGTTAATGTTTTATAGCTCATGAGGAAGTATGTGGTGTTTAACTTTCGACCTTGTCATTTACTCTTGACGGACTTTCATTATGGACTAGTGGCACATCCGCTTATCCAATAATTTTGCAAAAAGAGCTGGCAATGGGGTTCCCAGCCCCGATTAATCAAACTTCACTAATAATTCTCTTCACATGTTTTGCTCTGATTCATCAGTAAGCAACTTAATTTTGCAAATAGACACTCCTCCATGGTATGTGATTGATGGAAGGCACCCGAGGATTCGGTTAGCCATGGCTTGTGTGAGCAAAGGTTGGGGGGAGTGTCGCCCATAATAAAACTAAAATACGTGTGTAAACAAAAGAGAAGAGGGATGATCTACCTTGCTGGTAGAGATAACGTCCTTCATGGGAGCCGCTCTTGAAAGTCCGGTTGGCGAGGTAGTTGGTGTACCCATTACCATTCGTTGACAACAACAAACACCTCTCAAAATAATTTTACTCCTGTTTTAAAAATGAAAAGCTCTAGCGCATGTTAATCCCTGCTTCCCTCTGCGAAGGGTCAATCTTTTACTTTTATGTTGTGTCTCCATTCTTTCTTTGAGCACATTCTTGAGAGCACAACTGTCATTCTTAGTATAATATGCTTGTCCCAAAATATAATTGATTGCGGTATAACTTTGATGCTTTTATCTTTAACAGTCACTATTTCTAGTCTTTCTATGAACTTCAGAGGTGCCTGGGCATTTATGTTTTGCTATTCAAATTCGGGCAAGCGAGATACCACTTTATCATACTCTTTTATGAACATTGCAATCCTGCTTATAGACATGATTCATGATGCTTATTATTAATCGTTGGTACCTGTCCATGATTGACATAGCTACTAGATGATCTTATTTGCATATACCTTATTATGAACTGCCTAAGTGTTAGCCATATCATGAGAATATTTACATCATATGAACAAATGTGTTCGTGAAAGTTCTTTTATCGCATCAGTTGTTAACTAAATTGCTTGAGGACAAGCAATAAGCTAAGCTTGAGGGGAGTTGATACGTCCAAAACGTATCTACTTTCCCGAACACTTTTGCTATTGTTTTGCCTCTAATTTGTGTATTTTGGATGCAACTAACACGGACTAACGCTGTTTTCAGCAGAACTGTTCTGGTGTCTCGTTTTTGTGCAGAAATCCAACTTTCGGGAAAATCCTCGGAATTTATGCGAAAGGTCCTATTTTTCCAGAAGACTCACGGAGCCAGAAGGGCAAGTCAGGTGGAGGCCCGAGGGCCCCACACCATAGGGCGGCGCGGCCCAGGAGGGGGGCGCGCGGCCCTAGCGTGTGGCTCCCTCGGCCGGCCTCCGACGCCCTCCTCTGGACTACTTAAAGGGTTCGATCTAAAAATCGCGATCAAGAATTCGAAGTCGCCAGAAACCCTCCAGAACGCCGCCACATCGCGAAACTCTGTCTCGGGGGCCAGAAGTCTCCGTTCTGGCAGTCCACCGGGACGGGGAATTGGAGGAGATCATCGCCATCATCACCACCGACGCCTTTCCATCGACCAGCCATGTTTCCCCCATCCATGTGTGAGTAATTCCCCCGCTATAGGCCGAAGGGGATGGTAGGGATTGGATGATATTGGTCATGTAATAGCATAAGATTGTTAGGGCATAGTGCCTAGTGTCCGTAATTGGTACTTTGATGATATTGTTGCAACTTGTTATGCTTAATGCTTGTCACTAGGGCCCGAGTGCCATGATCTCAGATCTGAACATGTTATTGTTTCATCATGATACACTACAAGAAATGTGCCATAATATGACGTTTTTTTTATGACTGGAAATCAAAATGTCATAGCTTTATGACGTTCCTAGCTTTGACCGTCCTTGGCCACTCCGGGGGGGGCAAAACCCTAGAAAATCGTGACGTTATTGGGCAAAAACGTCATTGGCAATTTAGGTCAAAACGTCATTAGCAAAATTAAGTGGCCTACGACGTTTTTCCAATGCCAATTGCGACAAATCAATAGCGTCATTGGCATTTGGCTCAATACAATGGTATGTGTTTGGCTGCCATGTCATCCATTTTGCCTATGTGTCCCTTTTCTGGTCCCACGCGCCTCACACGTGTCACTGGAAGCAACTGGCTTGAACTAACTGACATGTAGGACCAACTGATACTTGTGGGACAAAGGCGTCTTGTTATTTTTTTTCTCTGTGCCGTCCACCATTTTAATGGGCTGCTGGTGATATCCTCCTCTTTTGGGCTGTCCTCTACTAGGCTGCTGGCTGCTGGCCTACCCCACGGCGGCCCATCCGGGGGTTGAATTGCTGGCCCGACGGCCCATCCGGGGGTTGAATTGCTGGCCCGACGGCCCATCCGGGGTTGGAGTGGCTCCCGATGGAAATAACTGGCAAAAATTGCGCTTGCGGGGACTCGAACCCTCGACCTGGCGCTGCCGCACTACCACTCCCTACCGCTTTGCTACAATAGTGTTGTTGACACAAGTATGGTTGTCCATGTATATAGACATGATAGACTAATCAGTTGTCTTAAAAATCCCTCCACCTCGACCAAAATCCCTCCGACCAGGTGCATCTAGCTAGGGTTCCTCCTCCGACCAAAATCCCTCCGACCAGGTGCATCTGTTGCATGGCGGCGCAGTTCCCAGCCTGCTCGGGCAGTTCTTCTAGGTCAGGAGCGTCGTCGCGTCGCCGCCGGCGGCCGGCACGCCCATCCCGTATCGGCGGCGGCCATTCGATTATGAGCCATCCGACGTATGTGACTGTGGCGAGAAGATGCCGCAATGGATTTCTTGGAGTGATCCGAATCTGGGAGAAGATACCGGAGCGCAAAATTCGCTCGGTAAGTCTTCGAGCACGCCCCCCCGCCCCCATTCTGAATTTCGCCCGCCGTCTTCTGAAGTTTCTTTTCTACTATGGCTTACTTATCCTCTTTTGTTCTTCATCTGTCAGATTGCTGGTGGAATAGGGTGTAAAGTGTTTAAGTGGATTGATGATCCGCTGGATGCACGTCACAAAGAGTTAGTTCGTGATCTGCGTGATGCTGTTTGGGATCGAGATGAAGAAATTGAGAGGCTCCAGGTAGAAATTGAGAGGCTCCAGGAAGAAAAGTTTCTGCTTGCTGCAAGGAAACAGAGCAACCCTGAACCAAAGAAAATGGGAGGCTTCATGGTTTGGGTGCTATACGTAGCTTTCGTCATCTGTTGTACACAGGGTGATGTGTAGGAACTGAAATTAGGGTGAATTCAGTGATCTGTTGGTCAGGAGGAGAAGAAGCTAGAGTATATGCTAGAGTTATTGTGTTGTAATTCCAACCATTTGTCTGTTCGTGCCACAATGTTTAGTTCCTGAATTTGAACCATGTCTATGTATGTGTGCAATTCTATTCAGTTGAAAATGTGTTCTGTTGAAAATGTGTAGCAGCTACTTTTGCACGGCGGTGCCGCCCATATATGGTCGCCGGCGTCAGCCATGCACGGCGGCGCCGCCCATATATGGTCGCCGGCGTCAGCCATGTATTGAAAAAATTGGGCATGGATTCCCCTAAAAATTGGGCATGGAGTCCCCAAAAAATTGGGCACAAATTCTGGGAACAAATAGCTGACATATTCAACATAAATTCTGGGAATATTGAACATAAAAATTGGGCACAAATTCTGGGAACAAATAGTTGACATATTCTGGGAACAAATAGCTGACATATTCAACATAAATTCTGGGAACAAATAGCTGACATATTCAACACAAATTCTGGAAACAAATAGCTGACAAATTCTGGGAACAAATAGCTGACATATTCAACACAAACTGCTACTCATCTTCTTCGAAAACTTGACGCTTCCTAGTCCTATTTCCTCCATCATCATCATCATCATCATCCTCATCGCTGCAATATTGGTACATTGTCTGATCAACCTCCTCGATTTCTTCGGGCACAACCTCTTTGTTATGTTTCTTCAGTTTGTCCACAATGACTTTTTCAAGTAGCACACGTTCCTGGTCACTTCTCGTCCTACTCCGTGCGATTGCCTTCTTTTTCTTGCACAGGAACTTGACTGGAATCTTCATCTTGATATGATAGTACAGCAACACCGGGTCCCTGTTCATTTTCTTTTACACTCCATAGATGTCTATGGTGAAATTTCTGCACAACTTGCCATTTTCCTTTCAACTTGGTGTCTGGCACATAAAAGACCTTGGTTGCTTGTGATGTCAGAAGGAAAGGATCAGTCTTGTACCAAAACTTTTCTGTGTTAACACTCTTGAAGTGTCCATCATCGTCGAGCCCGGGTTTCCTACCACCAAGGTCAAACCAGTCACAGGAAGAGGACAACCGACCGATGGACGCCACCGCTGGAGTTGTATTGCAATCTGATGATGGATTTGAGCTGACCAAAGAAGTCAATGCTGTTGCCATCATGATCTCCCTCAAAACGATTCCACTATTATGTGTCTTCGGTATCTTCTCGCGGTCAACCGTATGGTACCGAACACTGTCAACAACACATGCCGACTATAGTCTCACTCTAAAATCTGGGTTGCACGCCCAAGCATAGAGATCGAGACAGACATCATTTCGCATTTTTCCAATCTGCAAAAATCAACCGGGGTGAGTAACACACACGACAAAATTATATCATGAACTTTTCCAATCTTCGAAATAAACCAGCTAAAGATCTCACATGAGTGAAACCATCTAGCAAAGTTCTTGGCAAGCCATCTATCAACATTGATCTGACCACCTTGTTGGTTCAACTCTTGTTTGCACAGGCTGGAATGGCAACGAGAAAATAGATCCTAATTATTATTTGGAGAGGCTGCAATAACCTATCTATATAAGGGGATGAAGAGAAACGTACTCGATGTATGGCTCAACCTCAGGGCAACTTCGGAGCACAGACCACCCCATGTTGTCATAGTCCTCACCAGCAAACACATATTGAGAGGCTCCAATAAATTTCACACCGTGTTTGAAAACAGACACATCACCAATATGTGAATCATCCCGCTCCGGATTTCTGCTTGGACGGTTGAATCTTGTTTCAACATCGTCGAAGTATCTCGAGCAAAATGTCGAGCACTCATCAACAATATATGCTTCGGCAATCGATCCCTCCGGCCTGGCATTGTTCCGGACATAACGCTTCAATGTTAGCAACCTTCTTTCGACTGGGTACATCCAACCGTAATGCACTCGGGCCTCTAAGCCTTGCCTCTTTTGGTAAATGGATGGCCAAATGCACCATCACGTCGAAGAAAGATGGGGGAAGATCTTCTCAAGTTTGCAAAGAATAACTACGATTTCCTTTTCAAGTCTGTCGTAACGTCTCTCTTCGGTGTTTTGCGACACAGCTCTCTGAAGAAATTTCCAAGTTCAGCAACCGCTTCATATATGTCTTCATGGATTGTTCCTCGAAGGCCAGCCGGTAAGATCCTTTGAAGCAATATATGACAGTCATGGGTCTTCAGCCCTTGAAGCTTGCACTTATCGGCAGCAACACACTTGGCTATGTTCGACGCGTACCCATCACGGAAACCTCACAGCTTTTATGAATTCACAAAAAGCAATTTTTTCTTGTTTACTCATTGTATACCACGCTGTGGCATCTCAAAAGAGTCAGCTGAAACAGCAGTGCAAATGCAAGTCACGTCTTATGCCCATGTCTTCCAAATCAAGCCTTGAATTCACGGTGTCTTTGGTCTTGCCTTGTATGTTCATGAAAGTACCAAGCAAATTGTCACAGATGTTTTTCTCGATGTGCATTACATCGAGATTATGCCTCAGCTTTAGATCTTCCCGATATGGCAAGTCCCACAAACATGATCTACGGCTCCAACAACGACCGTCCTCACGTTTCCTTTTCTTACGAAGCTTGCACAGTATCACATCTCTAACCCTATCAAGCTGTTGCTTCAGCTCTTGGAGTGAATTCCGCTGGCTTCTCACGGCTTTGAAGCACCATCGAATTCTTTGCTATTTCTCCAAGGATGGTGCCGAGGTAGCCAACGGCGGTGCCCAATAAAGCAGATTTTGTTCCTTAATTTCTTGGAGCAATTCTCTTTGTCACAATGCACACATGCCTGGTAACCAGCTGTGGCCCTCCCTGACAATGTGTGCAGTGCCGGATAATCATGAATACACCATAAGATTGCAGCACGGAGATCAAACTTGTCTGGACTATTGGCATCATACGATTTTACACCTTTCCAGAGCTCCTGCAGCTCTTCCATCAAAGGCTCCATGAAGACATCAAAATCTTTTCCCGGAGAGGATGGACCAGGGATTAGCAATGCAAGCATGAAGTTGGACTGATCCATACATGCCCATGGCGGAAGGTTGTATGGCACCACGAATACGAGGCCACATGCTTTGTAGGAGTTGCTCATATTCCCGTAGGGATTAAAACCATCCGTGGCAAGTCCAAGCCTTATGTTCTGGCATCAGCGGCAAAGTCTTTATGAATATTGTCAAAATCCTTCCATGCATCCCCGTCTGTTTGGATGAGCGAGATCATTCTCCACGTCTTGCCGCTTGATTTGTGCCACTTGTACTTCCTTTGATTGCTCCTTTGAAAGAAACATTCTTTGCAGCCTTGGAATCAATGGGAAGTGCCTTAGCACCTTCTGCAGGATCTTTCTCCTACCATCGGCATCTTTCCATCTGGAGGCTTTGCACTTGGGGCAATTATTCTCCTTGGCATAATCCTTAGGAACAATACACAGTTATTCGGGCACACATGGATACTCTCATAACCAAGTCCCAACCTGCCGACTATGCTAAGTGCCTCCTCGTATGACTTTGGTATTGAGCTATTAGGGTATTGCAAGGCCAAAATCAGGAGTATCACGTTGAATGCAACGTTGCTAATCCGGTAGTACGACTTGGCCTGAAGTAACTTGATTTGTGAGTGAAAACCTTGACATTGTACCCCCATCGGCGGCTGCGCGCTTGGCTTCCTCTATCAACTCAGCAAATATAGTGTCCTTTCCAGCACCTTGCGGTTCTGAGTTGTACAAATCAGCAAGCAGATCAGGAATTCTATCATCTTCGTAACCATCTTCCTCTTGCAAACCATAATAGTGTGCCTCTGCATCACCTCCACCAACATGGTGTGCCCCTGCATCACCTCCATGTCCAGCCTCAGGTTCACCTCCATGTCCAGCCCTCAGGTTCACCTCCATGTCCATGTCCGGCTTCAGGTGCACCTCCTTGTCCTCCATGTCCCGACAGTACGGGATGTAATGGTTCTCCATGGAAGACCCATCGTCATAAGTGCTTGCCATCCCAAAAAGAAGCAAATGAGACTCTACTACATCTAGAGGTTTTGTGCACCGGTTGAGACAGCTACGACATGGGCACAAGACACTGATCAACATTGGCAGCATTCAAGCGAACAAAGCTGCATAAACTACTGCCACTCCCTTTGTGTGTTCGGGGAAAGCCTTCTAATTCTTGTTGTAATCCAGCGATGTCCATCTGCGGAAGAACAAAATGATGCAATTAGCACACACCTAAGCGCACAGCAGTTCCAATTTCAAGCAATGCACAGCAGTTCAATTCGATTTTGTGAATCGATGAAGAAGAACAGATCGAGAGGGGAGAGATGAGAGGGGTGCAGACCGGGAGATGCGGAGGGGCTCGTCCTGGAGAGGGCGAGGGGCTCGTCGTCGGCGAGGCAGATGGACAGCAGATCCCTTGCTCGGACGCAGCGCCGGCACAACCACCACCGCCGTCACCTCGGACTCGGTACTTTAGTCCTAGTAATAGCACATATTGGATCACGAGAGATTCGATATTGTGAACCGACGAAGAAGAACAGATCGAGAGGGGAGAGGTGAGAGGGGTGCAGACCGGGAGATGCGGAGGGGCTCGTCGTCGGAGAGGGCCGGGGCTCGTCGTCGGAGAGGGACGGGGCTCGTCGTCGGAGAGGGACGGGGCCGCCACCGCCGCCACCGCCGCCGCCGCGCCGCCGCCGCTCGTCGTCGGAGATTCGAATTTCTGCTAGGTTATCGGAGGGAGTTGGATTCGGAAGGGATATTTGGGCTTCTCTGGGCGCCAAAAAAAAATCAAAAAGAGTGAGGGCTGGGACTCGAACCCGGCACCTCTAGATGTGTCAACGTGCCGGTTAACCGGTGGAGCTATTGGAGAGATCTTGTCGGCTTACCATCCTTTATCCTTTACATAGTGGAACTAAGGCAACTTTTTTTTTATAGTTATGGATATGATCTTGTTACATAATCTATCAGAGGGGATACTGATTTAGGACAACAGTTAATTTGTAGAGGAGCATTCGCTAAGCACGAGGCTAATATATGACTAATAATTAATTACGGCTAGCAAACTATATATATCTATATATACTCCAGCATATATAGACCACCAAAAGCACATTATATTACACATATATAGTGCCAGCCTTGAGCTCAATAACATAGTACCAAAAGGACACGTTAATTATAGATACTACCGAGGAGGTTCAACGCTCATTTACTTGAGCACATTACATAGACCAACGAGGCCATTAGATAGTACCAGATCGATCGATAAGAGGTTCAACGCTCATATTACTTGAGCTCATACACACATATATATAGTACTACTAGCTTAATTAGAGAGGTTCAGCCTGCTAGCTCATTTCTCGAGCTTACGACATACAACTTGAGACCGCCCCGGGCGCGAATGCGGAACCAAAACACAAAGATATCATTTGCCTTCATCTTGCTCTTCCGCACCACAGCACTCCAGTTTGTTGTGATCCTTGCACCGTCAAACTTCCCTTTGCCCTGGAAAATCCTCACTTTCACACCATGTCTCTCACTTGTAAGAGACAAGAAAGTCATTATCTGGAAGCTGCATATTCGCGAGATGTACTTCTTGGTAAACTTCCGGTTGAAGTACTGCAGATTATAAGATGCAAAACTTCGTTCAGATGAAGTAATTGTCAACATATAAAGATGCAAAAACATCCTTGATCGAGATGGAGTAATTATATTTACCATTCTGGAACAGCCTTCCATGGTACTTGCACTCTTTATAGTGCACACATAAAAAGGAATTGCGGGCGCTTTTGGTCAACAAGATATCTCGGGGTATCAACTTGTGTAGGATTCATTTCCACTAGATTGGGATACATGCAAAAGTCATCCCATTCCTCACCGGCCTCTATCCTGGGACCTAAATATATAAGGAATCCAGGGAATAAGGACTAGTTTAAAGTTTTCCTAAAACTGAAGTATATCAAACCAACGGTATTTATAGAAACTGAAGTATTCCTTGAATGCTACAAATTGACTAGCTATTATGCCAAACCGAGACTAATTAAGCATTTGACCTATATCCTGCATCTATAACTACTATATATATATTTTACCTCGACGAGTCGAGATGGACATCGAGCGGGAGGAGGAGGAGCAACTTCCTCATGCTCGGTGCACAATCCATTGCTGCAGCATCATCAGCTTTCTCTTGCTTGACGTGAACCCTATCTAGAGCACCATCCTCACCTTCGGAGGATGAGCTGATGTCGATGGTCTCAACGGCCTTCTTGGATGGGACCAAAATGGCAACTTCATAGTCATAGGGGTCCATGGTGTCGACCTAATAACAAGCAGTGAACAATTTGAGAACTATGAAACTATTAATTACACATTAATTAAAACTAAGTTGGGATGTTTAGGTTCAGATTGACATTCGCACTAGCAGCACTAGCACATGTTTTGAATCAATCTAAACCAGGAAAATCTACTCTAGCACTAGAATCTACTTTGAATCGATCAAACCCTAGGAAAATCGCCGCTCGGACAAAAAAACCCCAATTAAAATCCCCCGAGATTAAGTACGGCAAACCCTAGAAAATCCCCCGCTCATCCCCCAAATTAACACGAGCTTCGGCCGACGGAGGCGGTGGAGCTTCGGCCGACGGAGCTTGACGGACGGAGCTGCTTGACGGAGCTTCGGCCGACGGAGTTGGGAGAGGAAGAGGCGGCAGTGGCGGCTGGGTGAGAGAGAGTGAGACAGGGGAGAAAGTTGCTTTTGGTATAGGACATTTTGGGGTGGGTGGGGCAAAATGGCACCCACTGACGTGTGGGGCCATCTAGCAGTAGATACCACTGGGTTGGGCCATTTCCGGTAATTTTATGTGGATTAGGGGCCAGCAGGTAAAATGGAACCCTCATTCTCTGTTTTTACTAATTATAATAAATCAGAAATTCCCTCCTCCGCCTCTCTGCTTCTTGACGGTTCCACTCCGCTTCTTGCCGGTTCCACTCCCACTAGACGGAAAACCCTCCTCCGCGCCAAGACGCCCGCCTCGCCGCTTCTGCCTCCTCCGCCGCTTCCTCCTCCGCCGCTTCGCCTCCTCCGCGCCATGGACGCATTGCTTCTTCTTCCTCTTCCTCGTTCCGCAACCGCTTCGCCTCCTCCGCCGTCAGCAATGCAGGCCATTACTCAGATCAGGACCTTCACCGTCCATGGCGGCAAGGAGATCGATGTTGTCTACACAAACGAGGAGGAGACGATGAGCAAGTACCTGAAGATGTACGTGCAGTGGTATGCGGAAGAAGAAGAGAACAAGTTTGTAGGATTGGATCTCGAGTACACTCGGGAGGACCCCAACCACGAAGAAGACAACTACCTCGCCGTCGCTCAACTGTGCATGAGGAACCACGTCCTCGTCTGCCACTTTTCCTGGTTTGTAGACCTTAATCTTGCTCGATTTACTTAATCTTGCTCTGATTTTGTTAATCTTGCTCAGATTTTAGTTAATCGCTAGTGCATGATGAACCAAGTCACCCTCGAGTGCTCTGTTTTAGTTAATCTTGATCTGTTTTAGTTAATCTCGAGTGCAACAAATTAAACTACAAACCGTGCTAGCTGCAAAACTAGTTTTGTTTCGTGTTTTGTGTAACAAAAGCCACAAAGCATGGTGTGCTGATCTTGCAGATTGAATCTATCCATATGCTCATCTAGCATGTCTTGGATTTCATTATACCAAATTAATTATCACAAAGCAAATTTCCGAGTCCTGATCTTGCATTTAATAGACTTTTGTTAGTTTCAAAATTATATGATGCAAAATGATATTTCAATGACTAAAAAATTTGCACTTGCACATTTCATAAAAGTGTTGGTCATGCATTCTTTTAGTACCAAATGGATTATGACTAGATAATTTTCAGACTCTTGATCATGCACTTACTAAACTTATGTCAATTTTATTCAAGTTATGAGATTGCATAGACTAAACATTCGTATTCCCAAATTTTATTCAAGTGTTGATCTCGCAAGTACTAAATTTTTGCATCAAATTGAATCTATCCATATGCTCATCTAGCATGTACTTGGATTTCATTATACCAAATTAATTATGACAAGCAAATTTCCGGAGTCTTGATCTTGCATTTAATAGAATTTTGTTAGTTTCAAAATTATATGATGCAAAATGAAATTTCAATGACTAAACAATTGCACTTACACATTTCATAAAAGTGTTGTTCATGCATTCTATTAGTACCAAATGAATTATGACTAGATAATTTTCAGACTGTTGATCATGAACTTACTAAACTTATGTAGTTTCAAATTTTATATTCAAGCTATGAGATTGCATATAGACTAGCTTCGTAGTCCCAAATTTTATTCAAGTGTTGATCTCGCAAGTACTAAATTTTTGCTTTCGGGACCAACGGGAATGTCCGGCGCTGCGCTCATTCGTTCAAGATCAAGGAATTGTGTTCTGCAGCGTTGACAAGAGAGCAGATTTTATAAAGTTATATTACGAGAAGATTATAATTCCTAGGGAGAACTGGATCGATATCCGGAAATTGTCAACGTCAAAGGTCTCAACGAGAGAGGAAAATTAATGAGGGATGGAATGGCTAGTCTTGCAACTAGCATCATCGACGAGTCGTACAGCCGAGATGAAGAGCAAATTCCCTCCAGAGAGGCACAATTATCGGGAAGAGCAGCCGGTGACTGATTTAAACCTGGAGTATGCAGCCAAAGATGCTTACGTGAGCCACCAGCTCGACGTTAAGATATCGTTCTTCCTGCGTTACCTTGTGTTTTGCCCCGGTTGCAAGAAGCAAGACGAGCTGAGGGACGTACGTGTCGCAAATGCAAGGCAGCAGAGATCGAAGCTGAACATGCACTGAGAGAAATGCTGCAGCTGAAATAGCAAGGTTAAATGCTGAACTTGCAAGCGCTGGCTGAACTAGCAATCTTGAAGGCACCAGCTTCTGCGGCGACAACACCCGGCGAGACAAGTCCCCCTCATGGCAAACGGACGAAGATGAATGATGAGCGGTGGCTGGAGCGTAGTGATGCGCCGAAGAGTAGTGATTATTGGCGAACCTGAGGAAGAAGTCGTGGACTGGTGCTGATCGGAAGAGTGATGATCCGTGGACGACGGAGATGAGTGATCGGCGAGAGCCCGAAGAGTGATAATCCGTGGTGACGAAGCCGTGCAATTACCGACGACTTCTCCAAGATCCATGCCTAGTTAATTATTTGTATTTGCTTGTCAAGAAACTTTGCTTCTATCGTCTCTTTGTTTATGAGGCACAGCTCGGGGTAGACTTGTATAGGATCTCCCCATTAGGTAGGATCATAGGATCAACTTAGAGAAATCATACTTTTCCTGATGTGAATAGTCTTGTCGGATGCGGTTGAATATTCACACCAGATTTATCTTTTTTGTTTCTCTAAGTGTATGTCGAATTTGAATTTGAAGTTACATGTACATCTCCATAATATATGTGTATGCCTCAAGTTTCACGAGAAATCTAGGGGGTAGACCCGCCGGGCACACGTTCCATTGTTTTGGGGGAAGGAGGGGGAGAACGACCGCCGGAGCACCGGAACCCCACCAAATCTTGCATGTGGACCTATGATATGTGTTAAAGTGTGGTGCAAGGTCTAATGGTGCAAAAGTAGCTCCCCTAAACCCTAAACCCTAAACTGGGGAGGCTTCGAGCACTAAAACCCCTCTAAAACCCTAAACCACGACACCGGAGCTGCAGAACCATGCATCATAAACCCTAACCCTAACCCTATACCCTAAACATATACCTAACCATAAATACTTACCTTTAACCTAAACCCTAGCCCTACTCCCTAAACCCTAGCCCTAACCCTACACCAAACCCTAACCAGTAGATCAGGCACACCCTCGATCGTGTGATAATGGCTCTAGCTGCGGGTATATGTGCCAAAGGGTCCCAATCTTGGTTCTCCATGTGTATATGTCCTAAACAAACCTAAAAGAACGAAAAGTTACATTGGTGCACCCTCGCGCGGAGAAATCTAGGGGGGCAGACCCGCCGGGGCACACGTTCCGCTGTTTTGGGGGAAGGAGTAGGAAACGGCCCGTTTCACCACATAGTTTGTCCGAACGAGGCCATATTTGGCACGTGCGTGGACCTTAGGATGGTAAGCAAGGTCCGTGTCGCGGATTTCCAATCCGAACCACGGGCGACGGTTTTTCCATTTTCGGGGTGCCGGAAGGGCTTTTTTTGTGAAGGGGCTACATGGTGCGCATTTTAGTATTGCGCGAGACCTCCGCGCAGCAGTAGGATACCTCCTACGCACCACCTATCACATGCCGTATGCGCGCGGTAGCCATCTGGGAATCCCTCCCGCTTCCTGCGGTGTCCCGCCGAATCCGCTGGAAACTGACCGGATCTGAACTGGGGCCACACTTTCCTTTGCTCAATAAATGGAGGGAAAAATGTTTTTAGGTCTAGGACGCGTCATTTTATGTGCTAAATGTTTTCCATTTCACGCGTTGGCGGACGGGTGCACGCGCGCTCCCGGTACGGCCATACCGCATGTCCCGACGGCCCCGTTTTGCGCAGTTGGCAAATTAAACGGACCCAAAAAATCGAGCGGAGCCGCGTGGCGTCATTTTATGTGTCCTGGTAACCACTTCAAAAGACGGAATTGGGATACGGCAATTATCTTGAAAAACCCTTCACGAATAGGGCTATCACCTCCGGAGTTCTATGGCTTTTAGGGGAAATGAGTAGGAAACGGCCCGTTTCACCACATAGTTTGTCGGAACGAGGCCATATTTGGCACGTGCGTGGACCTTAGGATGGGAAGCAAGGCCCGTGTCGCGGATTTCCAATCCGAACCACGGGCGATGGTTTTTCCATTTTCGGGGTGCCGGAAGGGCTTTTTTTTGTGAAGGGGCTACATGGTGCGCATTTTAGTATTGCGCGAGACCTCCGCGCAGCGGTAGGATACCTCCTACGCACCACCTATCACATGCCGTATGCGCGGTAGCCATCTGGGAATCCCTCCCGCTTCCTGCGGTGTCCCGCCGAATCCGCTGGAAACTGACCGGATCTGAACTGGGGCCACACTTTCCTTTGCTCAATAAATGGAGGGAAAAATGTTTTTAGGTCTAGGACGCGTCATTTTATGTGCTAAATGTTTTCCGTTTCGCGCGTTGGCGGACGGGTGCACGCGCGCTCCCGGTACGGCCATACCGCATGTCCCGACGGCCCCGTTTTGCGCAGTTGGCATATTAAACGGAGCCAAAAAATCGAGCGGAGCCGTGTGGCGTCATTTTATGTGTCCTGGTAACCACTTCAAAAGACGGAATTGGGATACGGCAATTATCTTGAAAAACCCTTCACGAATAGGGCTATCACGTCCGGAGTTCTATGGCTTTTAGGGGAAATGAGTAGGAAACGGCCCGTTTCACCACATAGTTTGTCGGAACGAGGCCATATTTCGCACGTGCGTGGACCTTAGGATGGGAAGCAAGGCCCGTGTCGCGGATTTCCAATCCGAACCACGGGCGACGGTTTTTCCATTTTCGGGTGCCTTGGGAAGGGCTTTTTTTGTGAAGGGGCTACATGGTGCGCATTTTAGTATTGCGCGAGACCTCCGCGCAGCGGTAGGATACCTCCTACGCACCACCTATCACATGCCGTATGCGCGCGGTAGCCATCTGGGAATCCCTCCCGCTTCCTGCGGTGTCCCGCCGAATCCGCTGGAAACTGACCGGGAGGATTTGAACTGGGGCCACACTTTCCCTGGCTCAATAAATGGAGGGAAACATGTTTTTAGGTCTAGGACGCGTCATTTTATGTGCTAAATGTTTTCCGTTTCGCGCGTTGGCGGACGGGTGCATGCGCGCGCCCGGTACGGCTATACCGCATGTCCCGGCGGCCCCGTTTTGCGCAGTTGGCAAATTAAACGGAGCCAAAAAATCGAGCGGAGACGACATTCTAGCTAGGAGAATCCTTCACGATCGAACTGCCACGTTCGGAATCTTGATGTATATAGAATGGGATAAAGCTTGCATATGCCTTATGATAAGCATATAATTAGTGTGTGCAAGAGACATATATTATTTGACCTAATTAACCAAACATTTTCTGATTTTTTTATATAATTTAATTATTAAGGATTCTAGGAGTTTCATATATCCCTATATTATTATCATTAAAGGAATGAAGGTGACACACGTTTAATTACATGATATTCTGTTTTTAAAAATATTTTAACCTACACCAAATTATATGCATTATTGCGCATTTAATTATTATTGTTTTGCACAAAAAAGCCCCAAAAATTCCCTCCAAAACCCCAAAACCCCAAAACCCTCCAAAACCCCAAAACTCTCCCGCCCAGCTTCTCCCGCCAGCTCCAGCGAAATGTTTTGAATCCGCCCGCCACTAACCTAAGCTGGAAAGGAGGGCAAATGTCCGAAACGCCACTAACCTAAGCTGGAAAGGAGGGACATTTCAGTCAAATCCCGTACGAGCTCCCTCAATTCCCCAATTCCCCTCCCACTCCGGTGCGATACGAACCCCAATTCCCCTCCCACTCCGCTCATCCCCACCCGCCGACGGCCACCGACGAGCGGCGCTCCGACGAGCGGACGAGCGGAGAGCTACCCGCCGACGACGGCCGCGCGTGCGTAGACACTCGCCACAAGATCTTCAGGCGAGTTCCCTCCTCAACCCGACCCCTCGCCCCCACTTCTATGGCCTTTTCTTGGCCTGCTTAGGGTTTCGTCGGCCATGGCTAGGGTTACGGTTTGCTTGGCATGGCATGGTTAGGGTTAGGGATTTCGTGGCATGGCTTCTTTCCTTGGCTTGTCCAGGGTTAGGGTTGCTCGGCTTTGTCATGGTTCTTGCTGCAACCAGTCCATGGTTGCTTCGGATCTTGCTTGGCATGTTCTTGCAGCAACCAGTCGATGATTGCTGCGGATCTTGCCTGGCTCAGGCTCTGTAGATTTTAGATTTGGTTTTCTGCAGTACCTATATGATTACCTGCTGCCGATCTTGCTTGCTATATGCAAGCAGTCCATGTTTGCTTCGGATCTTGATTGGCATGTGTCTTGCTGCAACCAGTCAATGATTGCTGCGGATCTTGCTTGGCTCAGGCTCTGTAGAATTTAGATCTGGTTTACTGCAGTCCCGATATGATTACCTGCTGCCGATTTTGCTTGCTGTATCCAACCAATCAATTAGTGATGCGGATCTTGCCTCGCGTGGGTCTCGCTGCAACCAGTCCATGATTGTTGGGGGATTTTACTTGGCTTGGGCTCTGTAGATTGTACATCTAGTTTACTGCAGTCCATATATGATTAGCTGCTACAGATCTTTCTTGCTGCAACTAGTACATAATATGATTACCTGCTGCGGATCTTGCTTGGTACAGATCTTTACCAAGGCATGCCCTTTTATATTTCGTCGATGAACATTTATATTGCCCTTTTATCCTGTGTTGATGAAACTTCTCCCAAACAAAGTTTGGGAGCCCCGTTTATCCGTACATGCCTACAGCTTTTTCGTGTACATGTCTATTGTTGTATGAAGGGATATGTGTAATGATTATAACCTGTTATCTTCTTAGGTAATACTATCAAGGTCTGACCTACTTCAAGGAGCAAGGTGAACCAGGTGATTGTTGATCCACATGAACCTATGTTGCTTGGTTCTTTAATTGCATCCATATGTTGTATCTGCTGTCACTAATTGTTATTCTTTTCGTGCCAGCACATATCCAACCCATCAACATCAGGCATGGCAAAGACTGGGAAGAAGCAGCTGGCTGGTATGCGGCTTCATCCTAACATCATTGTGTCTAATTGATGCTTTTAATCGGGTGCTGGGGTTTTTTGGCTCTGTCTGAATATTTCTGTACCCTAGGATTAAATGAAACTAAAAGTTGAAAATTGCTATGATTAAACAATTTACCTTAGTTGTTCGAGTTGGCTTGCTTCTATGCATTTCAACCATCAATCTAATGGTTACATATTTTTCTCATACATGTAAAGAAGCGCCCGTCACCGAGATAGAGAAGGACAGGGCTAGGACAATGATGCGGAACAACCGTGTCTTACAATCCCTGGGTATCCCCGCTGTAGTGTCAATTTTTAGGAAGTCACATGGTGGTCGAGGTGGAGGTCGTTCCACACTTTCAAATGATGAGTCATCTGCCATAACACAAGGCGAGAGCTCAGATTATCATCCGAGCAATGACCAATTGGTTGACCAGGAGGATGGGGAGGTTGAAGGGAGTATAGGGGAACACATTGAGAAGGTGCATTCTCGCTTATCATCTTTGGAGCGCTCGGCATTATTTGTATCTGTTTTCTTTTTTCTGTTTTGCTATAACTGTGATGTAATGCCATTTTGTTTTGCTATTTTTGTGAGGCATTGAAGGATCCCAAGAGTAGAAAGAAAAAGGCTTCGTTAGAAAGACAAGCCCGGGGAGGAGGAGTAAGAGGTTGCAAAAGGAACAAAGTTCAATGCCTCTGTTAGAGTGTTTGCCGATGCTCCAGGAGGGAGAAAGAGGCATACGGAACCTGTTGCTGAAGTTCCTTCCAAAAGAGTCACCAGGAGGACATCAAGTGAAGCGTACGCAACCAACAATGAAGATACTCCGCCCCGCAACAATCGCGGTAGGCTCACCGCAGATTGATGAAAGGATCGATGAAGCAAGCACTGTTCGCAGGGGACACAGGTCCTACCGCATCGATGTCATGGTCCATCAGCACTTTGATTCGATGGTTTTCTTGATCCCGAGGATGATGAAGGCAAGTTTTTGTTGGACAGCTGTCCACACTATCTCTTGCCTTTTTGTTTATCTTTATAAACTCTTTTGGTTGTGGGTGCCCCTTTCTGACATGATCTTTGTATGTATGCTATTCAGGTGGAACCACTGCTGCAGGTGGCCGTAAAAGGAAGGGCACCGGGCTGGAGCGGATTTGCAAGGGGATGGGAGTCAAGCTTACCATTGAGATTCCTCCAGGGCTGAAACGTCCTGAGAAGCCTTTGCCTACTGCCAAGTTTGCATCGGAGGGTGGAATGCTTGCAAGAGGCCAGATGCCGCTCCTTCCGCATTTCAAGTTGTACAAGAGGGATGAGAATTTGTTGGCCGACTTCGTTGGAAAGATGGGGGTAATCTTCTTCATCACCAGTTCATTTGTTAGATGATAGGAGTGCTTGCTTGATTGTTCATAGTTCATGATAACTAACCTCGTCCTTGCTCTTGTTTGCTTTGTAGGCAAATTTCAACATGGACACGAGTCGGAAGACATCCGAAGGCTTGCTATGACGTACTGCGGAAAGTGTCGAAGAACAGGCGCTACATCCCGAAAAGGGACTACTTCGACAAAGTACCGGCAAATGAAGTCAGCATCAAGTCCCCTGTTAAGGATGTCTCGGATGAAGAATGGGAAGCTCTAATCGCTCTGTGGGTAACCCCAAGACACAGGGTATGTTCTTTGCTTCAGTTGCAGTCATTAGTGCTTGCATGGTTGACATGATGCTCATCGTTATAGTGTGCACATTGCTGAATATCATGATTGTGCCCTTCTGCAGAACACATGTACCAAGAACAAGGACAGTCGTGATGCGGTCAAATTTGGCCAAAAGACTGGCTCTCGTAGCTATCTTTGCTCATCTGTATGCAAATCGTAAGAACACTCTTACAGAATTTCCTTTTGCATCTTACTCTTGTCTCCACAAGCTTATGTTACGATTCTTGGTGAACATCATTTCCAGAGGGAGGAGCGCAGAGGTGAAGAGCTAGATGCAGTCGACATCTTTAAGGCGACCCATCACAGCAAGAAGGATGGTTTCTCTGAGGAAGCTCTAGCTGCAATAGTAAGTGACTTGTTCATTTCACTTTTGTGAACCATTCTTGGACCTGCGCGTTTCCTGAATTGATGAATCTTTTGGAAATGGATCTCCAGGCTGATATGGAAGCTGAGATGGCTATTCCTGTGCCAGAAGGTGCACCGCCAAGGTCTGCAGTCGCTGTTGTTGCAAAGGTTCTTAGCAAGGAAGCCAAGCACTGCACTTTCTGAAGAATCTTTGGACTTCAGCCCAGCCCACCGTCAAGCTCAACAAGCCCACCGCAGCTGCTTGTATCGGCGCATGTTCATGACCCGGAAGCACAGCTAAAGAGGTCCCAGGAGGAAGCTGAATGCAGATGAAGCAGCAGCTTGCTGCCATCATGGAAGAAGCTGCTGCCCGTAAGGAGAAGCAAGCGGCAAATGAAGCCGCACAAGCTCAGCGTGACAAGGACTACATGGAGCTCCTCAAGCGGACTGAGGAAAGTGATAGGAGGCTTGCTCACATGATGTCCATCTTCGGAGCATCTGCGAATTAGCTCCTGCTGCTGGTCGTATCCCTTTTTTGTGTCCCGCCATGGAACTTGGTCATATCCTGGCAGCGTGACAATAACTTGGTCATATCTGTGAACTTCTTACTGTGAATCTGTGAACTTTCTTGACATGTTGGTGAATCTGTGAACCTGGTCATTTTGCTGCTGTCACTCTGCTGTGAAATTTGCAGATTTGAAATGTTGTCTTTTATATTTCTTTCGTTGAATTTCCTAATTTAATATATGCACTGTTGGGCTATTGTGGGCTCTTAAAAGGCCAAGGCCCAAAGTAGCCTAGAAATATATGGGCTCTTAAAAGGCTAGAGCCCAACAAATAATTAATTGCATTTTCGAAAAATGGGAGTTGAAAAGGCCAAAAAAGGCCGAAGCCCAAAAAACTTGCAGGACCGTAAAAAGGCCAAAGCCCATAACTTTTATGGACCCAAAAAGGCTGTGGCCCAAAACCTTTGTGGACCCTATAAAGGCCTAGGCCCAAAATCTTAATGGACCCTAAAAGGCCAAGGCCCAAAACCATATTGGACCCTAAAAAGGCCAAGGCCCAAAACTGTAATGGGTCCTAAAAAGGCCACGGCCCAAAACTGTAATGGGTCCTAAAAAGGCCACGGCCCAAAACTGTAATGGGTCCTAAAAAGGCCACGGCCCAATGGAAATTGGCCCAGGCCCAGTAAGTACAGCAGCTAAAAAGGCCGTTGAAAAAAAAATAAGCTAAAAAGGCCGAGGTAATTGGGCCAGTTACGGGCCAAGGCCCAACAAAGCCGAAAAAAATAATCAGAACTAATGGGCTCAGCCCACATAAGGAGCTGAATGGACCGGGCTGAATTCAAATAACGACGTTTCTAATTTGTCACAATTTTGCCACGTCGGATTGCCACGCTGGACTCGGGGGCAGGTGCCCATGACGTTTTGGGAACGTCATGCAGTCAGTGACATTTTAAAACGTCACAAAGCTCTACGACGTTTTCAAGTGGAACGTCTTAAGCACTCACTGCTGACTCCCAGCTTTCGACGTTTTGAAAGTTGTCACAATAACGTCACAAGTAGCCATTAGTGACGTTTCAGTGACACCTTTATTTCGTCAACTTATGGCAGATTTCTTGTAGTGATATTCATTGTTTTATGATCTTACCTGCAAGTTGTATACACATGTCGCTGTTCGGAACCAATAGCCCCGAAGTGACAGAAATCGGGACAACCGGAGGGGATGGTAGTGATGTGAGGATCACATGTGTTCATGGAGTGTTAATGTTTTGCTCCGGTACTCTATTAAAAGGAGTACCTTAATATCCAGTAGATTCCCTTGAGGCCCGGCTGCCACCGGCTGGTAGGACAAAAGATGTTGTGCAAGTTTCTCATTGCGAGCACGTACGACTATATATGGAACACATGCCTATTGATTGCTTTGTACTTGGACACCGTTTTATTATTATCTGCAAATGCCCTGCTTGATTGTTACATGAGTTTCTCTCATCCATGCAACGCCCGTTATCCGTCCCCGTGCCTTCAGTATTTTAATCCTGCCGTTTACTATAATCACTACTGCTGTCTCTGTTACTCTGCTGCTGTTATTTCACTACTGCTATAAAACTGTTACTACTGATAAACTCTTGCGAGCAAGTCTGTTTCCAGGTGCAGCTGAATTGACAACTCCGCTGTTAAGGCTTTCAAGTATTCTTTGTCTCCCCTTGTGTCGAATCAATAAATTGGGATTTACTTCCCGCGAAGACTGCTGCGATCCCCTATACTTGTGGGTTATCAATCTCCCTCTGCGAGCAAAGGTGTCGTGCTGGCTTTGCCCAACCTCATCGAACTGGATGGGGTCATCCAAGATGTCCTCAGGATACGCGTGCTTAACTAACTAGATACGCGTGTTCTCATGGAACCACTCGAGGTAGTTGTTGAAAGCGGCGAAGTCGTGAGGCACAATCTCCTCAGGGCCAGCATTCCGTGCCGCTTCCAAACAGTGTTGGAACGCTGCGACGTGGCCGCTATGATGGACTGGCCAATTTGTGATCTTCCTCTGCCGCTGCCTATCAAGCCTGCAAGAATCAACAAGTTAGTTTGTACCTCTTCTATCAAGAATCTTCCATCGCATGATTCCAGAAGTTTACCTATGAAGCGCCTTGTCCGTGTCTTGCCACACTGGTGGGCACTCCTGATACAACCCAAACTGTCTCATCACTCTTTGCGGCTGGCGGTGTTCAACAAGCCACATGCATATGAGTGGGCAGCGCATACGCCAGAACCGCGCCTCCTACGTGCACTTGTGGTTGAGGTCAGTCATCCCGGCGCCAATATGGTAGTAGCTACCATATGGCTCCCATTCCACCTGCAGCATACAAATATTTCAGAATTTAGAACATGCCAGTAGAATCAATGAAAAGAGTGATCGGTTACCTGCTCAGCGGTAAGAGTGTCCAACTCCGCAGTGTACTGCCTGTACATGACCATTGGATCGCTCGTCATCTCCGAGACATTGTCCCAAAGGTATGCCCAAGTGGGCTTCCGATCAAGGTTCTCATGGTGATGAGGCCATGGCCTCTCGTTGAGTACCCTGGGACGCCCAACTGATAGGTGGTCCCAGCTCCATACGGAAAGTAGGAGCATGCATCCACCAATACCGCCGCTCCCAGTCCTGCTCCCAGTCATGAGACAAGCTTCGTCCAACTGCGCACATAAGACATTTGGTTAGTACTTTGTCTAGCACACTACTATAGGAAAATAGTACATAGAACAAATCATCACCTGCCGGTAGAGGTAGGCAAGTGCCTGAAGGAGATATGCCCAAGAGGCAATAATAAAAGTGGTTATTATATATCTTTATGTTTATGATAAATGTTTATATGTCATGCTATAATTGTATTAACCGAAACATTAGTACATGTGTGATATGTAAACAACAAAGAGTCCCTAGTATGCCTCTTAACTAGCTTGTTGATTAATGGATGATTAGTTTCATAATCATGAACATTGGATGTTATTAATAACAAGGTTATATCATTGTATGAATGATATAATGGACACACCCAATTAAGCGTAGCATAAGATCACGTCATTAAGTTATTTGCTATAAGCTTTCGATACATAGTTACCTAGTCCTTATAACCATGAGATCATGTAAATCACTTATACCGGAAAGGTACTTTGATTACACCAAACGCCACTACGTAAATGGGTGGTTATAAAGGTGGGATTAAGTATCCGGAAAGTATGAGTTGAGGCATATGGATCAACAGTGGGATTTGTCCATCCCGATGACGGATAGATATACTCTGGGCCCTCTCGGTGGAATGTCGTCTAATGTCTTGCAAGCATATGAATAAGTTCATAAGAGACCACATACCACGGTACGAGTAAAGAGTACTTGTCAGGAGACGAGGTTGAACAAGGTATAGAGTGATACCGATGATCAAACCTCGGACAAGTAAAATATCGCGTGACAAAGGGAATTGGTATCGTATGTGAATGGTTCATTCGATCACTAAAGTCATCGTTGAATATGTGGGAGCCATTATGGATCTCCAGATCCCGCTATTGGTTATTGGTCGGAGTGAGTACTCAACCATGTCCGCATAGTTCGCGAACCGTAGGGTGACACACTTAAAGTTGGATGTTGAAATGGTAGAACTTGAATATGGAATGGAGTTCGAATATTTGTTCGGAGTCCCGGATGAGATCCCGGACATCACGAGGAGTTCCGGAATGGTCCGGAGAATAAGATTCATATATAGGAAGTCATTTTATGAGATTTAAAATGATCCGGAAGGTTCTATGGAAGGTTCTAGAAGGTTCTAGAAAAGTCCGGAAGAAACCACTATGGAAGGCGGAGTCCCAAAGGGACTCCACCTCCATGGCCGGCCAACCCTAGAGGGGGAGGAGTCCCAAGTGGACTCCCCCTATGGGGGCCGGCCACCCCCCACATGGAAGGGGGGAATCCCACCCCAAGTGGGATTCCCACCTTGGGTAGGTTTCCCTATCACATGGAAGGTTTTGGGTTCGGGTCTTATTCGGAGACTTGTAGTCCAACACTTGGGGCTTCCACCTATATAATGAGGGACAAGGGGAGGGGGCCGGCCACCCCAAGAACCACCAAGGTGGCCGCACCCCTTAGTGGCCGGCGCCCCCCTCTCCCCAAACCCTAGCCGCCCCGCTCCTCCACTTCCCGCACGCTTAGCGAAGCTCCGCCGGATTTCTCCACCACCACCGACACCACGCCGTCGTGCTGTCGGATTCAAGAGGAGCTACTACTTCCGCTGCCCGCTGGAACGGGGAGGTGGACGTCGTCTTCATCAACAACCGAACGTGTGACCGAGTACGGAGGTGCTGCCCGTTCGTGGCGCCGTGATCAAGATCTTCTACGCGCTTTTGCAAGCGGCAAGTGAACGTCTACCGCAGCAACAAGAGCCTCATCTTGTAGGCTTTGGAATCTCTTCAAGGGTGAGACTCGATAATCCCCTCGTTGCTACCGTCTTCTAGATTGCATCTTGGCTTGGATTGCGTGTTCGCGGTAGGAAATTTTTTGTTTTCTATGCAACGTTAGCCTACAGTGGTATCAGAGCCGTGTCTATGCATAGATGGTTGCACGAGTAGAACACAATGGTTTTGTGAGCGTTGATGCTCTCGTTGTCTTTAGTTTGAGTACTTTGCATCTTTGTGGCATAGTGGGATGAAGCGGCTCGGACTAACTTTACATGACCGCGTTCATGAGACTTGTTCCTCGTTCGACATGCAACTTGTATTGCATAAGAGGCTTTGCGGGTGTCTGTCTCTCCTACTATAGTGAAGATTCAATTTACTCTTCTATTGACAACATTAGTATCAACGTTGTGGTTCATGTTCGTAGGTAGATTAGATCTCTCTCAAAAACCCTAAACCACGTAAAATATGCAAACCAAATTAGAGACGTCTAACTTGTTTTTGCAGGGTTTGGTGATGTGATATGGCCATAATGTGATGATGAATATGTATGAGATGATCATTATTGTATTGTGGCAACCGGCAGGAGCCTTATGGTTGTCTTTAAATTTCATGTTGAGTAGTATTTCAAAGTAGTTGTAATAGTTGCTACATGGAGGACAATCATGAAGACGACGCCATTGACCTTGACGCTACGCCGACGATGATGGAGATCATGCCCGAAGATGATGGAGATCATGTCTGTGCTTTGGAGATGAAGATCAAATGCGCAAAGACAAAAGGGCCATATCATATCACATATGAACTGCATGTGATGTTAATCCTTTTATGCATCTTATTTTGCTTAGATCGCGACGGTAGCATTATAAGATGATCCCTCACTAAAATCTCAAGATAATAAAGTGTTCATCCTTAGTAGCACTGTTGCCAAGACTTGTCGTTTGGAAGCATCTCGTGATGATCGGGTGTGATAGAATCAACAAGTGCATACAACAGGTGCAAGACAGTTTTGCACATGCGGATACTAAGGTGGCCTTGACGAGCCTAGCATGTACAGACATGGTCTCGGAACACGTGATACCGAAAGGTAGAGCATGAATCATATGGTTGATATGATGAACACTTTGAGTGTTCGCCATTGAAATCACACCTTGTCTCGTGATGATCGGACTTAGGTGCGGTGGATTTGGTTCGTGTAATCACTAATACAATGCGAGGGATATTGTTTTGAGTGGGAGTTCACCTAGATTTTTAATTATGTTGAATTAAAATTTGAACTCAATTTATCATAAACTTAGTCTAAACTTTTGCAAATATATGTTGTAGAGATGGCGTCCCCAATCAATTTTAACCAGTTCCTAGAGAAAGAAAAACTTAAGAGCAACGGCAGCAACTTCACCGACTAGTTCCGTCATGTGAGGATCTTCCTCTCTGGCGGAAATCTGCAATATGTGCTTGATGCACCGCTAGGTGACCCTCCTGCAGAAACTGAAACCGATGAAGTAAAATCTGTTTACGAGACTCGGAAAACTCGGTACTCTCAAGTTCAGTGTGTCATCCTGTGCAGTCTGGAATCCGATCTTCAAAAACGTTTTGAGCACCACGATCCTCATGAGTTGATGAAAGAGCTGAAAGCTATTTTTGAGACTCATGCGGCCGTGGAATGCTATGAAGCATCGAAACATTTCTTCAGCTGTATGATGGAAGAAGGCAGCTCCATTAGTGAGCACATGCTCGCCATGACCGGGCATGCGAAGAAACTCAGTGACTTGGGAATAGTGATTCCTAATAGACCGGGGATTAATCGTGTCCTTCAATCACTGCCACCAAGTTACAAGAACTTTGTGATGAACTACAATATGCAGAACATGAACAAGGAGTTACCTAAACTCTTTGGCATGCTAAAAGCTGCAGAGATTGAGATCAAGAAAGAGCACCAAGTGTTGATGGTCAACAAGACCACCAGTTTCAAGAAACAGGGCAAGTCTAAGGGAAAATTCAAGAAGGGTGGCAAGAAAGCTGCCATGCCTCCTATGAAACCTAAGAACGGCCCTAAGCCTGATGCTGAGTGCTATTACTGCAAGGAGAAGGGACACTGGAAGCGTAATTGCTCCAAGTATCTAGCTGATCTGAAGAGCGGCCTTGTCAAGAAAAAGAAAGAAGGTATATCTGATATACATGTTATAGATGTTTATCTCACTGGTTCTCGTTCTAGTACCTGGGTATTTGATACTGGTTCGGTTGCTCATATTTGTAACTCGAAACAGGAACTAAAGAATAAACGAAGACTACTGAAAGATGAAGTGACGATGCGCGTTGGAAACGGATCCAAAGTTGATGTGATCGTTGTCGGCACACTTCCTCTACATCTACCTTCGGGATTAGTTTTAAGCCTAAATAATTGTTATTTTGTACCCGCGTTGAGCATGAACATTATATCTGGATCTTGTTTAATGCAAGACGGTTATTCATTCAAGTCTGAGAATAATGGTTGTTCTATTTTTATGAATAATATCTTTTATGGTCGAGCACACGAAAAGAATGGCTTATTTGTTAGATCTCGATAGTAGTGATACGCATATACATAACATTGATGCTAAGCGAATTAAATTGAATGATAATTCTACTTATATGTGGCAATTATTGCCTTGGTCATGGTGGAGTGAAACGCATGTAGAAACTCCTTCGCGATGGATTACTTGAATCACTTGACTTTGAGTCACTTGATAGATGCGAAGCATGTCTAATGGGAAAAATGACTAAGACTCCATTTTCTGGTATGATGGAGCGAGCTACTGACTTATTGGAAATCATACATACCGATGTGTGCGGACCAATGAGCATAGCATCGCGCGGTGGTTATCGTTATGTTCTAACCTTCACAGATGATCTGAGTAGATATGGGTATATCTATTTCATGAAACATAAATCCGAAACTTTCGAGAAGTTTAAGGAATTCCAAAGTGAAGTAGAAAATCAACGTAACAAGAAGATTAAATTTCTACGATCTGATCGTGGAGGTGAATATCTGAGTTATGAGTTTGGCATGCATTTAAAGAAATGCGGAATACATTCACAATTGACACCGCCGGGAACACCACAACGAAACGGTGTGTCCGAACGTCGTAATCGAACTCTCTTAGATATGGTTTGTTCTATGATGTCTCTTACTGATTTGCCGTTATCATTTTGGAGTTATGCATTAGAGACAGCCGCATTCACTTTAAATAGAGCACCATCAAAATCCGTAGAAACGACACCGTATGAATTATGGTTTAATAAGAAACCTAAGCTGTCGTTCCTTAAAGTTTGGGGTTGCGAAGCCTATGTAAAGAAGTTACAACCAGACAAGCTAGAACCCAAAGCGGAGAAATGCGTCTTCATAGGATACCCTAAGGAAACTATAGGGTACACTTTCTATCACAAATACGAAGGCAAAATCTTTGTTGCTAAGAACGGAACCTTTTTTGAGAAAGAATTTCTCACTAAAGAAGTGACTGGAAGAAAAGTAGAACTCGATGAGATTGATGAATCTATACTCGTTGATCAGAGTAGCGCAAGATCGGAATCAGACTGCACCGCCTACACCGGCAACATAGGAAGCTAATGATAATGATCATGAAACTTCGAACGAGGAAACTACTGAACCTCGCAGATCGACAAGGGAACGTGCCACTCCTGATTGGTATGATCCTTGTCTAAATGTCATGATTGTGGATAACAATGATGAGGACCCTGCGACGTATGAAGAAGCGATGATGAGCCCAGATTCCAACAAATGGCAAGAAGCCATGAAATCCGAAATGGGATCCATGTATGATAACAAAGTATGGACTTTGGTAGACTTACCTGATAGCCGAAAGGCTGTCGAGAATAAATGGATCTTCAAAAAAAAACAGATGCTGATGGTAATATTACTGTCTATAAAGCTCAACTTGTTGCAAAGGGTTTTCGACAAATTCAAGGAGTTGACTACGATGAGACTTTCTCACCTGTAGCAAAGCTAAAATCTGTGAGAATTTTGTTAGCAATAGCTGCATTTTTCGATTATGAGATTTGGCAGATGGATGTCAAAACGGCGTTCCTTAATGGAGACATTGAGGAAGAGTTGTATATGGTACAACCCAAAGGTTTTGTCGATCCTAAAAATGCTGAAAAAGTATGCAAACTTCAGCGTTCAATCTATGGACTAAAGCAAGCATCAAGAAGTTGGAACCGACGCTTTGATAAGGTGATCAAAGACTTCGGGTTTATACAGTGTCATGGAGAGGCCTGTATTTACAAGAAAGTGAGTGGGAGCTCTGTAGCATTCCTGATATTATATGTAGATGACATATTATTGATTGGGAATGATATAGAACTATTAAGCAGTGTAAAAGGTTATTTGAATAATAGTTTTTCAATGAAAGACTTTGGTGAAGCATCGTATATATTAGGCATCAAGATTTATAGAGATAGATCAAGACGCCTAATAGGGCTATCACAGAGTACATATCTGGACAAGATTCTAAAGAAGTTTAGAATGGACGAAAGTAAGAAAGGGTTCTTACCTATGTTACCAGGCAAGGTCTTGAGTAAGACTCAAGGACCGGCTACGGCAGAAGAAAGAGAAAGGATGAGTAATATCCCCTATGCCTCGGCAGTAGGATCTATCATGTATGCCATGCTATGTACTAGACCGGATATAGCGCATGCTGTTAGTTTGACTAGCAGATATCAAAGTGATCCAGGAATGGAACACTGGACAGCGGTCAAAAATATCCTGAAGTACTTGAAAAGAACTAAGGATATGTTTCTTTGTTATGGAGGTGACCAAGAGCTCGTTGTAAGCGGTTACACCGATGCAAGTTGGAACACTGATCCTGATGACTCTAAGTCACAGTCTGGGTACGTGTTTATATTGAATGGTGCTGCAGTAAGCTGGGCAAACTCGAAGCAGTGCACGGTGGCGAAGTCTTCAATAGAATCAGAGTACATAGCGGCTTCAGAGGCTTCATCAGAAGCGGTATGGATGAAGAGGTTCATTGTAGAGCTCGGTGTGGTTCCTAGTGCATTGGACCCATTAATCATTTACTGTGATAACATGGGTGCCATCGCCAATGCACAAGAGCCAAGGTCACACAAGAGGCTGAAGCATATAGAGCTGCGTTACCACTCGATTCGCGAGTACATCGAAGATGGAGAAGTAAAGATTTGCAAAGTACACACTGATCTGAATGTAGCAGATCCGTTGACTAAAGCTCTCCCTAGGGCAAAGCATGACCAACACCAGAATGCCATGGGTGTTAGGTATATTACAATGTAATCTAGATTATTGACTCTAGTGCAAGTGGGAGACTGAAGGAGATATGCCCAAGAGGCAATAATAAAAGTGGTTATTATATATCTTTATGTTTATGATAAATGTTTATATGTCATGCTATAATTGTATTAACCGAAACATTAGTACATGTGTGATATGTAAACAACAAAGAGTCCCTAGTATGCCTCTTAACTAGCTTGTTGATTAATGGATGATTAGTTTCATAATCATGAACATTGGATGTTATTAATAACAAGGTTATATCATTGTATGAATGATATAATGGACACACCCAATTAAGCGTAGCATAAGATCACGTCATTAAGTTATTTGCTATAAGCTTTCGATACATAGTTACCCAGTCCTTATGACCATGAGATCATGTAAATCACTTATACCGGAAAGGTACTTTGATTACACCAAACGCCACTGCGTAAATGGATGGTTATAAAGGTGGGATTAAGTATTCGGAAAGTATGAGTTGAGGCATATGGATCAACAGTGGGATTTGTCCATCCCGATGACGGATAGATATACTCTGGGCCCTCTTGGTGGAATGTCGTCTAATGTCTTGCAAGCATATGAATAAGTTCATAAGAGACCACATACCACGGTACGAGTAAAGAGTACTTGTCAGGAGACGAGGTTGAACAAGGTATAGAGTGATACCGATGATCAAACCTCGGACAAGTAAAATATCGCGTGACAAAGGGAATTGGTATCGTATGTGAATGGTTCATTCGATCACTAAAGTCATCGTTGAATATGTGGGAGCCATTATGGATCTCCAGATCCCGCTATTGGTTATTGGTCGGAGTGAGTACTCAACCATGTCCGCATAGTTCGCGAACCGTAGGGTGACACACTTAAAGTTGGATGTTGAAATGGTAGAACTTGAATATGGAATGGAGTTCGTATATTTGTTCGGAGTCGCGGATGAGATCCCGGACATCACGAGGAGTTCCGGAATGGTCCGGAGAATAAGATTCATATATAGGAAGTCATTTTATGATATTTAAAATGATCCGGAAGGTTCTATGGAAGGTTCTAGAAGGTTCTAGAAAAGTCCGGAAGAAACCACTATGGAAGGCGGAGTCCCAAAGGGACTCCACCTCCATGGCCGGCCAACCCTAGAGGGGGAGGAGTCCCAAGTGGACTCCCCCTATGGGGGCCGGCCACCCCCCCCACATGGAAGGGGGGAATCCCACCCCAAGTGGGATTCCCACCTTGGGTAGGTTTCCCTATCACATGGGAGGTTTTGGGTTCGGGTCTTATTCGAAGACTTGTAGTCCAACACTTGGGGCTTCCACCTACATAATGAGGGACAAGGGGAGGGGGCCGGCCACCCCAAGAACCACCAAGGTGGCCGCACCCCTTAGTGGCCGGCGCCCCCCTCTCCCCAAACCCTAGCCGCCCCGCTCCTCCACTTCCCGCACGCTTAGCGAAGCTCCGCCGGATTTCTCCACCACCACCGACACCACGCCGTCGTGCTGTCGGATTCAAGAGGAGCTACTACTTCCGCTGCCCGCTGGAACGGGGAGGTGGACGTCGTCTTCATCAACAACCGAACGTGTGACCGAGTACGGAGGTGCTGCCCGTTCGTGGCACCGTGATCAAGATCTTCTATGCGCTTTTGCAAGCGGCAAGTGAACGTCTACCGCAGCAACAAGAGCCTCATCTTGTAGGCTTTGGAATCTCTTCAAGGGTGAGACTCGATAATCCCCTCGTTGCTACCGTCTTCTAGATTGCATCTTGGCTTGGATTGCGTGTTCGCGGTAGGAATTTTTTGTTTTCTATGCAACGTTATCCTACAGTGCCGCTGTTCCCCAACTCCACCGGTGATCCAACACCGTAAGCGCCTTCAGCCAACACCAATGGGCCAGCTTCCCCCCCACTGCCAGGAAAGAGAGTCCTCGAAATCATGTACCATAAGTACACGCGGGCGTACGTCCTCCGAGTGTCCTCGTTGGCCCCTTCCGGGCATTGTCCAAAGTTAATCCTGATCCAAGAGAAAGACGCGCCGGCGGGAGCTCTCTTATTTGGTTGTTCTGGCAGCGGAGGAGCCCTGCCAATAAGCGCCTCCATCTGCTGGCGCCACCCATCAGAAGCTGTGTTCATACACAGTGGCTCGCCCTGAATAGGTAGTCCAAGGATCATGGAAACATCCTGGAGAGTAGGGGCCATCTCGCCGGCCCTCAAGTGGAAGGTGTGAGTCTCCGGCCTCCACCGGTCGACAAGGGCGGTGAGTGCCGAGGGGTTTATGTTCGGCCCCCCACGGCTTACAAGGGATATGAACGGCATAAGACCGGTAGGCTGGATGAACTCCGTGTACCTCTCGTCATACGGTATATCCACTGTGCCATGGTAACGAATCTTCAAAGGGTGAAGATCCGGTGTCCTCTCCGTCATATGAACAGCCCGGTGATCCCTGTTGTACTCTTCATCCAGGAGCCGCACCATCCTACATGTTTACACAAATACAACATATTATGAGAAACACATACATGAGAATATATCCAAATAAGCCATCACAAATACATCAAATACATACATATACATTCATATCTAGGGATAGAACACCATATGAGTTATTCCTTCACATACACATTCATGAAATTTGATGCCTAGGGTTCCTACACATACACATTCAACACATACATAGCCATTTCAAACATCTTTGGTTCAAACACAACCAACATTTCAACACATACATACATAGGATTTCAACACATACATGTAAAATTTCATATCTAGGGTTCCAACAAATCTTTGGTTCAAACACATATACTACAATGTAGATTCCACCAACATAAATTTCCACATATCCAAATCCAAGAAATCTACCAAATCTAGGGTTCATATCCAAATCTACCAAATCCACCAACACTAGTGGATGAATCGGAGGGAATCGAAGGGGAATACCTTGAGGAATGGAGGAGGAAGGAGTTGGCCGGATAGATCTGACGAATCCTTGGTCGATTTGGTGGGGGGGGGGGCGAAGGGGAGGCGGGCGGCGGCGGCGGTTGGGGAGGAGAAGCAGAGAAGAAGAGAAAGAAGAAGGATGGGTCGGGCTGGGCGCGGGCGCCACACTTAAGTGGATGTGTGGCACCCGTGTCCCGCGCCACACGTGCTAGTGTGGCGCCCGGGCATCGGCGCCACACATAGAGCCTCGCAAAACGGCTAAGTCCCAGACGAATTGTCTCACAGTATGTTTTGGGCAATTACAAGTGCATGTGTGGCGCCGTTGGGAGGGCGCCACACATGCTGCCACGTCGGATCGGCAGACCAGCTCAGCGTCGAGGGGGCCACGTCGGCTGGGACAGTGGCGCCGGCAGGAGGGGCGCCACACTGGCATGTGTGACGCCGATTAGAGGGGCGCCACACAAAAGGTTAGATTGGTGAAATAGTTTCGCTGGAGGGTCAGTCTGTGCTTTTCTTTCACTTTTCGGTTATTTTTGTGCAAATCGCCCAATCCTCTAGGTTTCTTGCCGGTGGCGCAACCTATTTCGATGAAAATTTGATGAATATTTTAATAAAAATTTGGTCAGGCTTATAGTGCGCCCAGGCTTGATGAAAATTTTGGGTCCACCACTACATGCTCTTCTGTTCTCCTCTCTAAGAACTGATTAGCAAGGAATTTTAATATGCATGTCATGTACTACATGTTTTTGGGTGTGTTTCGATGATGCTGACGGGCTCTACCATATTGGCTACTATTTTATTTGGATCAGTTACCCTATTTTTTAGCTCAGTATTCTTTGGTTGGCTGCCCAATTTTTTTTTTTTTTTTTTGCTATAGTCGATCATGAGGGAGAAAACAGGTGGTTCATAGGCAAAAAAAAAAAAAGATTAGGAACAAACCAAATAAGTGTTAGAACATTTGGCGTGACCAATTTTTTAGGTAGGGTGAGTTGGGGGCATAAACCAAACAAACCCTTAACAATCGCTAATTTGAAGATGCATTATAAACCTAGACGGCCGTGTCCTTTTGGGTCCCGGGCTCCATGGAGCCTGGTATTCTAGGAAAAAGAAACATGATGTCTAGGATTTTCCAAAATTTCTGGTCTATATATGTGGAAAATTTTTTTTGGGGTACACAAAATGGTAAATTTGTGGCCCTAAAAAATCGATTGTGATCTTGTCTTTGTATTATGTACAGTAGATCACTGGTGATAATATATTTTGTTGAAACTCTATGTATTTTACATTCTTTTTTAGATTTTAAAATGTGATTTTCAGCTTTCTTAAACAGAGATTCCTTTTTCACTTGGCCTCGGACAAACCAGGGCTCTAAGGAGATGCATTTTCCTACGGTGCCAAGAATCTCGGTAAACATATACAATTCCCACGAGCTGAGGTTTGTTTTCTACTCCCTAGCTTCTGCAAAAAGTCCACCAAATTGTGCGAACCCCGTCGCCCTCATATCTCCATTCGCCATGAGACAAATTTTCAGATTTCCTGCGGAAAACGGTGTCATGTCGACAAATGGTGTCGCGCCAGCGCTCAGGTGGCCTCCCGGCAGCGCATCTAGCAGACGGAAGCAGCGATACGAGCGGTGCGTGGCGACGGCACATGAAACAAACGCGTCGAATACGTACGGATCGTGGGGAGAAAATTATGGCATGTTGGAGAAAGTTCCTCGGATTAACAAATGGGAGTGATTCTCGGGTTGATTGCCATGTAAGGCTGGCCATAGTGCTACTGTGCTAGTATTTTAGACTAGTCACAATGGATAATATTATATAGAAGTATCATACCTACGATAATATTACATGTTACTATCTCCACAATGCATAGTATCATATACTCGTATCATAGTTTTCTTATATTAATTGATTTGTAGAATCTCAGTGCAAACATATATACAAGATTTACTTGATATTAAAATTTTCTATTAGTATGTGTTATGATACGGTATCTACCTATGATACTAGTATTCTCTCTCTCATCCTTAATTGCACTGTCAAACCAGCATTTTGCATGCATGAAATGCATGATACTACCTATGATACTCTCATTGTGGGTAGTTTTAGGTAGTATCATGCATCTTAGGCTCACAAAAATACTGATGTGGCATCTGATTAAGGAGGAGAGATAAGATTAGAGTAGTAACATAGGTAGATACTGTACCATAGCGCGCGTTACGAGAAAAGCTAATGGTAAATAGATCTTATACACATATTTGTATCGGAATTTTACAAAATAATAAATTTAGAAGATTATGATACTACTCTATAATACCACCTACTACAGTGATAGTATCATAGACAAGTATCATATGTATGATACTACTATATGATACTATATGCACTATGACCGGCCTAAGCACGCCTCCAAATTCACAAGGTCCTACTTACAAGAATTGCATAGTAATGGTGCTTCTTACAAATGCTGAATGAAAATACGTCGACGAAAGACTTAAAAACGATTAAGTAGCTGGAAATGAGAATTACGATCTATAGGCGGACTCGGTTGGTACACATTAACTCAGTACTCAGCAATATGCTTAAATGAATCTTACAATGATTGGACAACTTCCGATCAAGATTCTTTTAGTAAGAAGATTGTGAGAAAAAAATCAACTAGTGAAATGGAATGTTGTTTGCCGTCCAAAACGCCGTCCAAAAAATTAAGCAAAACTTGGTATTCATGACCCTGAGGTTAAAAAGCGAGCACTCCTTGGGAAATGATTATTCAAACTTCTAACTTAAGATGGGATTTGACAAACCATTTTTAAGAGAAAGTATGTCAGTTTGAAGGCTTTGTCCCAGGTTTATTGGGAACCTAGGGACTCACAATTCTGGGTTGGCCTTATGATAACAAAAAGTTCTTGTTTTCATATGGGTCTTTCTCTATCAAGGATGGAGCTCAGAAGAAGATAAGTGGATTGGTAGTGCCACACTTTGCAAACAATATTCTGCAATATACAATATTATGCGTCACAAATCGGATACTTTAGCAAAGGTGATGGAAACTTCACCTCCGAATGTAACGTTCAGACGAGATCTTGTTGGTCCAAGGCTAGCTCCAGAATGATTTACTTCATCGTCTGGATACGATCTAGTTAACGCATGGGTCTGATGAATTTCGCTGGAATGTACACGGGAGTGGCAAATTCTTTATGGGTTCCATGTATAGTGTTTTGATCCAGCCTAATGTACCAGTTGATAAAAAAATTTGGAAAATGAAAATACCATTGAAAACTAAAAAAATTGTGTGGTATCTTCGTAGAGGGGTAATTCTCACTAAAGACAACCTTGCAACACGTAACTGACATGGAAGTACTTTTGTCATCACGACGAGACTATCAAACACTTATTCTTTTAGTACCAGATTGCTAGGATCTATATGGTCATACATCCAAATTGGTTCTACCTTATACCCGCTAGGTAGCGTTGCTAATATATTCGGCAACTGGCTTAATGGGATGGATCATAGGTTTAAAATACTTTTTAGGGTGTGGGAGCTTGCCATTATTTGGTCTCTCTGATTATGTAGAAATGATAAGGTTTTTAATCATAAAAATTGTTCTCTCTTGCATGTTATCTATCTATGCTCAGCTTTGCTTCGTTTATGGCCGTCTCTTTAGCCCGTGGAGAATCGTGACCTATTTATGGAGGTGTCTAAACGGTTGGAGGACACGGTGAGGGAATTTTTTCCAAACATGGATGGCAGCGTAATTTGTGGATTGGACCTTCACCACCCTAGACGTTCATTCTATTTCTGAGTTGAAGGACACGGTGAGAGAATTTTTTCCCAACCACGGGAAGTTGGCATAACTTTCTTAAGATCGTCGAAAGCGTCCTATGTTGTCCACTCGAATTTCTCTGATTTTTCATTAATTGATAGAAGGGCAACGCCTTTTCCCCCAATTTTGCGATGAATCTGCTAAGAGCTGCTACTCGTCCTGCTAGTTGTTGCACCTGCTGCAAATTCCTTGGTGGCTCCATGTCGAGGACAGCTGATCTTCAAAGGATTAGCTCCTATTCCTCTAGCTGAAATAAAGTACCTGAGTAATTGGCGTCCTGGTATCCTGAAAAATCACTTCTTCGGGTTCAACTTGATTTTGTAAAGATCGAGGTTGTCGAAGGTTTCTCCCAGGTCATCAATTAGTGTGGTGGTGTTTCTAGTTTTGACGACGATGTCGTCGATATAAACCTCAATATTCCGGCCAATATGTTCCCCGAGGCAGGCTTGCATACACCGTTGATAGGTTCTGCCCGCGTTTTTTAGCCCGAATGTCATGACATTGTAGCAGTAAACACCATGGGGTTTAATAAACATCGTTAACTCCTGATCTTCTTCTTTGAGCTTGATTTGATTATATCCAGAGTAAGTTTCGAGAAAGGAGAGGTGATCGCAGTCTGCCGTGGAATCGACTATTTGATCGATACGAGGCAACGACAAATGATCCTTCGGGCAGTGCTTGTTGAGGCTCGTGAAGTCGATGCACATACGAAGAGCTGTTGTACCTTTCTTCGGCACCATGACTGGATTAGCTACCCACTTAGTTTCCTTGAGCTCTCGAATAAACCCGGCTTTATGGAGCCGATTAAATTCTTCTCCGATGGCTTTTTTTGGTTCCAAAAAATGACGCAGTGTCTATTGTACAGGTTTGGCTTTAGGGTCAACATTAAATGCACTGGATGCTTTTTTGATTCTTTGGCGGCGTCAAACTCGTCGGACTTTGTATTTCGATTATCGGCAGGTGGCTGCGTATGGTCGGTGAGTACGTCTAGTGCATTGAGCTCTTCCATGACTCGGAATTTGGAGGCGATCTTCTGAAAATCCTTATCACAATTATCGGAACGAGAAAACTTCCCTGGCCAGTTATTGTAGTCCCGTTATTGTCTGGCATCTTGAGTTCTAAGTACGCATAATAAGGAACTGCCATGAATTTGGCAAATGTTGGTCGGCCGAGGATGGCGTGGTACTGTGATTCCCAATCTACCACCTCGAACTCGAGTCTTTCTTTCCTGGAATTGTCGAGTGTACTGAAGACGACGTGCAGCGAGATCTTGCCAAGAGGATACGCGGGTCGGGTCGGGATGGTGCCATGGAAACTAGTGTCTGATTCCTTTAACATATCTATTGGTATACCCATCGCCTTTATTGTGCTTGCAAACATGAGGTTTAGATCACTTTCTCCATACATGAATACCTTGCCCATGTTGTATCCCTCAATCTGTGCTTCGAGTACTAGGGCAGCGTGATCAGGCCTTGGTACAACTGTTAGATGATCTGCCCTGCTAAACAGGATGCTTTGATCTGACCAGTCGATATATTCGGACACATTTGCCATGGCCACCTCTGCAAGCTTCATCTCCCGTGAAAACGTCTTGGATTCTCTTTTTTAAACACTGGCCTTGTGAATCATGTTCACATGTCCTCGAGATACGAGATAAACTTCGGCTGGCACGTATGAATGTTCCTGTGATTGGGCGGAGGCAGCTATACCCTCTTTTATCAGGTGCGCCATTGCTTTCGAGTTAGACCTCAATTCTTCGCACAACTTCTGAATATCGAGGAACTGCGTACAATCCTTGAGCAGATGCGATGCCTTCTCAATGTTGTCTTTTGGGTCGATATAAACATGCAAGTACCATGGGACAACTAATTGTTCTGCAGCTGGCAGGTGAGGCGTCCGAGCGAGGCGAACTTTTTGTCTGCGACTTCTGGTTAATCGCTCGTTGTAACATTCTTCGTCCTGATCGCCATACTGATAGGGACGACTTGCGGCACAATCAATTTCCTCATAGTGAAGATCCTTTCTCCTCTTCTGGCACTCTTGCCTGCTCCCAATGCTACTATGATTCCTTTAGACACTTTCATTGTTGTTGCCGAATGAATATGATGGATCTACCGTGGTTAGTGGTGGAACGGCGATCGTTGGTGGAGTCATAGTCCTCTCCAATCCAGGCGCGACCGAGCCCGGGAGTCAGAGGAAACCTCCGGAATCGATGATGAAGTGGGCTGCTGAAGGTTATGTCCATGCCACTACGTAACTCCGAAGGAGCTGAATGCGACGTGTCATTGCGCATAGTGAACTCGAATGATCCACAGCGAATCGGATTCCTTGAGCTTGAGGATGTTGGAGCCGATGATACCGCTGACGTTGGCGAAAACGCAGCCGACATGACTGGAGCAGTCGATGAAGTGCCTTGTACTAGCAGGTTTCCCACATATGGCGCCAATTTTCGAGGGTGCTCCCCGGCAATGTCCACCTTGAGGGGCTTAGGATTGACAGAATCCTGCAGGCTAGCACGAGACATCGGCTACCAAACAAACGGGGAGAGAGATTTACCCAGGTTCGGAAACATTCGTGGAAACTAACTGAGTAGGAGACAATAGGGGTTCTGAAAACTTTGCAAAAAACCATTCCTAATGCTCCATGTACTTGCTGAAGCAAGCGGCCGTCGCCAAACTCCAACGATGCCTAGACGCGCGTGGGAAGAGACGCCGTGGCATCACCATTGCCAAATCCAAAAGAGCACCACCGCCAACGAGAATTTGTGAATCGATGAATAGGACTGCTACAAGTAGTGAGGCACATGTCGATGTGGCACATCGACCGAGGAATGTCCCCGTGCTACCTTGGACCAACATTCATCGCATCCCATCAACGAAGTCAATGAAAATGATAAATCCCCATCACCTCTGGACCAACATCCTCGCCCCAGAGCATCTACCTCTCCCCGGCCCCAGCGCCACCGTGGATAACAATGAACGCCAGTGACACACTGAGAAATAGATCTCCCCAGATATGAAGAAAGGCGAGAAGACCAAGGTGCCGATCTGAAGGATCGAGAGCAAGCACACAATGTCATCAACTATGAGACCCCACCGTGAAGGTCAGCGCCTGTGTGAGAGTAGAGTTGAGACAGATTTATTCGCAAACACAGCAGACAAACTCTAAGTCTAAAAACTAGACCAAAAGGGAGGAGCTAGGTCCCACTCCTTCCTGCCGCCGACGCGGCAAGCAGAGGGAGAGAGGACCGCCCTCACACCGGTGGATATCTGTGGTGAGAGATATTGTCTCCTAGACGACCGACCCTCTATTTTAAACTGCTTTAGTGTTGACATAACAATAAGTCGCACGTAACTAGAGGGCCTGACACCACATCACATATTCCAACAATATTATCCACTTGGTGTTATGGAAGGGAAATCGAAGGTGGGCGGGGTCGGTGAACCATGAGGCAAGGATCGCCATGCGAGATCTAGCCATGTGGCCGGAGTCATGGCAGGAAAGCCACGTCAGCAGCATGTATATCTATATCCTTCAAAAATAAAATAGTACTACATGTTTGCTTGAACTATACATTAATTATATTAACTACATAGTATAAACTTTTCCGCTACCCTTCTTCATAGTACAAATTGAGAGGCTAGTAACCACTAACCATAAGTCATCGGATATGAGTTTCAGTAACCTAGATATTGACTCCAACAATAAGTACTAGCTAGGAGCAAGAAAACTAGTACACACACGCGACATGCATTTTCCTAGGGTGCCAAGGATGTCAATGAACATATACAATTCCGAAGAGTCAATGTCACACATGTTCCATCGTGGGGGAAGCACGACAGCAATCTACAATCGTTGATGTTAATTATGGTGAAACATGCATGCAGTCGAAAGAAAAATGTCACACCTGTTCTGGCAGCGACAGGCTTGTTTATTGCTCTGGCAGCTTATGCAAAAGTCCATCGGGTTGGTTGCGTGCAACCCCGTCGCCCTCATCTCTCGACTCGTGAGTATAATACCTGTCATTGCATATTACTCGCTGAGTAGTTGTCACCAATTAAGTACAATATAACTTTATACCAAATCAGCGACAACTATCATGATGTTAAGGTTCATGCACTAGCCACTTGAACCAAAAGTCCGAACTGATGGAAAGGGCTAGACAATCTACATATACACTTCACAACACCCCCATTCGCGTGTGACGGGAGAAGAGAAAGTCAACACGTGAAAAAAGAAGAGCACACCGAAACAGTGGTGGCTAAAGAGGGTGGCAACAACAATTTTTAGGCTTAATTGTGAAAACCATGTGAAAGCCAGGATTTGAACTCGAGACATGGGGCTCTAATACCATGTTAAGCTTCATGCACTAGACACTTGAACCAAAAGTCCGAACTGATGGAAAGGGCTAGGCAATTCATATATACACTTCACAATAGCTGCATGCGCTCGCGTTCGTACAGAATGGAAAAACTGGCGAGCCGAGGTGACGCTGCAGGCGCTCGCGTTCGTACACCGAAAATAGACAGTGTTGAGTGTACCAGGAAATCTGGTCCTGTGACTTGTATCCGTAGAGAAAAAATTAGAACATGGTGCGATGGTAGAGCTGCTAGCTAGATTAACTTGATCTGTCTGAAGTATCCGGTAAAATCAAGGCAAGTCCAAGCTCCATCCCATCTCATCATATGAATCGTTTTATTTTGACTGCTCAGACAGCAATGAAGGTAGTGTTGCTAAACAAATAGAAATTCTCAGGTTGATTATAATGGCAAAAAAAAAAAACGGATCAACGTATTCAGCTCAGCTCTAGTGTGATGATGCCGGCCTGAACACCGGATTGACAGGATAATCCAGTCTCTTGGCTAGCACCAAAGAAGTCACGCATGATTGGGACGAATTCGTTGTACACATTTTCATTCGGTATAGAAAGGTTTGATTACGTGTGATTTTGCATTTCCATCCACGCCTTGATATTGCAAAGGCCCACTCTAGGAATATGAAACTGTTGCGTCGTGGGATGGATCGGAAGAAGATAGCTAAAAACTAATGGTGCATCTGTAGCCGAGTTGACGCCCCGAAGTTATTCTTGTTGATGTTTTTGGCCCCTTCCCTGGCTGGTTATATACAGATTCTCGCGTTTCTCAAACATATCCATCTAAATAGTGTAGCGCCTAATAAACTATTTACAGATAATGTTTTAGTGTTTACATAATAGTTAACGCTAGTTGACTTATATGATGGTGTTTCCATCGATCGAGTTTGAGGGAGCGGAGAACCGACAAGGTACACGTACGTACGACACTTGACTGGAATGACTTGGACATGGCCATGGCCAAAAGCCTTGAGAAAGAAGATCTTCTCACCCTGTTTTCTATGGCGTATCGTTGACGTGAGGACGGTTCATCTCGCCCGGTTGGTTCTGTACCTTGTGCCACACGACAGTCGTTGGCTCCTGTAAATCCAGAATTACAGACCACCCAGCAGAGGTGCACAAAGCTAGCAAGCTGATGATAAGTTGGCATCCTTAGGTGCTAGCTAGCTAGGCGCGATCGGTCGAGCAATGGCGTGGCCCAACTGCCTCTCCGCCTTTTTCCCACGGGAATCCTGCGAGGCTGCGACTGCTGCGATAGCCCCCGGCTACACGAGCTCCCCTCTTCCGGCCATACACGGACCTCTCCGTCTCCATGAGACGTGCCGCTCGATGCATGCGCTTCCTCCAATGAAAACGACATTTTTCTTCTTGGGAGAAGAAGAAAGAGAAAGAAAACAACATATGTGGTCGGCTTCGACGGAACCGTACGTACCACCATAGACTGCGGCACCTAGGGGCTAGGGTGCTCGTCGTCGTCGATGGGATCACGCGCCGGATCAGCTGCACACAGGCACCGTGCGTTCAGTTCATTCCAACCAGTACGAGGGGGCGAAAAAACTACCCTTCATTCAGGAAAAGAATAATTCAACTTTGTTTAGATAATTATATATCTTTTTATAAAGAAAATATAGGACAGATATTTGGTCCACATGGGCGCCAGTGATCTCGTTTAAAAAATAAATAAATAATCATATTTTGAGTTTTAAAAATATCTGGAAAAAATCCACACATAGACAATGATGTATCCCACAAACGTGCAAAAAATCAATTTCAAATACTTAGTATTTTTAGCTACACAAAAATGATAAAATTGTAGATCTGAGTAGACATTTTCAAATCTCAAAAACATATCAGATTTTGTCATTTTTATCTAGCTCAAAATAAAAAGAATTTAGGAATGGGATTTTGCATGATTGTGGGATGTATCAATGACATTTTTCAGAATTATTTTCATGATTTTTATAACTTTAATTTTTTTTTTTAACATAGCGAGAGCACTGGAGCTCGGGAGCTAAAATCATTTTTCGTAAAATATATTAATATCACGAAGGTACCAATTATATCTAGACTCTGCAACAGTGTAGTGTTGTAATAGCAATACTGACGCGTAAAACCAAAAAAGAAAGAAGAATTAGATTAAAAAAATCTCGCTACAGCGACCAATTCCTCGTAACAGCGGATCAAACACCACCCAAACAACGCAAAAATCCATCAACTTCAAAAGCGATGCCTCCAAGAAGGAAACACCGCACAAACATTGTCATCGCACTGATCAGAAGACCATATGTTTTCACCCGGAGAAAGTCCACACTGACAAACAATGCCTTCAACAAGGTTATTGTCAGACACAATCAATTAAGGCCAGACCATGGGTTTTCACCCTGCAGGTTTAGACACATAATTCCTCTTGTGTTGTCACCCCCACTTCCCGATTCCGCTGCTCCAGGCATGAATCACCAAGCCAGAATCCCTACACCCCCAGGATTAGAACTTCAATTGCCAGTCTTCAGTTCCCAGTTTTCATGCCATTCTCCCAGTCTGACTTCACCAGCCCCACGCCACCGGCTGGTGACGAGAAGAAGAAAAACTCGGAAAGCCAAACATGGAACAACCATCCGCATGGCCGTCACACACCACACGGAACCATAGACAACTGGGCAGACACCACTAGGGGCCATATCGTCCCGCCCCCGCCGACAGTAATCGTCGCACCGCCACCAGCCAGCGCTATCGTCGATGTTCGTGCCCCTCCTCCCCATCCTCTGCTCCGTGAGATGCCCACATGGCCCCCGTGTCGTACCCCACAACCGAAGGAGATCGGCCGTATGTGCCCTCACTAGGCCTCCACCTTTGGCGAGATGGGTGCCACCACCGCCACCGCTGCCACCGCCGCCGATGTCAATAGCCTAGCAGGGCCGAGAATGGAAGAGGTTAGGCAGCGGCGACCCAGGAGGTTCATTAATCTGTTGGGGAGGGATTATTGGCCAAATGTGTTGTCCCCATAAAATAGGGAGAATTTCACTTCCCGGCTAGTAGCGGGATTTTTAATCCTGATTAAGATTAAAAGCATAAAATAGGGAGAATGCACACAACCTTTAAGAATGAAATTTTTAATCTTGATTAAGATTAAATCATAGTTCTCAAGATAAATTGCATGAGTACCGATTCTAGACTGAACCTCTCAAGTATAAATAAGAATCTAAATTTGCATCCTCACGTGTTGGATTTGTACATCGACTCTACCAACCAATTAAGCTAAGCTCACTTGTATCTATATATGCAAACCTAGATGAAATTCAGCCATCTCTTTCAGAGTGAGGAAGTAGTATGTTGATACGTTAGAGATGGCTGGACATCTTTGTTAGTTATTACAGGACTTAACCGCTACCATCTACGTGACAAAGCTGTGCTCGCCGCTTCAGGTTCCAACTTCCAAACATGGAATGGCCGATCGGGTAGCTGCGGCCATCGGCATCGACGACATGAGGCGATTTGCACAAAAATAACCCAAAAGTGAAAGAAAAGCACAGAATGACCCTCCGGCGAAACTATTTCACCAATCTAACCCTTTTGTGTGGCGCCCCTCCCACGGGCACCACACATGCCCATGTGGCGCCCCTCCTGCCGGCGCCACTCTCCCAGCCGACGTGGCCCCCTCGCCGCTGAGCTGGTGCGCCCATCCGACGTGGTAGCATGTGTGGCGCCCCTCCCAACGGCGCCACACATGCCAACTTATATCATGTTTTCGGTCGAAAACATCCAGGGGCTCCGGAACGTCTGGGACTTAGCCGGTTTGCGAGGCTCGATGTGTGGTGCCGACGCCACGGGCGCCACACTAGCCTGTGTGGCGCCGATGCCACGGACGCCACACATCCACTTAAGTGTGGCGCCCGCGCCCGCGCCCAGCCCGACCCTCTCTTTCTTCTTTCTCTTCCTCTCTGCTTCTCCTCCCCAACCGCCGCCGCCGCCCGCCTCCCCTTCGCCCCCCCCCCACCAAATCGACCAAGGAATCGTCAGATCTATCCGGCCAAGTCCTTCCTCCTCCATTCCTCAAGGTATTCCCCTTCGATTCCCTCCGATTCATCCACTATTGTTGGTGGATTTGGTAGATTTGGGTATGAACCCTAGACATGGAAATTCATGTTGGTGGATTTAGATATGAACCATTGATATGTTAGTGCATTTGGCTCTGAACCTAGCAAGATTTGGATATGTTGGTGGATTTGGATATGAACCCTAGATTTGTATGCATGTGTTTGAACCATAGATGTTAAATTTTGCTAGATTGAAATGGCTATGTATGTGTTGAAATGGGTATGTAAGTGTTGAATGTGTATGTGTAGGAACCCTAGGCATGGAAACTAGATTTGAAATGGCTATGTATGTGTTGAATGTGTATGTGTAGGAACCCTAGATATGTAGGAACCCTAAATATGTAGGAACCCTAGATATGTAGGAACCCTAGATGTGTTGAATGAAATTTTACATGTATGTGTTGAAATCCTATGTATGTATGTGTTGAAATGACTCATAATATGGTAGGAACCCTAGATGTGTAGGAACCCTAGATGTGTTGCTCATTTTTGTTAGTGGAATGACTCATAATATGGTTGTGTAAACATGTAGGATGGTGTGGCTTCTGGATGAAGAGTACGACAGGGAGCACCGGGCTGTTCATATGACGGAGAGGGGAACGGATCTTCACCCTTTGAAGATTCGTTACCATGGCACAGCGGATATACCGTATGACGAGAGGTACACGGAGTTCATCCGGCCTACCGGTCTTATGCCGTTCATATCCCTTGTAAGCCGTGGGGGGCCACACATGAACCCCTCGGCACTCACCGCCCTTGTCGACCGGTGGAGGCCGGAGACTCACACCTTCCACTTGAGGGCCGGCGAGATGGCCCCTACTCTCCAGGATGTTTCCATGATCCTTGGACTACCTATTCAGGGCGAGCCACTGTGTATGAACACAGCTTCTGATGGGTGGCGCCAACAGATGGAGGGGCTTATTGGCAGGGCTCCTCCGCTGCCAACAGAACCAAAGAAGAGAGCTCCCGCCGGCGCGTCTTTCGAATGGATCAGGACTAACTTTGGAGAATGCCCGGAAGAGGCCGACGAGGACACTCGGAGGACGTACGCCCGCGTGTACTTATGGTACATGATTTCGAGGACTCTATTTCCTGACAGTGGGGGGAAGCTGGCCCATTGGTGTTGGCTGAAGGCGCTTACGGTGTTGGATAACCGGTGGAGTTGGGGAACAGCGGCACTTGCCTACCTCTACCGGCAGGTGATGATTTGCTCTATGTACTATTTTCCTATAGTAGTGTGCTAGACAAAGTACTAACCAAATGTCTTATGTGCGCAGTTGGACGAAGCTTGTCGCAGGACTGGGAGCGGCGGTATTGGTGGATGCATGCTCCTACTTTCCGTATGGAGCTGGGACCGCCTATCAGTTGGGCGGCCTAGGACACTCAACGAGAGGCCATGGCCTCATCACCCTCACAACCCTGATCGGGAGCCCACTTGGGCATACCTTTGGGACAATGTCTCGGAGATGACGAGCGATCCAATGGCCATGTACAGGCAGTACACTGCGGAGTTGGACACTCTTACCGCTGAGCAGGTAACCGATCACTCTTTTGCAATCCTAGTTTTCATTGATTCTACTGGCATGTTCTAAATTCTAAGATATTTGTATGCTGCAGGTGGAATGGGAGCCATATGGTAGCTACTACCATATTGGCGCGGGGATGGCTGACCTCAACCACAAGTGCACGGAGGAGGCGCGGTTCTGGCGTATGCGCTGCCCACTCATATGCATGTGGCTTGTTGAACACCACCAGCCGCAAAGAGTGATGAGACAGTTTGGGCTGTATCAGGAGTGCCCACCAGTGTGGCAAGACACGGACAAGACGCTTCATAGGTAAACTTCTGGAATCATGCGATGGAAGATTCTTGATAGAAGAGGTACAAACTAAATTGTTGATTCTTGCAGGCTTGATAGGCAGCGGCAGAGGAAGATCACAAATTGGCCAGTCCATCATAGCGGCCACGTCGCAGCGTTCCAACACTGTTTGCAAGCGGCACGGAATGCTGGCCCTGAGCAGATTGTGCCTCACGACTTCGCCGCTTTCAACAACTACCTCGAGTGGTTCCATGAGAACACGCGCATCGAGTTAGTTAAGCACGCGTATCCTGAGGAGATCTTGGACGACCCCATCCAGTTCGATGAGGTTGGGCAAAGCCAGCACGACACCTTTGCTCGCAGAGGGAGATCGACTTCTATTGCTTCCGAGCTGAATTTCGTGGTAATGGATTCTCTCACTAACTAGTACATCATCGAGATTGCCATGTGCTCGCTTCAATTGTGTATGCTATGTTTGTTACAGCGGGAGGAGATCCAAAAAACAGCTGAGGAGTGCGAGATTATGTGGGACCAGAGCCATAGAGATGAAAAGCCTGTCGAACCGTTGCGGTATTTCATTAAGGTATGATCACCAACTTTGAATGTACGCTACTATGATGTGGTGGCTTTGTAACCATTAACGGCATGACGCAGAACACTGCACGAAAGATGCGGCGGTTAGCCAGCTTGCTAGGTTGCCGGGAAGGCGAAATCGCTACATCTTTCTCTTCAGAAGAGCGGGAGGTATGGACTATTTTGTTGCTGTCAAACATGTTCTTACTAATTTCAACTTTTGTAATCTCATGTGTTCATGTTTGTGAAGATTCCTGAGGACGAGCTAATTCTGAGTCAAGACATACTTCCAAAGCATACCTCCAAGCAAGCCCCAAGGTCAGCTTACCAGTTCAAGCCAAGGGGCAAGGGTCCAAACCGGTACACTCCGGAAGATTATGTCAACCGAGGAAAGAAGGTTGTCACTGAGGAGGATGAGGGACCGCCGTGAAGATCAGCTTTGTCGAGGATGAGGAACGACGAGCCGTTCTCTTCAGAGGAGGAGGAGGAGGAGGAGGAGGAGCAGGAGGAGCAGGAGGAGTAGGAGCAGCAGCAGGAGCAGCAGCAACAACAGCCACGGCAGCGGACGAAGAGGATGGCCGTCCGGAAGCAGCCCGCGAGGATGACACGTCGAGGACGCTACTAGGATGTGCTACGTGCTGTTGTGAACTCTATCTTCATAACTATCGATTTGTGAACCCTATGTCATTTCGAACCATGGTCTGTAATGCTACTTGTTGTTTGAATCTACGTGCTACAATGTGACCTATGAAGTGTTATATGTGTATGTCATGAAATTGCTACTTGTTGTCTCCAATGTTGTACTCATAACTGTTGGAGTTTAGTAGGATTTTTCATGTTTTTAACACAAGTCAATGTGTGGCGCCCTTCCCACTGGCGCCACATATGCTAGTGTGGCGCCCATGGCATCGGCACCACACATGCCAACTTATATGAACTATTGGGTCGAAAACATCCAGGGGCTCCGGACGATAAGTCCTTAGCCGTTTTCGCGAGCCTCTATGTGTGGCGCCCGTGGCATCGGCGCCACACAGGCTAGTGTGGCGCTCGTGGCATCGGCGCCACACATCGAGCCTCGCAAAACGGCTAAGTCCCAGAGGAATTGTCTCACAGTATGTTTTGAGCAATTACAAGTGCATGTGTGGCGCCGTTGGGAGGGGCGCCACACATGCTGCCACGTCGGATGGGCGCACCAGCTCAGCGGCGAGGGGGCCACGTCGGCTGGGAGAGTGGCGCCGGCAGGAGGGGCGCCACATGGGCATGTGTGGCGCCCGTGGGAGGGGCGCCACACAAAAGGGTTAGATTGGTGAAATAGTTTCACCGGAGGGTCATTCTGTGCTTTTCTTTCACTTTTGGGTTATTTTTGTGCAAATCGCCATGACATGACCAGTCCTCTACCGTACGTGCTGGTCCGTATATGCAACATGCCTAACCCTCCCATATAGTAGTAAAATGAACTGCTCCTCTACTACTACTCTAGTAAGGTTATATTATTTTTAAAAAGGCAAATCCTCTAAAGTTTGACTAAGTTTTACAAAAAGTCATTGACATGCAACATGTAAAATTAATATGATTAGATACATCATGAAATATATTTTCATGTAATATCTATAAAATATCATATTTATTGATAGAGTTTTTGCAAAATTTGATCAAACTTTGCTTAGATTGAATTTTGAAAAATATATAAACCTTATTTATTAGAACAAAGGTAGAGAGTGGCTATACGTAGGCCGAGCTACACGTAGGCCACTTTTTGAATTTCTGAAAATTTCATTTTAGACATGTAAAAAATATTCGAAAAAAAATCCATGATCTAGACAATATTGTAATCTTCAAATGTGTCATTTTTCAGAATGAAATATGTTGTATTTTGGACTCAGAAAAATTAACAAATCTTGATTTCATAATTGATGAATAGTAGTGAACATACAATATAATCCAGATTTTTAAATTTTGTGAGATTTTGTCAGTTTAACTGAGGGCAAAATACAACATATTTCAATCTAAAAATTTACACGCTGACAGAGTTCAACATTCTCTACGTCTATTTAATTGTTTTCAAATATTTCTGGAACTATAAATTCAAAAGTTTTAAAGTTAGACATGCATTGTATGACTCATTCGATTAAACTGCACGATTCTCAAGAAAAAAACTGCACGAACCCAATTGCATCACATCACATCACATCGTCGTGGTGCACCTTTAATTTTTTTCTCTGCATGTTTTTCATTTCAATACTATAATTAAATAATTGTGGAGTGTTGATTTTTGGAGCTTGAGCTCCATGTAGTTCATTTTTTTATAAAAAAAAATTGAGAACCATATATTAAAGTTTCATGAAAATCTGAAAACAAATCGGAATGTAGCTACAGATGAATCCTAAAAGCGTGCACCCTACTTGTGTTATATATTTTCATTGCATTTTTTTATTCATGTTGAGACAATAATTAAACACTCGCCGAATATGGACCTTTGGAGCTTGAACTCCATGTAGCTAGGTCCTTTTTTTTAGAAAAAGTTCATAAGCATATTTTAAAGTTTCAAGAAAATATGAAAACAAATCTGGATGCAATTAGATACAGTATGTATCCTAAAAGTGTGTAAAATCTCAATACGAAATACCCTATACCTTTGGCTACACAAAAATGAAAAAAAGTAGATTCTAGTATAGTGAACAGTACAAATTTTCAAACTTGCATAATTTGTCACAACTTGTTATTCTTGTGTAGTCCACAATATAAGGGAGTATTCAGCATTGATATTTTATATGATTGTAGAATGCATCCTTATTACATTCTTATTTTTTGAAACTTCTAAGTGTCGTTTTCAAAAAAGGTTTTCAAATAAACAGCCTGAATAAAACTCAAACTCCGAAGAGAGTTTTTGAATACTCGCACCATTATTAAAATTGAAGGGGTTTAGCACTTTCAAACTGTGTTGTCATAAAACTCAAGCTCCGAAGAGAGTATTCCAAATGCCGACGCAATTCAAGATACCATCGTTAATGTGTGGGCCCTCCTCATGTCAAGTGAGCCAAGGTCACTTAACTAATGTCAGGGGATCCACATTCATTTTAATTACCTATTTTCGATCAACCATTGTGCATCTCTCTGCCTACCTTTCTCATCATGTGTCTGCAAGTCCCAAGTGTTGTCTTTTACAACTCTAACTACTTTGAGGTAGTAAAACAAGGGATACTGAGATGATTATATTGTGACTTTGTAATAAAAATTGAGCTATCTTGTTGACTCGCTACTACTTCAATTTATCGAATGAGGGTCATTAAAACCATTTTCTTGTTAATTTGGATATGCGTGACGTGCCAATCGATCGATCCATTTTATGTTGAATGTAGATGGGCTGCAGCCCAATAAGGCAGCCCATGTAGTCTACAATTTCTGAAATCTCAAGGCTCATCACGTTGGCAGCTTGGGACAACCTTGGGGGACAAAGTTTAGTCCCACATTGCTAGTTGGGAGAGAGTTGGAGTGGTATATAAGGGCTGTTGTTCTAGTCATTCCAAGTGAGTGAGAATAGAAGGAGCCCTCACGCACTCCTCCTCCTCGGCCCGCCTCGCCTCGTCAGGCACGCACGCACGTCGCGTTTCGTGACTCGAGTTCGAGACACACTCAAGGAAGCCTAAATTTTTGCTTGGTGCACCAACTGTGTTGGGTACGTGTTGACCTGCATGTGCATGCTCGCCGCGTGTCCCTGGCTTCCTACACGTGTCAACGCGGGCGGGTCGGCTTCCTCTCAGGCTATACAAGGAGACCGATCAGATCTGGAAAACAGTGCTCTTAGATCTCTCTCTCGCGAAGTTCCTTTTGTTGTGCTACTCTCTAGTCTTTCCCATCCCGGCAACTGCGTGCACAGCCGTCCGGGAGAGCAGGCCTCCAAAACCCCGTCCGTTGAGATCCTGCACCGGGTTTTTGGGGAGCGTCTCGGCGCGACTGCTCGCTACTGTTCGTGCTCTTCTTCGACGGATCGGCTGCTACATTGACAGATCCGACTACACCATGGGTGACATCAACAACTCCCATGGAGGTGGTGGTGCTGCTGCTAGTGCGACCTTCCCGGTCGCGATGTACGTGCTTTTCCTCTCCTACCTTGCACTGCTACTTGTTCCATGTTCAGATCTGATGCATGTGCTTAGTCTGATGTGTATGGTTAAGTATGCTTGTGCATCTGTAATGTTGCTTTCGGTAATTAAACTCACACGGAAATTGCCTAATAATCCAACAATCCAAAAATCTTATTTGCTTAGGCAATTTTCACCGTCTGGTTTTGCTGCTGCGCTCAAACCGACCCCGTTTACGGGTTCTCATTTCAAGAGATGACAGAGTAAGACCCTCTTGTGGCTCACTTCTATGGGCGTGCACCAAGTTGCGGAAGGTACTCCCAGAGGTCCGCTTACTCCTGACGAGGATAAAGCGTTCGGGGATGCCACCGTAATCTTTGTGGGTGCCGTCCTAAGTGTGCTTGGAGACAAGTTGGTTGATGCTTATCTGCACATTCGAAATGGGAAGGAACTGTGGGATGCACTGGACGCTAAGTTTGGTGCTGCCGATGCCGGAGGTGAACTGTATGCTATGGAGCAGTTCAATGACTACAGAATGGTTGAGAACCGATCTGTAGTAGAACATGCTCATGAGATACAGATCATGGCAAAGGAACTTGAGCTCCTAAAGTGTGTGCTACCGGACAAGTTTGTCGCGGGATGCATTGTCGCTAAGCTTCCCCCTTCATGGAGGAACTTTGTCACTTCCCTGAAACATCAGAGGCATGAGTTTTCTGTTGAGAATATCATGGGCTCTCTTGATGTTGAGGAGAAGGCGAGGGCAAAAGACAAACATACTGGAGGAACTGATGGACGTTCTGCTGCCAATATGGTACAGAAAAATGCCCACAAGTCCAAGGGAAAGAACAAGGGAGTCTCCCAGACTACCAACTTTAAGAAGAAGGGGAAAACGGAGAAGAAAGATCCTTGCTGGGTGTGTGGCGAGATAGGCCATTGGGCTAATCGTTGTCCACAACGCAAAGGAAAGAAATGTCAGGCTGGGCAGAACTCAAACTCTGTCAGCATGATCATTGGCAACATAGAGGAATGAACTACAGGGTATGGTAATATATTACCTACTGTTCTTTCGGTGTTTCAGCCTACAGAATGGTGGGTTGATACAGGTGCCAATGTTCATGTGTGTGCTGACATCTCCATGTTTACCTCTTATCAGGCCCGAGGTTCCTCAGTAATGATGGGGAATGGGTTACATGCTACTGTTCGTGGTGTTGGCACGGTAGATCTGAAGTTTACTTCGGGAAAGATCGTGCAACTGAAGAACGTGCTACATGTCCCTTCTATCAAGAAGAATCTCGTTAGTGGCTCCCGTCTTATGAAAGATGGATTTAAGTTGGGGTTTGAGTCCAATAAAGTTGTACTGTCTAAGTATGGAACTTTTGTTGGAAAGGGATATGAATGTGAGGGAATGTTTCGCTTCTCTCTAGAAGACTTCTGTGATAATGTTGTGAACCATGTAAGCACTAGTGTTAATAAAACTAATGTTTGGCATTCACGACTTTGTCATGTTAATTTCGGTTGTATGACGCGGCTTGCTGATATGAGTTTAAGTCCGAAATTCACCTTTGTCAAAGGCTCTAAGTGCCATGCTTGTGTGCAAGCAAAGCAGCCTCGCAAGCCTCACAAGCATGCGAAGGAAAGAAACTTGGCACTACTAGAGCTCATACATTCAGATCTATGTGAGATGAATGGTGAGTTGACAAGAGGTGGAAAGAAATATTTCACGACCTTGATTGATGATTCCACTAAGTACTGTTATGTGTATCTCCTGAAAACTAAAGATGAGGCTCTTGATTTCTTTAAAATCTATAAGGCTGAAGTTGAAAATCAACTTGAAAGAAAGATAAAAAGGGTTCGGTCCGATCGTGGTGGAGAGTACTTTTCTAATGAGTTCAATTTATTCTGTGCGGAACATGGTATAATCCATGAGAGGACGCCTCCCAATTCCCCACAATCCAATGGGATTGCGGAAAGGAAAAAACGTACTCTAACAGATTTGGTTAACGCCATGTTAGATGTTTCGAGTTTATCCAAGGAATGGTGGGGGGAGGCTATATTGACTTCGTGTCATGTCCTAAACCGTGTTCCAACCAAGAATAAAGAGATTACCCCTTATGAGGAATGGGAAAAGAAAAGACCAACACTCTCCTACCTACGAACTTGGGGTTGTTTGGCTAAAGTGAATTTGCCAATCACCAAAAAGCGAAAGCTTGGACCAAAAACCGTGGATTGTGTCTTTCTTGGCTATGCTGCCCATAACATTGCTTATAGATTTCTTGTGGTGAAATCTGGAGTGGACGACATGAATGTTGGCACCATCTTTGAATCAAGAGATGCTACATTCTTTGAGGATATATTCCCTATGAGAGATATGCATGGCATGTCTAGTTGGGAATCTGATCCAATATATGAAACTCATATGGAGTCTGATGAGGAATCTGATGATGAGAGTTCAGATTCTGATGAAGATGACACTGAAGTTCCCACAAAGAGTAAGAGACAAAGGACTGCAAATTCTTTTGGTAATGATTTCATTGTGTATCTTGTGGATGACACTCCCACTGCCATTTTAGAAGCTCTCGCATCTCTTGATGCAGACTACTGGAAGGAAGCGGTTCAAAGCGAGATGGATTCCATCTTGGCTAATGGAACGTGTGAGTTAACTGAGTGTCCTTATGGGTGTAAACCTGTAGGATGTAAATGTGTATTTAAGAAGAAGCTTAGAGCTGATGGTACTATTGAGAAGTACAAGGTTCGGCTTGTAGCCAAAGGCTATACCCAAAAGGAAGGCGAAGATTTCTTCGATACTTACTCACATGTGGCCAGATTGACCACCATTCGAGTACTACTATCATTGGCTGCCTCACACGGTCTTCTCATTCATCAAATGTACGTTAAGACGGCTTTCCTAAATGGAGAGTTGGACGAGGAAATTTACATGGAACAGCCTAATGGTTTCGTACTACAAGGTCAAGAAAGAAAGATGTGTAAATTAAAGAAATCTTTGTATGGTCTAAAACAAGCACCCAAAAAATGGCATGAGAAGTTTGAAAGAACTTTGACATCTGTGGGCTTTGTTGTTAATGAAGCCGACAAATGTGTGTACTACCACCATGGTGGGGGTGAGGGAGTTATCCTATGCTTGTATGTGGATGACATACTAATTTTTGGGACAAGTCTCAAAGTGATTGAGGAGGTAAAAACCTTCTTATCTCAGTGTTTTGAGATAAAAGATCTTTGAGAAGCTGATGTTATATTAAACATCAAGCTATTGAGAGATGGGAATAATGGGATTACTCTTGTGCAATCTCATTATGTTGAGAAGGTGTTGAGCAGATTTGGCTATGATGATTGCAAATCTTCTCTCACACCTTATGATCCTAGTGTCTTGCTTTGAAAGAATGAAAAGGCAACTAGAGATCAATTGAGATACTCTCAAATCATTGGTTCACTCATGTATTTAGCTTGCGCTACGAGGCCTGATATCTCGTTTGCTGTGTGCAAACTTAGCCGGTTTGTGGCCAACCCGGGAGATGATTGGCATGCTCTTGAGAGAGTGATGCGCTATCTAAAGGGAACCATGAGTTATGGAATTCGTTATACCGGGTATCCAAGAGGACTTGAAGGGTATAGTGATTCCAATTGGATTTCTGATGCTAAGATGAAGGCCACAAGTGGATATGTTTTCACTCTTGGTGGTGGCACTGTTTCCTGGAAGTCTTGCAAGCAGACCATCTTAACGAGGTCAACTATGGAAGCAGAACTCACAGCATTAGATACAGCTATTGTCGAAGCGGAATGGCTTCGTGAGCTCTTGATGGACTTGCCTATGGTTGAAAAACCAATACCGGCTATCCTCATGAACTGTGATAATCGAACCGTGATTATCAAAGTGAAAAGTTCTAAGGATAATATAAAAAGTTCCAAACATATCAAGAGGAGACTGAAGTCTGTCAGAAAACTGAAGAACTCCGGAGTGATAGCATTGGATTATGTCCAAAGTGCTAAAAATCTGGCAGATCCTTTCACAAAAGGACTATCAAGAAATATGATAGATCTTGCATCGAGGGAGATGGGTTTGAGACCCACCTGAGTTGCCGAGGGGGTAACCCAACCTATGTGATCGGAAATTCCGTGAACTAGGACCTGGGAAAACAAACCGGAGCAACTGAGTTGAGAGAAAATTTAATACTCCCACTCCGCTGCAGATGCAATTCTCTCATAGCTACTGTACGGCAGGTTGATGACACGCGTACAGCACGCGACCGTTGGGAACCCCAAGTGGAAGGTGTGATGCGTACAGTAGTAAGTTCCCCTCAGTTAGAAACCAAGGTTTATCGAACCAGTAGGAGTCAAGAAGCACGTTGAAGGTTGATGGCGGCGAAGTGTAGTGCGACGCAACACCAGGGATTCCGGCGCCAACGTGGAACCTACACAACACAACCAAATTACTTTGCCCCAACGTGACAGTGAGGTTGTCAATCTCACCGGCTTGCTGTAACAAAGGATTAGATGTATAGTGTGGATGATGATTGTATGCAGAAAACAGTAGAACAAGTATTGCAGTAGATTGTATTCGATTAAAAGAATGGACCGGGGTCCACAGTTCACTAGAGGCGTCTCTCCCATAAGAATAAGCATGTTGGGTGAACAAATTACAGTTGGGCAATTGACAAATAAAGAGGGCATGACCATGCACATACATGATATGATGAGTATTGTGAGATTTAATTGGGCATTACGACAAAGTACATAGACCGCTATCTAGCATGCATCTATGCCTAAAAAGTCCACCTTCAGGTTATCATCCGAACCCCTTCCAGTATTAAGTTGCAAACAACAGACAATTGCATTAAGTATGGTGCGTAATGTAATCAACAACTACATCCTTAGACATAGCATCGATGTTTGATGCGTGTAGTTGACACGTCCGTTGGGAACCCCAAGAGGAAGGTGTGATGCGCACATCGGCAAGTTTCCCTCAGTAAGAAACCAAGGTTTAATCGAACCAGTAGGAGTCAAGAAGCACGTTGAAGGTTGATGGCGGCGGGATGTAGTGCGGCGCAACACCAGAGATTCCGGCGCCAACGTGGAACCTGCACAACACAACCAAAGTACTTTGCCCCAACGAAACAGTGAGGTTGTCAATCTCACCGGCTTGCTGTAACAAAGGATTAGATGTATAGTGTGGATGATGATTGTTTGCAGAAAATGTAGAACAAGATTGCAAGAGATTGTATTTCAGTATAGAGAATTGGACCGGGGTCCACAGTTCACTAGAGGTGTCTCTCCCATAAGATAAACAGCATGTTGGGTGAACAAATTACAGTTGGGCAATTGACAAATAAAGAGGGCATGACCATGCACATACATATAATGATGAGTATTGTGAGATTTAATTGGGCATTACGACAAAGTACATAGACCGCTATCCAGCATGCATCTATGCCTAAAAAGTCCACCTTCAGGTTATCATCCGAACCCCCTCCAGTATTAAGTTGCTAACAACAGACAATTGCATTAAGTATTGCGCGTAATGTAATCAGTAACTACATCCTCGAACATAGCACCAATGTTTTATCCCTAGTGGCAACAGCACATCCATAATCTTAGAGATTTCTGTCACTTCCCCAGATTCACGGAGACATGAACCCACTATCGAGCATAAATACTCCCTCTTGGAGTTACAAGCATCTATTTGGCCAGAGCATCTACTAGTAACGGAGAGCATGCAAGATCATAAACAACACATAGATATAAATTGATAATCAACATAACAAGTATTCTCTATTCATCGGATCCCAACAAACACAACATATAGAATTACAGATAGATGATCTTGATCATGTTCGGCAGCTCACAAGACCCGACAATTAAGCACAATGGGGAGAAGACAACCATCTAGCTACTGCTATGGACCCATAGTCCAGGGGTAGACTACTCACACATCACTCCGGAGGCGACCATGGCGGCGTAGAGTCCTCCGGGAGATGATTCCCCTCTCCGGCAGGGTGCCGGAGGCGATCTCCTGAATCCCCCGAGATGGGATTGGCGGCGGCGGCGTCTCTGGAAGGTTTTCCATATCGTGGCTCTCGGTACTGGGGGTTTCGCGACGGAGGCTTTAAGTAGGCGGAAGGGCGGGTCAGGGGGCCACACGAGGGCCCCACACCACAGGTCGGCGCGGCCAGGGCTTGGGCCGCGCCGCCCTAGGGTGTGGCCACCTCGTGGCCCCACTTCGTCTCCTCTTCGGTCTTCTGGAAGCTTCGTGGCAAAATAGGACCCTGGGCGTTGATTTCGTCCAATTCCGAGAATATTTCGTTACTAGGATTTCTGAAACCAAAAACAGCGTAAAACAAAGAATCGGCACTTCGGCATCTTGTTAATAGGTTAGTTCCAGAAAATGCACGAATATGACATAAAGTGTGCATAAAACATGTAGATATCATCAATAATGTGGCATGGAACACAAGAAATTATCGATACGTCGGAGACGTATCAGCATCCCCAAGCTTAGTTCTGCTCGTCCCGAGCAGGTAAAACGATAACAAAGATAATTTCTGGAGTGACATGCCATCATAACCTTGATCATACTATTTGTAAAGCATATGTAGTGAATGCAGGGATCAAAACAATGTATATGACATGAGTAAACAAGTGAATCATATAGCAAAGACTTTTCATGAATAGTACTTTCAAGACAAGCATCAATAAGTCTTGCATAAGAGTTACTCATAAAGCAATAAATTCTTAGTAAAGGTATTGAAGCAACACAATGGAAGATTAAGTTTCAGCGGTTGCTTTCAACTTGTAACATGTATATCTCATGGATATTGTCAACATAGAGTAATATAATAAGTGCAATATGCAAGTATGTAGGAATCAATGCACAGTTCACACAAGTGTTTGCTTCTTGAGGTGGAGAGAAATAGGTGAACTGACTCAACAATGAAAGTAAAAGAATGGTCCTCCATAGAGGAAAAGCATCGATTGCTATATTTGTGCTAGAGCTTTGATTTTGAAAACATGAAACAATTTTGTCAACGGTAGTAATAAAGCATATGAGTTATGTAAATTATATCTTACAAGTTGCAAGCCTCATGCATAGTATACTAATAGTGCCCGCACCTTGTCCTAATTAGCTTGGACTACCGGATCATCGCAATACACATGTTTTAACCAAGTGTCACAATGGGGTACCTCCATGCCGCCTGTACAAAGGTCTAAGGAGAAAGCTCGCATTGGATTTCTCGCTATTGATTATTCTCAACTTAGACATCCATACCGGGACAACATAGACAACAGATAATGGACTCCTCTTTTATGCATAAGCATGTGGCAACAATTATTATTCTCATATGAGATTGAGGATATATGTCCAAAACTGAAACTTCCACCATGAATCATGGCTTTAGTTAGCGGCCCAATGTTCTTCTCTAACAATATGTATGCTCCAACCATTAAGGTGGTAGATCTCTCTTACTTCAGACAAGACGGACATGCATAGCAACTCACATGATATTCAACAAAGAATGGTTGATGGCGTCCCCAGAAACATGGTTATCGCACAACAAGCAACTTAATAAGAGATAAAGTGCATAAGTACATATTCAATACCACAATAGTTTTTAAGCTATTTGTCCCATGAGCTATATATTGTAAAGGTGAATGATGGAATTTTAAAGGTAGCACTCAAGCAATTTACTTTGGAATGGCGGAGAAATACCATGTAGTAGGTAGGTATAGTGGACACAAATGGCATAGTGGTTGGCTCAAGGATTTTGGATGCATGAGAAGTATTCCCTCTCGATACAAGGTTTAGGCTAGCAAGGCTATTTGAAACAAACACAAGGATGAAGCGGTGCAGCAAAACTCACATAAAAGACATATTGAAAACATTATAAGACTCTACACCGTCTTCCTTGTTGTTCAAACTCAATACTAGAAATTATCTAGACCTTAGAGAGACCAAATATGCAAACCAAATTTTAGCATGCTCTATGTATTTCTTCATTAATGGGTGCAAAGTATATGATGCAAGAGCTTAAACATGAGCACAACAATTGCCAAGTATCACATTATCCAAGACATTATAGCAATTTACTACATGTATCATTTTCCAATTCCAACCATATAACAATTTAACGAAGAAGAAACTTCGCCATGAATATTATGAGTAGAGTCTAAGGACATACTTGTCCATATGCTACAGCGGAGCGTGTCTCTCTCCCACAAAGTAAATGCTAGGATCCATTTTATTCAACAAAACAGAAACAAAAACAAACCGACGCTCCAAGAAAAGCACATAAGATGTGATGGAATAAAAATATAGTTTCAGGGGAGGAACCTGATAATGTTGTCGATGAAGAAGGGGATGCCTTGGGCATCCCCAAGCTTAGACGCTTGAGTCTTCTTAGAATATGCAGGGGTGAACCACCGGGGCATCCCCAAGCTTAGAGCTTTCACTCTCCTTGATCATGTTATATCATCTCCCTCTCTTGATCCTTGAAAACTTCCTCCACACCAAACTTAGAACAACTCATTAGAGGGTTAGTGGACAATAAAAATTAACATGTTCAGAGGTGACACAATCATTCTTAACACTTCTGGACATTGCATAAAGCTACTGGACTTAATGGATCAAAGAAATTCATCCAACATAGCAAAAGAGGCAATGCGAAATAAAAGGCAGAATCTGTCAAAACAGAACAGTTCGTATTGACGAATTTTATCGAGGCACCAGACTTGCTCAAATGAAAATGCTCAAATTGAATGAAAGTTGAGTACATATCTGAGGATCATTCACGTAAATTTGCATAATTTTCTGAGTTACCTACAGAGAAAACAGCCCAGATTCGTGACAGCAAAGAAATCTGTTTCTGCGCAGTAATCCAAATCTAGTATGAACTTTACTATCAACGACTTTACTTGGCACAACAAAACACTAAACTAAGATAAGGAGAGGTTGCTACAGTAGTAAACAACTTCCAAGACTCAAAATAAAAACCAAGTACTGTAGTAAAAACCATGGGTTGTCTCCCATAAGCGCTTTTCTTTAACGCCTTTCAGCTAGGCGCAGAAAGTGTGTATCAAGTATTATCAAGAGACGAAGTGTCAACATCATAATTTGTTCTAATAATAGAATCAAAAGGTAACGTCATTCTCTTTCTAGGGAAGTGTTCCATACCTTTCTTGAGAGGAAATTGATATTTAATATTACCTTCCTTCATATCAATGATAGCACCAACAGTTCGAAGAAAAGGTCTTCCCAATATAATGGGACAAGATGCATTGCATTCAATATCCAAGACAACAAAATCAACGGGGACAAGGTTATTGTTAATGGTAATGCGAACATTATCAACTTTCCCCAAAGGTTTCTTTGTAGAATGATCAGCAAGATTAACATCCAAATAACAATTTTTCAGCGGTGGCAAGTCAAGCATATTATAGATTTTCTTAGGCATAACAGAAATACTTGCACCAAGATCACATAAAGCATTACAATCAAAATCTTTAGCCTTCATCTTAATGATGGGCTCCCAACCATCCTCTAGCTTTCTAGGAATAGAGGCTTCGCGCTCTAGTTTCTCTTCTCTAGCTTTTATGAGAGCATTTGTAATATGTTGCGTGAAAGCCAAATTTATAGCACTAGCATTAGGACTTTTAGCAAGTTTTTGCAAGAACTTTATAACTTCAGAGATGTGGCAATCATCAAAATTCAAACCATTATAATCTAAATCAATGGGATCATCATCCCCAATGTTGGAAAAAAATTCAGCAGTTTTATCACAGGCAGTTTCAGCAGTTTTAGCAGTTTCAGGCAGTTTTGTACGCTTTGCACTAGGAGTAGAAACATTGCCAACACCAATTATTTTACCATTAATAGTAGGAGGTGCAACAACATGTGAAGAATCAACATTGCTTGTGGTGGTAATAGTCCAAACTTTAGCTACATTTTTCTCTTTAGCTAGTTTTTCATTTTCTTCTCTATCCCACCTAGCACGCAATTCAGCCATTAATCTTATATTCTCATTAATTCTAACTTGGATGGCATTTGCTGTAGTAACAATTTTATTTTCAATATCCCTATTAGGCATAACTTTTGATTTCAAAAGATCAACATCAGAGGCAAGACTATCAACCTTAGAAGCGAGAATATCAATTTTATTGAGTTTTTCCTCAACAGATTTGTTAAAGGCAGTTTGTGTACTAATAAATTCTTTAAGCATAGCTTCAAGTCCAGGGGGTGTGTTCCTATTATTATTGTAAGAATTCCCATAAGAATTAGCATAACCGTTACCATTATTATAAGGATATGGCCTATAGTTGTTACTAGAATTGTTCCGGTAAGCATTGTTGTTAAAATTATTATTTTTAATGAAGTTTACATCAACATGTTCTTCTTGGGCAACCAATGAAGCTAACGGAACATTATTAGGATCAACATTAGTCCTACCATTCACAAGCATAGACATAATAGCATCAATCTTATCACTCAAGGAAGAGGTTTCTTCGACAGAATTTACCTTCTTACCTTGTGGAGCTCTTTCCGTGTGCCATTCAAAGTAATTAATCATCATATCATCAAGAAGCTTTGTAGCCGCCCCCAAAGTGATGGACATAAAGGTACCTCCAGCTGCTGAATCCAATAAATTCCGCGAAGAAAAATTTAGTCCTGCATAGAAGGTTTGGATGATCATCCAAGTAGTCAGTCCATGGGTTGGGCAATTTTTTACCAAAGATTTCATTCTTTCCCATGCTTGTGCAACATGCTCAGTATCTAATTGTTTAAAATTCATTATGCTACTCCTCAAAGATATAATTTTAGCAGGGGGATAATATCTACCAATAAAAGCATCCTTGCATTTAGTCCAGGAATCAATACTATTCTTAGGCAGAGATAGCAACCAATCTTTAGCTCTTCCTCTTAATGAGAAAGGGAACAATTTTAATTTTATAATGTCACCATCTACATCTTTATATTTTTGCATTTCACATAGTTCAACAAAATTATTAAGATGGGCAGCAGCATCATCAGAACTAACACCAGAAAATTGCTCTCGCATAACAAGATTCAGTTAAGCAGGTTTAATTTCGAAGAATTCTGTTGTAGTAGCAGGTGGAGCAATAGGTGTGCATAAGAAATCATTATTATTTGTGGTTGTGAAGTCACACAACTTAGTATTTTCAGGGGTGGCCATTTTAGCAGTAGTAAATAAAGCAAACTAGATAAAGTAAATGCGAGTAACTAATTTTTGTGTGTTTTTGATATAGTAAACAAGGTAGCAAATAAAGTAAAACTAGCAACTAATTTTTTTGTGTTTTGATATAATGCAGCAAACAAAGTAGTAAATAAAATAAAGCAAGACAAAAACAAAGTAAAGAGATTGGGAAGTGGAGACTCCCCTTGCAGCGTGTCTTGATCTCCCCGGCAACGGCGCCAGAAATTTGCTTCTGGCGTGCAGTTGACGTGGGAGATAGAAATCTTTGTGGTGTAACTTTTCTTCAGTTCCCCGGCAACGGCGCCAGAAATTTGCTTGATGCGTGTAGTTGACACGTCCGTTGGGAACCCCAAGAGGAAGGTGTGATGCGCACAGCGGCAAGTTTCCCTCAGTAAGAAACCAAGGTTTAATCGAACCGAGGGAGTCAAGAAGCACGTTGAAGGTTGATGGCGGCGGGATGTAGTGCGGCGCAACACCAGAGATTCCGGCGCCAACGTGGAACCTGCACAACACAACCAAAGTACTTTGCCCCAACGAAACAGTGAGGTTGTCAATCTCACCGGCTTGCTGTAACAAAGGATTAGATGTATAGTGTGGATGATGATTGTTTGCAGAAAACAGTAGAACAGTATTGCAGTAGATTGTATTTCAGTATAGAGAATTGGACCGGGGTCCACAGTTCACTAGAGGTGTCTCTCCCATAAGATAAACAGCATGTTGGGTGAACAAATTACAGTTGGGCAATTGACAAATAAAGAGGGCATGACCATGCACATACATATAATGATGAGTATTGTGAGATTTAATTGGGCATTACGACAAAGTACATAGACCGCTATCCAGCATGCATCTATGCCTAAAAAGTCCACCTTCAGGTTATCATCCGAACCCCCTCCAGTATTAAGTTGCTAACAACAGACAATTGCATTAAGTATTGCGCGTAATGTAATCAGTAACTACATCCTCGAACATAGCACCAATGTTTTATCCCTAGTGGCAACAGCACATCCATAATCTTAGAGATTTCTGTCACTTCCCCAGATTCACGGAGACATGAACCCACTATCGAGCATAAATACTCCCTCTTGGAGTTACAAGCATCTACTTGGCCAGAGCATCTACTAGTAATGGAGAGCATGCAAGATCATAAACAACACATAGACATAAATTGATAATCAACATAACAAGTATTTTCTATTCATCGGATCCCAACAAACACAACATATAGAATTACAGATAGATGATCTTGATCATGTTCGGCAGCTCACAAGACCCGACAATTAAGCACAATGGGGAGAAGACAACCATCTAGCTTCTGCTATGGACCCATAGTCCAGGGGTAGACTACTCACACATCACTCCGGAGGCGACCATGGCGGCGTAGAGTCCTCCGGGAGATGATTCCCCTCTCCGGCAGGGTGCCGGAGGCGATCTCCTGAATCCCCCGAGATGGGATTGGCGGCGGCGGCGTCTCTGGAAGGTTTTCCGTATCGTGGCTCTCGGTACTGGGGGTTTCGCGACGGAGGCTTTAAGTAGGCGGAAGGGCAGGTCAGGGGGCCACACGAGGGCCCCACACCATAGGTCGGCGTGGCCAGGGCTTGGGCCGCGCCGCCCTAGGGTGTGGCCACCTCGTGGCCCCACTTCGTCTCCTCTTCGGTCTTCTGGAAGCTTCGTGGCAAAATAGGACCCTGGGCGTTGATTTCGTCCAATTCCGAGAATATTTTGTTACTAGGATTTCTGAAACCAAAAACAGCAGAAAACAAGAATCGGCACTTCGGCATCTTGTTAATAGGTTAGTTCCAGAAAATGCACGAATATGACATAAAGTGTGCATAAAACATGTAGATATCATCAATAATGTGGCATGGAACACAAGAAATTATCGATACGTCGGAGACGTATCAATGTTTTATCCCTAGTGGCAACAGCACATCCACAACCTTAGAACTTTCTGTCACTGTCCCAGATTTAATGGAGGCATGAACCCACTATCGAGCATAAATACTCCCTCTTGGAGTTAAGAGCAAAAACTTGGCCAGAGCCTCTACTAATAACGGAGAGCATGCAAGATCATAAACAACACATAGATAATAGATTGATAATCAACATAGTATAGTATTCTCTATTCATCGGATCCCAACAAACACAACATATAGCATTACAGATAGATGATCTTGATCATGTTAGGCAGCTCACAAGATCCGACAATGAAGCACAATTAGGAGAAGACAACCATCTAGCTACTGCTATGGACCCATAGTCCAGGGGTGAACTACTCACTCATCACTCCGGAGGCGACCATGGCGGTGAAGAGTCCTCCGGGAGATGATTCCCCTCTCCGGCAGGGTGCCGGAGGCGATCTCCTGAATCCCCCGAGATGGGATTGGCGGCGGCGGCGTCTCTGGAAGGTTTTCCGTATCGTGGCTCTCGGTACTGGAACTATTATAGTCGGAGAGGTAGGTCAAGGGGCGACGCGAGGGCCCCACACGCCAGGGCCGCGTGGCCAAGGGGTGGGCCGCGCCACCCTGTTGTGTCGGTGCCTCATCGCCCCACTTCGTTTCCTTCCCAGTGTTCTGGAAGCTTCGTGGAAAAATAAGATCCTGGGCGTTGATTTCCTCCAATTCCGAGAATATTTCCTTACTAGGATTTCTGAAACCAAAAACAGCAGAAAACAGCAACTGGCTCTTCGGCATCTTGTTAATAGGTTAGTGCCGGAAAATGCATAAATATGACATAAAGTATGCATAAAACATGTAGGTATCATCAATAAAGTGGCATGAAACATAAGAAATTATCGATATGTTGGAGACGTATCAGTTGACAATGTCTTAATGTGTTCTGAGCGTCTCTTAATGAGCAAAGACGCCGTCCTACAGGGCGATCTTTTGAAGAACACACCTATATGAGTGACACTACTGGTCATAGTGTGGGAGATTTGGGTGAATCTCTAGTAAGCTCATGAAAGGCCGAGGAGTATGACTTATAAGCTCCACCCGAGGGGAAGGCTAAGGTAGCCTAGTACCGTGCCGGCATTGAGCGAAACTTGCTGCACAAAGACTGACAATTCAAGGCATAGTCCATTGTTCAGTTGTAGTCAAGCGTAGCACCTTGCCTAGATGGAAGTTCAACTTAACAGTCTCCACTGAAATGCAGGTATATTAAACAGTGAATTGAACTAATGTGTCATCTATGTGCATATGAGATCTGGTGGGGGATTGTTGAATGTAGATGGGCTGCAGTCCAATAAGGCAGCCCATGTAGTCTACACTTCCTGAAATCTCAAGGCCATCACGTTGGCAGCTTGGGACAGCCTTGGGGGACAAAGTTTAGTCTCACATTGCTAGTTGGGAGAGAGTTGGAGTGGTATATAAGGGCTGCTGTTCTAGTCATTCCAAGTGAGTGAGAATAGAAGGAGCCCTCGCGCACTCCTCTTCCTCCTCCCGCCCCGCCTCGCCTCGTCACGCATGCATGCACGTCGCGTTTCGTGACTCGAGTTCGAGTTCGAGACACACTCAACGAAGCCTAAATTTTTGCTTGGTGCACCAACTGTGTTGGGTACGTGTCGACCTGCATATGCATGCTCGCCGCGTGTCCCTGGCTTCCTACGCGTGTCAACGCGGGCGGGTCGGCTTCCTCCCAGGCTATACAAGGAGACCGATCAGATCTGGAAAACAGTGCTCTTAGATCTCTCTCTCGCGAAGTTCCTTTTGTTGTGCTACTCTCTAGTCTTCCCCATCTCGGCGACTGCGTGCACAGCCGTCCGGGAGAGCAGGCCTCCGAAACCCCATTCGTTGAGATCCTGCACCGGAGACGGGCGATAAGGTTTTTGGGGAGCGTCTCGGCGCGACTGCTCGCTACTGTTCGTGCTCTTCTTCGACGGATCGGCTGCTACATCGACAGATCCGGCTACACCATGGGCGACATCAACAACTCCCATGGAGGTGGTGGTGCTGCTGCTAGTGCGACCTTCCCGCTCGCGATGTACGTGCTTTTCCTCTCCTACCTTGCACTGCTACTTGTTCCATGTTCAGATCTGATGCATGTACTTAGTCTGATGTGTATGGTTAAGTATGCTTGTGCATCTGTAATGTTGCTTTCGGTAATTAAACTCACACGGAAATTGCCTAATAATCCAACAATTTATTATTCTTAGAAAACTTTCCACCCGGCGAGCAAATCTTTTCCGCACGATAATTCTCCATCCAATATGTACGGACTTGACCTGTTTGTTGCATTTGCCGTCGCGACGCACCACTTATATACATGCTTACATCTGCTAGATGAGCAGGTCAGAAATCCAACAGAGCCCTGGCGCGGCACTAGTTGTCGGAGTTATACCGTATTTCATTTACTTCCTCCGTTTCATGTGTTGTGAAGTGTATATGTGGATTGCCTAGCCCTTTCCATTAGTTCGGACTTTTGGTTCAAGTGGCTAGTGCATGAAGCTTAACATGGTATCAGAGCCCCAGGTCTCGAGTTCAAATCCTGGTTTTCACATGGTTTTCGCAATTAAGCTTAAAAATTGTTGTTGCCCCCCTCTTACATGGTTTTCGCAATTAAGCCTAAAAATTGTTGTTGCCTCCCTCTGTGTGCTCTTCTTCTTTCACGTGTTGACTTTCTCTTTTTCCGTCACACGCGAGTGGGGGTGTTGTGAAGTGTATATGTGGATTGCCTAGCCCTTTCCATCAGTTCGGACTTTTGGTTCAAGTGGTTAGTGCATGAAGCTTAACAGCAGCGTCCACCTCGGCTCGCCAGTTTTTCCATTCTGCACATTTCAAATCACACATCGAAAAAAGAAGAAAAAAAATACTGGTGGTGTTTTACAATGGTGGTCTTGTTTGGGCCAGTCTTACTGGTCTGGAAATATCCTAGCCCGTCGCTGTGGTGTACTTGTATTTAGTGGACTGTTTTCTCTTCTTACAAAAGGGCCGGCAGTGTGTTCCGTATCTGTATCAATGGGCACTAGAGATTTACACACGGGCCGCAATTTCTATTTGATGCTTCACGCGTGCTGTCTGGAGGGAATCCCCGCGCTCAACAGCAAACCCCATACACCGACTAGGTGGGCGCGTACCGTGCGCCGTATACTCTGAGCGCGGTACGGGACCCCCAGTTAGGTGCGGGCTTCCTCTTTTTTCGTTTTTCATTTTTTTTCATTTTTTTTTCTGTTTTCTTTTTCGTTTGTTCTTTTTTGTTTCTTGTTTGTTACTTTAATTTTCAGATTCGCATAATAGAAAGATTTTAAAAATGTTCAAATCGAAAAATGTTTAAATTTGAAAATTGTTTAAGTTTAAAAATTTCAATTTGAAAATATTCAAAATAAAAAATGTTTATTTTAAAATTTGAAATTTAAAAATTTTACTTTAAAATTTGTTCAAATAAAAAATGTTCATCTTAAAATGTGTACATATTTTTTGAAAAATATAGATTTTTAAAATAGATATTTTAGAAAAAAATATTTGGATTAAAAAATATGGGTTTTTAAAAATATTTTTTCAAATATAAAATTGTTCAAACTCGAAAATTGTTCAAATATGAAATTTTTAAATTTAAAAATTGTTCAAGATTTAAAAATTGTTCAAATTTAAAAATTAGTCAAATTTTAAAATGTTCAAATTCAAAAATAATGCTTTTCAAATTTTGAAACTTCGGATTTAAAAACATTTTATCTTTTAGAAACGTAAAACAAAAAGGAAGAAAAAAAGAAAAAAAAGTGAAACGAAATGTTGGGCCGGCCCAAACCACCTGCCTAGGGCCTCGGGGTGTGCGGCGCCTCGTTCGAGCCGACCAGGTCAGCATACAGCATCCCCGGGAATTCTTATATGCCGACCAGGTCGGCACCCGCGCCACACACCGCCCCGCGCGAGGTGTGGACCGGCCCAGTTAGGCAATTTTCCCTTTATTTCTTCTCTCTTTTCTGTTTTTTTCTTTTCTATTTTATGTTTTAGTGTTTATTTTTTGTTCTCTCGTTTTGTTTTTATGTTTAAAAATAATTTGAACGAATTTCAAATTTGAACAAATTTTTAATCTTGAACGAATTTAAAATTTGAACTTTTCAATTTGAAAGAATTTAGAACTTTGAACAATTTTTAATCTTGAACTAATTTTCAAATTTTGGAAGAATTTTGAAATTTGAAAAAAAAAATTGAAATATTTTTGAAATTTGAACGAATTTCAAAATTGGAACAGATTTTTAATTTTGAACAATTTTTGAATTACGGACAATTTCCCAATTTTGAATGAATTTAAAATCGAATATTTTTAAATCCGTAGATAGAAGATTTTGAACAAATTTTCTGAAAGAGTAACTGTTCACGAACGGGCGAGAACCAAGATCATGGGCCAAGCCCAAAAACGCCACGATTTTTTTAATAATACGAATTAATAATTCAATTCTAGGACTACCACGCATTTTGGAATATTTTCAAAAGTGTGACTCTGTCGGCATGCAGCAGACCGATCGGACAGGGGCGGGCTGATCGGACCAGAGCAGACCGGTTGCAGGTCCCTGCGGTGGCCGACCGGCCGAAAGCACCCTATCGGACTTCTGTTGTCCGATCGGACGGTAGCAGCCAAAGCGTGGCATGGTCGGGCCACGCGCAGACGTCCCTCGCCCCGGCCTCGCTTTTCTTTCTTCTTCCTCCTCTCTTCTTCCCTTCTCTCTTCCCAGCTCAAAAACTTCACCATTTTTCGTAGATCCCTAGTGATTTAGCCAATAAAACTTCACCGTTTTGCTGCTATTAGTTGAGGGAAGCCAGATCTACAGATGAGTTAGGTTTTGGAGACGATTGGTGGTGATGTTTAGCAGCAATGGTGATGAAGTGGTGGAGGTTGGTGGTGGTGTAAGGGGTTGAGCTGCTGCGTGCGGTTCGTGTTGTTCGTGATGCTGCAGTTGGAGAGACTGCTCACGCTATAAGGGTAAACCCTAATCTTTGCATAGTAGTGTTAATTGTGTAGGTTTATGTGGGGTGTTGTTGGTGCTAGTGTATTTATGTGTTGTGTAGTAGTTACGTTTGTTGACGCAGACGTATTTTTTTTAGGTGAGCAAAGCTGACATATATAGTGAATATAGTATTTTACTATGGTTTGGGTACTGTTTGATCAAATAAGATGGGAGTTGATTGGAGTGAGTTCAAGTTTGTAGAGATGAATTTGACTGCCCCTAGAACATGGACAATTGAGCAGGTGAAGGACTTGTTGACAGAATGTTTCGGGCTTAATCCTAAAGTGCACACAGGGGGTGTGCATGCATTATGGACTAAGTCGTTATCAAACATTTTTATGGTATCTGAGACATGTAGATGATACCTCTAAGTGGGTGAGCTGGTTAAAATGGTCTAATAGGAGAGGAACGAACCTTGTGGAATTAGTTCTTCCGGTGGCGAAGGTGGTAGCGCCTCCTGAAGGCGGTTATGGTGGAGGAGGTGGTTACGAATCAGGCCATAGCACTCAAGTACCCGGTGGTGGAGGTGGTTACGAATCAGGCCAGGGGAGTCAAGCACTCGGTGGTGGCGGTGGTTACGAGCCTGGACAGAGCAGCCAGCGGAAGATGTTTATGGTGGTCAGGGTGATGGTTACGTAGGAGAAGATGGTGAGGTTGATGGTGACGAAGCAAATGGATACATGCGGAACCAGATGGAAGAGGAAGATACAGAAGGTGAAAGTGATGTTGATGATTCCGATGGGTCTGATGATGGCGCGGAGGTTCCTATTCCTGGCAGATGGAATCAAAAAATTTCGTCTGCAATGACAATCAACGATGGTATTGATTCTAACTGGGAATATTACCAGAACAATATCGTCGTAAGGGCTATGTTTCCGTTCAAGCGACATATGCAGGATGCAATAGTTAAGTGGGCAATGACGACTCAAAGGCTACTCAGAACAAGCGTGTCATCTGGAAAATATCTGATGATGGAATGACAGGACATCAATTGTCCCGGAAGGGTGCATGGGTATGTTCCTAAGTATGACACAACATGCCGTGTGAGCGACTTTGTGGCGCACAATTGTGAGCTTGCAAGTATCCGCAACGATCATTCGAACTTGTCGTCTAATCTCATAGCTCGGTTGCTATACACAGAAATAGTGGAAGGGAAAGCCATGGAAGTAAGGGGCATAATTAAGAATGTGAAGAAGCATCATTTGTACAACATTTCTTATGGCAAGGCTTGGAGGGCTAAACAGAGGGCGCTAGAGATGAGATTTGGTTCGTTTCGAGACGCATACGATGTTGTTGTTCGTTTGTTATGGACACTGCAGACGAGGAATCCAGACACATATATAAACATCCAGGACTTGTTTTTGCCTGAGTTCTCAACTTATAGGGTTCTGCATAGAGTTTTTTCTCGTTCAGTGTATGCATCGAATCTTTCAGGCACTATCGACCCGTGTTATGTGTGGACGACACGTTTCTCACCGGCCAGTACAAGGGTCAAATCTTGACCGCCATTGGAATGGACGGAAACAATCAAATCGTGCCACTCTCTTTTGCATTCGTGGAAAGTGAGAACACCGAAAGTTGGTTATGGTTCTTCAGGAAGTTGAAGATTTCAATTGTGAAGGTCACGCTGAATGTTTTCATCCTTCATGATAGGTATGCAGGTTTACTGAAAGCTGTTAAGACACTGTAAGAGCCTAGGCAAGAAATACCATGGATTGATATTCAGAGCCGTTGGTGCATGCGCCACCTCGGAGCCAATTTTTACACACAATTCAGGAACAAGAGCCTTATGAATCTCTTCAAGAAGCTATGCAGTGGAAGTATACTTTTTTGCGTACCAAACTTGTATCTTTCTGAGTGGGATGGCGCGACAACACACGTCCACGCGAGTGCGCCTCATCCCATCGACTGATCCAGCTGAGGCGCCTCCAGCATCTATGCACGATATGTACCCGACTCAGTCCACAACCGGCAGTCGATAGCACCCTGCCGGAGAGGGGAATCATCTCCCGGAGGACTCTTCACCGCCATGGTCGCCTCCGGAGTGATGAGTGAGTAGTTCACCCCTGGACTATGGGTCCATAGCAGTAGCTAGATGGTTGTCTTCTCCTAATTGTGCTTCATTGTCGGATCTTGTGAGCTGCCTAACATGATCAAGATCATCTATCTGTAATGCTATATGTTGTGTTTGTTGGGATCCGATGAATAGAGAATACTATACTATGTTGATTATCAATCTATTATCTATGTGTTGTTTATGATCTTGCATGCTCTCCGTTATTAGTAGAGGCTCTGGCCAAGTTTTTGCTCTTAACTCCAAGAGGGAGTATTTATGCTCGATAGTGGGTTCATGCCTCCATTAAATCTGGGACAGTGACAGAAAGTTCTAAGGTTGTGGATGTGCTGTTGCCACTAGGGATAAAACATTGATACGTCTCCGACGTATCGATAATTTCTTATGTTCCATGCCACATTATTGATGTTATCTACATGTTTTATGCACACTTTATGTCATATTCGTGCATTTTCTGGAACTAACCTATTAACAAGATGCCGAAGTGCCAGTTCCTGTTTTCTGCTGTTTTTGGTTTCAGAAATCCTAGTAACGAAATATTCTCGGAATCGGACGAAATCAACGCCCAGGTTCCTATTTTGCCCGGAAGCATCCAGAACACACGAGAACCGCCAGAGAGGGGGCACAGGGCCACCAAACCCTAGGCCGGCGCGGCCAAGGGGGGGCCCGCGCCCCCCTATACTGTGGGCCCCCCATAAGTCCGCCGACCTTGCCCTTCCGCGTATTTAAAGCCTCCGTCGCGAAAACCCTGAGACGTTCGACGAAACCAGAGAAAACCTTCCAGAGCCGCCGCCATCGCGAAGCCAAGATCTGGGGGACAGGAGTCTCTGTTCCGACACGCCGCCGGAATGGGGAAGTGCCCCCGGAAGGCTTCTCCATCGACACCACCGCCATCTCCATCAACGCTGCTGTCTCCCATGAGGAGGGAGTAGTTCTCCATCGAGGCTCGGGGCTGTACCGGTAGCTATGTGGTTCATCTCTCTCCTATGTGCTTCAATACAATAATCTCATGAGCTGCCTTACATGATTGAGATTCATATGATGATGCTTGTAATCTAGATGTCATTATGCTAGTCAAGTGAGTTTTACTTATGTGATCTCCGGAGACTCCTTGTCCCACGTGTGTAAAGGTGACAGTGTGTGCACCGTGTGGGTCTCTTAGGCTATATTTCACAGAATACTTATTCACTGTTATGAATGGCATAGTGAAGTGCTTATTTATATCTCTTTATGATTGCAATGGTTTTGTATGACAATTTATCTATGTGCTACTCTAGCAATGTTATTAAAGTAGTTTTATTCCTCCTGCACGGTGTAATGGTGACAGTGTGTGCATCCGTGTTAGTACTTGGCGTATGCTATGATTATGATCTCTTGTAGATTATGAAGTTAACTATTGCTATGATAGTATCGATGTGTTCTATGCCTCCTTTCTTAGCATGAAGGTGACAGTGTGCATGCTATGTTAGTACTTGGTTTAGTCGTATTGATCTTTCATGCACTCTAAGGTTATTTAAATATGAACATTGAATTGTGGAGCTTGTTAACTCCGGCATTGAGGGTTCGTGTAATCCTACGCAATGTGTTCATCATCCAACAAAAGGGTGTAGAGTATGCATTTATATATTCTGTTATGTGATCAATGTTGAGAGTGTCCACTAGTGAAAGTGTAATCCCTAGGCCTTGTCCCTAAATACTGCTATTGCTGCTTGTTTACTGTTTTCTTTGCGTTACTCTTTGCGTTACTCTGCTTGTTTACTGTCCTGGGCAAAGCACTTTTCTGGTGCCGTTGCCACTGCTCATATATATTCATACCACCTGTATTTCACTATCTCTTCGCCGAACTAGTGCACCTATTAGGTGTGTTGGGGACACAAGAGACTTCTTGCTTTGTGGTTGCAGGGTTGCATGAGAGGGATATCTTTGACCTCTTCCTCCCTGAGTTCGATAAACCTTGGGTGATCCACTTAAGGGAAAACTTGCTGCTGTTCTACAAACCTCTGCTCTTGGAGGCCCAACACTGTCTACAGGAAAAGGAGGGGGCGTAGACATCAAGGTGCTAACCAATTTTTAGTTCTTTTTCAATTTAGGCTTGACACAAAAGGTAAATTCTCTAGATATGCAACTAAGTGAATTTACCTATATGACAAGGCTAACAACTAAGCAAGATATATCTAAGCAATATAGAGATAGAATAGGATAGAGGTAACCGAGAGTGGAGCACGCGATGACACGGAGATGATTCCCGTAGTTCCCTTCCTTTGCAAGAAGGTACGTCTACGTTTGGAGGAGTGTGGTTGCTACGAAAGCCAAACCAACAGCCACGAAGGCTTCACTCAGATCTCCGGTGAGCAACGCCACGAAGGCCTAGCCCACTTCCACTAAGGGATTTCCTCGAGGCGGAAACCGGGCCTTTACAAGGTTCTTGGGGCACACATCCACAACCAAATTGGAGGCTCCCAAATCTGTTACAACACAACAATCAACAACAATACATCAACACAAATCAACTAGGGAACCAAATAGGAACACTAGCATGAGATCCCTCAAACAAGAGAGGGGGAAATGAAGAACGCTTCGGTGAGGATGTAGATCGGGGTCTTCTCCTTCGATTCTCCAAAGCACAAGTGATTTGGGTGGTTGAGGGAGGAGATATGGCGATTTTGGTGTTCTTGGTGGCTCAGCAATGGAGGATGAAGTTCTTAGGGTTTGAGCAAGCTTCCAAGGTAGGTGAAGGGGGGTATTTATACCCCCCCAGCTTTTCTGCCCGTTGGAGATGAAATGCCGGCAGTGCCGGCCCTGAGACGCCGGCAGTGCCGGCCATAAATTTGAACCAGCAACCAACAGGCAGGCCGGCAGTGCCGGGCCAGAAATGCCGGCAGTGCCGGGGTGCACTCACCGGCATTGCCGGCCTGGAATCGCCGGCAGTGCCGGGGTGCACACACCGGCAGTACCGGCCTGGTGTTGCCGGCAGTGCCGGCCTGGGCCAGATTCCAGGAACCTCCTTCTTTTCTTCCTTTTTGAGTGAGTCGAGATTTTCCTGTGATATCTTTTCCTAAACTGTAGACCACTTAGCACACGGTTAAATTGTCTCCGGTGTTGTTAACAAACACACAAAACTCAGAGATCATGAAATGTTCTTTCAATCTCCCCCTTTTTGGTGTTTGATGACAATACCGGGATTTTGCAAAGAATAGAGCAAGAATATCTATATGTTTGATAGAAGAGAGAAACTCCCCCTAGATGTGTGCATGCGAGAAATTTAGTGCAAGAATATATATATGCACACATCAGGTATAGAGCAACTTCAACTAACAAGATAGTAAGCACAATGTTCATAAGACATAAGGCATATAATGTATGGGAAAAGATAAAAGATGACAAGTTCAGATCATACCTTTTCATACTGACATCCTTAACATTTCAAGACAATAGCCTCAATATCATGAACAAGAATCCCATAATCACATCAAGTATCAATTTGAGATAGATCCATAGACAATATGAGATATAGGATGATCATACCAAACCATGACAATACTCTCAACCATATAGAATACCGAGACCATAGCAATAGTTCACCACACATAGCAATAGTTCACCAAACATAGGACACATAAAACACAAGATAAGGTTCAACATAACATAGAAGATAAATGGAGGACACAAGCTTTAACGGAATGATAAAAAGCAAATGCTTGTGCCCTCAAAACACCCTAGCAAATCCCGTGCAAGTCCTACTAGACCTTCTTCTCCCCCTTTGGCATCAAGACACCAAAAAGGAGAAAAGAAGCGATGCTACAACGTCCCATGAGAGCTCACTCATCCTCCGTCTCTTCATCGTCCTCCGTCTCTTCATCGTCTTCAGACTCGGCGGGCTCAACATCATCACTAGGAGGGCGCCGACGGCGAGAAGGACCGGGAAGCCCAAGCTGTTCAAACTCAGTCACATTGCCATGCTGGGAGAGCCATTCTTCTTCAGGAGTGATGACCTCCTCAGATCCACTTTCAACAGGAATATCCAACTTGCGCATGATGAGCTTTGTGTTCCTCCTGTCCATTTTCCGCTCCCTATGAGCCTGATATTGACGCCTGTTGATGTCAGACTTGAGGCAGAACATCTTGGCCAACTTGGCCTCTATGCGAGCAAACCAGCCATTGTCAGCAGGAGGTGCAAACTCAAAATCAGAGTCTTCTTCAGCAGAATCCTCATCATTGGGAAGACGAGGAGGGTTGTCGTGAGTCTTGACCTTGAGATCCTTAGCCTTGTGAGGTACCAATACACCTACCTCATCAGAGAGTATGCCATATCCAGCATTGTCCCAACGTGAGCATATGAAGAGCATGAAGTAGGGGGCAAAAATAGGAGCCTTGCGAGCTATAATGCATGCCCAAAACTCATTCCACAGAAAGTCCATCACATCAAGCTGAAGCCCAGAGTCACGGTGCTGATGAGAGAGATATAACAAGTTCCCAAGGTATCCATAGATCTGATCAACGCAACCAACCTTGGGATTCAGGACCTCTCGATAAATGCGGAGAAGGATGTCATACACCGGGCGAAGGAATTTCTGAGATCCATATACCACTTCTCCTTCAAGATAAAGATCAGCAAGTAGAGCCTTCTCAATGGGCTTGGGAGTGTTGTGAGCTCTAAAATATCCATCTGCATTGACAGGGAGCACCGGATACCCAAGGCAAGCTGCAAATTGGTCCCAAGTGCCATGTAGCAAGCGACCCTCTGTCATCCAAGTCATAGTCTTGGCATCATCATTGTCAACATAAACTGTGGCAAAGAATTGCCCAATCACATCCACACTGTAAGGATGATGGAACTTCATGAGTGGAAAGAGACCAAATTGCTCACAAATCTCTCGAGCTTCTGCAAAGTATTGGGCATGTTTATCCATGTGAGTAAAGTTGATGTGATGCATAGGAGCGACTTTATAGGTGGCATTAGCATAGAGATCATCAAAAATCTTCTCTTGATACTTAGTCCAGAACAGCTCAGAGCAATTGGTGGCCTTGGGAGTGGTGTAGATGTTGGTCTGACGCAGTCGAGCATACTCATTATCGGGCCACTTCCCAACAGGCATGCCTCTCAACCTCTTGATGAGATTAGCTCGAGGTTCAACCGGAGCCATGTTCTTCTCCCGACGAGACGACTTCTTCACAGGTAGGATTTCAGCTTCAAAGTCACTCGGTAAAGTCCGTTTTCCTGAGTTGAAGCGATGAGGGTCACCACCTGCACCTGTGATAGCAATGGATGGAAGAAGCATAGGATAAGGTACACTAAAACAGAGCAAAACATGATAATCAAAGCATGGTGAATGAAGTGTTCAAGATACAAGAGAGGAGGCTGAAAGAGATCTGGCAACAGCTACACCGATCTTTGGGGTGGTATGGGCGGCAAGCCGGCCCAACCGGCGATCTTGGGTTCGACGAGCAGGCGATCTTGAGCCCGGGCAAGCGATCTTGCCGGTATGGAAGGGGCGGCAGTGCCGGCAAACACGAAGAAACACCAGATCTGCTCTAGACTCAACCATTGTTCCTCAAACTTTCACACCACAATGCACCAGATCATCCACCTCTATGGCAAAACTTTCGGAGAGATTCAACCACCCTTCTTTCTTCTAGAGAGGTCTACCCATTCTAGAGAGGGAGAGAGAGGGGAGGAAGCTAACCGGAGGAGGAAGCCATGGAGGAGAGGGGGCACAGCCCAGATCCAGCCGACCAGAGGAGGAGGGAGGTCCTGGGACGGCGGCCGGAGGGCAGGGGCGACGGCGGCGGTGGCTGGGGTCGAGTGGGAGTCGAGGACGCACGCTGGGGGTGAAAGGGGCAGTTGCCCTAACTCCCCCTGCGGGCCCTCAACATATCCCACGTCCACAGCGGCAGTGCCGCCCAGCCGAGGCCGGCAGTGCCGGTGCCACCGGCAGTGCCGGTGTAAACGCACCGGCAGTGCCGCCGAAACTGCCCACAGCCCAAAAACCCTCGAAATTTTGCGAAGTTTTAGAGAAGGAGATAGAAATGGTTTCTTTAGGAAAGGTGGGGCTTAGGATAGATAGAGAACACTGTAGATGGTACGATATCACCCATATTTGCAAAACATTGCAAATGAAGACCAAACATGAGTGATTTCCCATAAACAAGGAGTTGTCAATAAAAACCAAAGAAGATCCAAATAACTCCAACTCTTCACAAAGAAGAGTGTGGTGGCCTAGGCCACCAAATATGAGTGTTATGGTATGGCACCGCGAAGATATATCTTGGGTCCAAACCAATACTCATCATTGAAGCTCACATATCAACATATGATATTAAGAGAATGATATCTTTAATGTTGGCATTATGGGGGGAGGGATAGCTCAATAATTTAAACCGCACTCCCCCTATTTCCATGCCCACATCTAAACAAAATAAAGTTTTGAGACAAAGGTGTGTTTGCAAGATGGTCAAGCTATACTCCTTGAATCAATGATATTTAGCTCATTCCTCAAATAAGAGAACCTTGCTTCATCAAGAGGCTTCGTGAATATATCGGCAAGTTGATCTTTGGTAGGAACATAGATAAGCTCAATATCACCACGGGCAACATGATCCCTAATGAAATGATTTCGGATCTCAATATGCTTCGTTCTTGAATGTTGCACCGGATTATAGGCAATCTTGATGGCACTTTCATTGTCACATAATAGAGGCACTTTGTCACAAATGACACCGTATTCCTTTAAAGTTTGCCTCATCCATAACAATTGAGTGCATCCACTTGCGGCGGCAACATATTCGGCTTCGGCGGTGGAGAGAGATATGCAATTTTGCTTCTTAGAAGACCAACACACCAAGGACCTACCAAGGAATTGGCAAGCCCCGGAAGTTGATTTCCTATCATCCTTGTCACCCGCCCAATCCGCATCGGTATATCCATTGAGAATAAAACTTGAGCCTTTGGGGTACCAAATACCATATCTTGGGGTATCAACCAAATATCGAAAGATTCTTTTGAGAGCCATCATGTGGCTCTCCTTAGGAGAAGCTTGATACCTTGCACACACACCAACACTCAACACTATGTCCGGTCTAGATGCACAAAGGTAAAGCAAGGATCCAATCATGGAGCGATATACCTTTTGATCCACCTCTTTACCATTGGGATCTAGTGCAAGATGACATTTGGTAACCATAGGAGTGGCCACACCCTTCAACTCGGTCATCTTGAACCTCTTGAGCATGTCTTGGAGATATTTTGCTTGATTGATGAAGGTTCCTTCCCTCAATTGCTTGATCTCAAAACCGAGGAAGAACTTCATCTCTCCCATCATAGACATCTCAAACCTATCGGTCATAAGCTTTGAGAATTCATCATTGAAAGCTTTGTTAGTAGAGCCAAATATAATATCATCAACATATAATTGGCAAACGAAAAGCTCCCCATTGACCCTCTTAGTAAAAAGAGTGGGGTCGATTAGCCCAACATCAAACCCACGGTCTACCAACAATTCCTTAAGGTGCTCGTACCAAGCTCTAGGAGCTTGTTTGAGACCATAAAGTGCTTTATCAAGCTTGTAGACATGGTTAGGAAAGTTGAGATCCTCGAACCCCGGGGGTTGCTTAACATACACCTCTTCATGCAAAGGACCATTAAGAAAAGCACTTTTCACATCCATTTGTTGTAACTTAAAGTTATGATGCGATGCATAAGCAAGAAGGATACGGATGGACTCAAGGCGAGCCAATTCCTTCAACTTGAGAGAAACCTTGAGCCACCAATCTTGCCTTATTCCTCACAATATTTCCAAACTCATCTTGCTTGTTCTTGAATATCCATTTAGTGCCTATAACATTGCGGCACTCCTTTGGCTTCTTTACTAAGGTCCACACTTTGTTGCGCTTGAAGTTGTTGAGTTCCTCGTGCATAGCTTCCACCCAATCCGAATCTTCAAGAGCTTCAAACACTTTCTTGGGTTCCACTACGGAGATATAGGCATGATGATTGCTAAAGTTAGCCAATTGCCTTCTTGTGGAGACTTTTTCTCGAACATCACCAAGGACCTTGTCATGAGTGTGTCCACGAATTTCAAGGGTCCTATCTCTTCTTGCTAAACGACGGGCCTCGATCTCCTCCTTGGTTCTTCTTGGCCTTGGAGGTGTCACTTGATCAACTTGATCATTTGGGTCCCCGTCTTGACCTTGAATTTGAGCTTCCTCAATTTCTTGAGATTGCTCATCCTTATGTGCTTGATCTTGGACAATATTTGGTGAAGCGCAAATATCAAATGGATACTCATCAGAGCCATCATGAATCCTTGGTTGATCTTGTTCATGAGAGAGAGGGTTTTCTTCTTGTTCTTGGGTTGGTGCAACATTACCTTCAAGAGATGGGGTTTGTTGATGTTGAGAGGATGAGGGCTCCACCGTGGTAGAGCATAGTTCTTCCCGAGACGCCACACCGTGTCCCTCAATGGGGCGGAAAAATCCCACACCCATTCTTACTATGGCATCTTGAGGTATTTCATCACCTGCACATACATCAACTTGCCCCACTTGGGAGCCATCATTTTCTTCGAACCTCACACTACAAGATTTGATGATAATCCCGGAGGCTATATCAAAGACTCTATAAGTGTGAGATTCGGCACCGTAACCAACAAATATACCCTCCAAAGCTTTAGGAGCAAATTTAGACAAACGAACTCCTTTGATTTTGTAGAAACACTTACAACCGAACACCTTGAAGTATGAGATATTAGGCTTGTTGCCGGTGAGTATTTCATATGGAGTCTTGTTCAATCCCTTGCGGAGATAGAGCCGGTTGGAAGAGTGGCAAGCGGTGGAGATGGCTTCGGCCCAAAAATTATAGCGGGATTTATACTCCGCCATCATAGATCTTGCCATATCCATAAGTGTCCGATTCTTCCTCTCCGCAACACCATTTTGTTGAGGGGTGTAAGCAGCAGAATATTGATGACGAATCCCCTCATCACTAAGAAAATCATTGAGTGTATAGTTCTTGAACTCGGAGCCGTTGTCACTTCTTATTGACATAATGAGGAGGTTGTGTTGGCGTTGCACCTCGGTAGCAAAGTCAATGAATATTTGTTGAGTCTCATCTTTCGTCTTGAGAAAGTAGACCCAAGTGTATCTTGAGTAATCATCAACAATCACCAAGCAATGTTTCTTCGCACCAAGACTTGCATGAGTAACGGGACCAAAGAGATCCACATGAAGGAGCTCCAAGATCCTCTTGGAAGAGATGATAGTCTTGCTTGGATGTGGAGAGTCATGCATTTTGCCTTCAACACAAGCCCTACAAACACGATCTTTGGCAAAAGAAACATTTTCCATTAGTCCCACAATATGGTTCCACTTGTGAAGACTTTGCAAAGTTCTCATGTTGACATGGGCTAGGCGGCGATGCCACAACCAACCCACATCCGCCTTTCCGAATAGGCACATCGCACTTGAAGTGGTGGTCCCCAAAAAGTCCACCACATACAAGTTATGTTCGCGATACCCAACGAAAGCGACTTTTAGAGTCTTGCTCCACAAGAGGACCACAATATCATTATCAATAAAGACGGCGAAACCCATCTTGCCAAGGGCGGAAACGGAAAGCAAATTGTAACCAAGGGTTTTGACAAGCATGACATCCACAAGAGTAATGTTGTGAGCAACCACAACCTTGCCAAAACCCATTACCTCGGATGTAGAATTATCGCCAAAGGAGACGGTGATATTATTTACATTGGGCCTCAACTCCTTGACGAGGTTCTTGCCGCCGGTCATATGACTTGTACATCCACTATCAAGTACCCATTTTGACCCTCCGGCGGCATAGTCCTACATGATATCAATTCTTGGATTTAGGTACCCATTTCTCAATGGGTCCTCTTTTGTTAGCAACATGGGTCTTTGGGACCCAAATAGACCAAGCAACATAACCATCATATGGGCCAACATATTTAGCATAAACATCACCATAATAATCTTTAAATAAAACATAGTGAGGGTTAGCATTTCCCGCATCATCATCATTCATGGTTTTGCCCTTAGGGGCTTCGCCATTAGTGATATCTTTCTTCTTCTCTTGTGCGGGCTTGACCTTTTGCTTGTTTGCCTTCTTTGCCTTGGCCCCATAACCAAGGCCCTCCTTCCCATTGTTTGATCTTTGCTTACTCAAAAGATCATCCAAGGAAAGTTTACTTTGGGGAGAGGAGGCCTTGGCAAGTTCATCCTTCAACCTAGCATTTTCCTCAATAACATTTGCATGATCACATGAAGGAGTAGAGGAACTAGGCATATCATATGAAGCAAGCCTAATTTGAAGTTGTTCATTTGACTTGGATAGTAGAGTGTACTCACTCTTCAAAGCTTTGTGAGCTTTGTCTAGTTCATTTAGATCCTTCACAAGTTTCTCATGATCAACACCAAATTGGGCCTTTTCCTTTTTAAGCACTTTATTCTTAGCCCTAGCAAGATCTCTAGCTTTAGTGAGCTTGTTAATTTCATCTTGAGGCTCTTCAATATTTTCTAGCCTCTCTTCAAGAGAAGCTATGGTTTCTTGACTTTCCTCAAGGGCATTTTTAAGAGCATGAATTTCAAGAGAGTCTTCTCTCTCTATTTGACATTTTTTCTCAAGAGTATCACTTAGTTGAGCTATACGAGCCATGACATTTGAAACATGCTTTTTAGTGTTCCCTTGTAAGTTAAGAATGAATTCATCAAACTCAAGCATTTCTTGTTTCACTATTAGACTAGCATGATCAACTCCTAGGTCACTTGATATGTTAGGCATAGAGGGGCTAGGAGATGATACCTCGGAGGATTTAGCCATGAGACAACTTTCTTCCTCCACATGAATGACCTCATTGGGGGATTCACTTGGTGATTAAGAGTTAGAGGAGAGGGAGGCAAGAGCGACCAATCCATTAGAGGTTGCATCTTCTTCATCATCAACATCATCATCTCCGGAGGTATATTCTTCTTGAGTTGATAGCACAATAGATGTGTCCAAGGAGGACCTTGCCATGAAGCAATGTGCATTCTTGATATGAGGATTCTCATTGGGGGATTCAAAGAGAGATGAAGAGGGAATGTTGGTAGTGGCAATGGCGGCCACTTCCTTTGAGCTTTGTTCTCCTTCATCACCGCTAGAACTTTCAACTTCATCGGAAGAATATTCTTCCCTAGTCACTAGCACAACTCTTGAAGGCCTCTTGCTCTTCTTGGTCTTGTTGTTGTAGAATTTCTTGTTGGGGGCTTTTGAATATTTGCTCTTTGTGTCTTTGCTCTTGTCCTTGGGAATGAGCCTTCCATTATGAAGCTCTCTATTCTCATAGGGGCATTCGGCAATGAAGTGGCGCTTGTCATCACAATTGTAGCATGATCTTGTCTTTGGACCAAAGCTAGTGAACCCACTTTTGTGGTTTCTCTTGATGTTGTCTTCCTTGGCCTTGGAGGGATCAACCCAAAAGAACTTTGCATGGAAGGCCATGTGATCATGTTAGTGGCATTCCAAATCTTCCGGATAGGACATACTCCAAGATGCCCTATATTGTTCTTGAGGGTGCACTTCTTCTACGGGGTTGACCATCAAGGCAAGATTGTTCCCTTTTGACATACCAATGGCACGATTGAGAGAATCATGAGAGTTTTGCTCGAGCACCTTGAGGGCTTGCATCTCGTGAACGGCATCTTGAGATGAGAGAGAGGAATAGCATTCTCTCCCAACAAGGGTCTTGATATCAATGGGTACATACGGCATCATGCATTCAATGTACTTCTCCTTGATCCAAGAGTCATTGATGTGGGTGGCACCAATAAGCCGGAAGGAATCGGCAACGATGAGAAGTCTTGAATACATGACTTGATGATCTTCATCCGGTAGCCTCATGAATCCTTCGGCTTGATTCCGAAGAGCATTATACTTGTTCCGTCTCGTGCTCTCACTTCCAATGCAACTAGCGGCCAAACCTTCCCAAGCTTCCTTGGCGGTGGTGTAGTTCCGAACACGAGGCAAATCCTTTGTCCCCACACTAGTTTGAATCATGTGCAAGGCGGTGTTGTTGAGTTGACTATCAACCACTTCTCTTCTAGTCAACTTGTCGGGGTTGTAAGGGTTGAAGCCTTCCAAGATGATTCTCCAAAGTTCATTGGAGGCACTGCAAACATGAGAGCGAAACTCAAATCGCCAAGTATCAAAATTCTCAACGGAAAACTTTGGTGGGTCGCCCAGAATGTTCAAATGGGGATGGGGAACCGGTATATCGGGTGATTGGAAAGGTGGAGGTACTCAATTGTAGCTCTCACTTCCACTAGTTCCCTTGGGAGATGCAATGGGGGGTTTGTCAGTGTTTGAGTTATCACCATCCATGGGTGTGGTAGCGGAGGGTAATACCGAAGTATCACCCTCTACAACCGCATCCGTGATATTAACCTCTATGGTGGGAGCCACGGGACGGGGAGGCGTCAAAAGCTCGGAAATCATTTTTCTCATGCTTTCCGTTCGAGCATCCATGTATGACTTCAACGAGTTGATATCATCCATGGTGACCGGCCTAGTCTCCCCTTCCGATGGTCCATCGTCCGGCATACTCTTAGGCGGTTAAGCCCGAAATAAGAGCCGAGGCTCTGATACCAATTGAAAGGATCGTATGCCGCACCTAGAGGGGGGGGGTGAATAGGTGCTAACCAATTTTTAGTTCTTTTTCAATTTAGGCTTGACGCAAAAGGTAAATTCTCTAGATATGCAACTAAGTGAATTTACCTATATGACAAGGCTAACAACTAAGCAAGATATATCTAAGCAATATAGAGATAGAATAGGATAGAGGTAACCGAGAGTGGAGCACGCGATGACACGGAGATGATTCCCGTAGTTCCCTTCCTTTGCAAGAAGGTACGTCTACGTTTGGAGGAGTGTGGTTGCTACGAAAGCCAAACCAACAGCCACGAAGGCTTCACTCAGATCTCCGGTGAGCAATGCCACGAAGGCCTAGCCCACTTCCACTAAGGGATTTCCTCGAGGCGGAAACCGGGCCTTTACAAGGTTCTTGGGGTACACATCCACAACCAAATTGGAGGCTCCCAAATCTATTACAACACAACAATCAACAACAATACATCAACACAAATCAACTAGGGAACCAAATAGGAACACTAGCATGAGATCCCTCAAACAAGAGAGGGGGAAATGAAGAACGCTTCGGTGAGGATGTAGATCGGGGTCTTCTCCTTCGATTCTCCAAAGCACAAGTGATTTGGGTGGTTGAGGGAGGAGATCTGGCGATTTTGGTGTTCTTGGTGGCTCAGCAATGGAGGATGGAGTTCTTAGGGTTTGAGCAAGCTTCCAAGGTAGGTGAAGGGGGGTATTTATACCCCCCCAGCTTTTCTGCCCGTTGGAGATGAAACGCCGGCAGTGCCGGCCCTGAGACGCCGGCAGTGCCGGCCATAAATTCGAACCAGCAACCAACAGGCAGGCCGGCAGTGCCGGGCCAGAAATGCCGGCAGTGCCGGGGTGCACTCACCGGCAGTGCCGGCCTGGAATCGCCGGCAGTGCCGGGGTGCACACACCGGCAGTACCGGCCTCGTGTTGCCGGCAGTGCCGGCCTGGGCCAGATTCCAGGAACCTCCTTCTTTTCTTCCTTTTTGAGTGAGTCGAGATTTTCCTGTGATATCTTTTCCTAAACTGTAGACCACTTAGCACACGGTTAAATTGTCACCGGTGTTGTTAACAAACACACAAAACTCAGAGATCATGAAATGTTCTTTCACACGGATCGCGGCCACGTCTCACACCGACGCCGACACCCAGACCACCACCTCCTGACCAGGCAGGAGGTTCATCGTGGCAGCAGCAGCACACTCCTTCCGTCGATAACTTTCAGTACCTGCAGCACGGGTTGTTCGACGACTAGGTCTTTTCACACTATATGATTAATCCTTTGTTTTCAGCAAAACCGATGAGATTGACAACCTCACTGTAAGTTGGGACAAAGTATTTTGGTTGTGTTGTGTGCAGGTTCCACGTTGTTGCTGACGCTGGTAGTGCGCCCTGCCACAAGTCAGCTAGCAACACCTTCAGAAGTCACGCCTTTCTCCACTGATCGATTAAACCTTGGTTTTTTACTGAGAGAAAACTTGCTATTTTGCTCATCATACCTTCCTCTTGCAGTTCCCCAACGGTATTCAATCTGCTCTCATCAGTGCTACTTCAAAATTAAGTGGAGCGGGAAAACCCTAGCCTGAGCTCCAAATACTCTACGGTTCTTATTAGGCGAATATGCAAAGCTATCACGGTTTGATATCATGCAAGATGCAAACAGGTACATGGATGACATATACATGTTTCTTCCATTTTTTCTAATAAAAAATCATATAGAAAACATTTTATTTGAAGTTATCATTCAAAAGCTATTTCAGATTTTGCATTTGAGTTTTAAATTTTGAAAATAGGGGATGTCGAAATACGTGACTGTATTTGCATTAGTAATGTATAGTCTTGACTGCTAACTGAACTTGTTTGTATGACGATTACAAGGTTACTCGACGGCTTAGGCTAGGCGAATAGGGCTTAGGCGAGTTAAGCTAGCGGCATGAGATGAGGAACCGTGGTGGGGATGGCGGTGCTCTGGCGGTGGTGCTCGGTTGTTAAAGAAAAACGACATATTTAAAATAAAGGTCTTTTTAGGGTGGTTCAAAATAAAGATAATCACCAAGTAGCCGCACATCGCACTAAGGCCTTGAATGAGGAAGTGCGTCGCTAAGGGCATCTCCAACCGCGCGACCCAAACGGACGCGTTGGGCCGTTCGTTTTGGGTCGTTTGAGTGGCCGAGCGGACACGCGGACGGAGCCCCGCGTCCGCGCGTCCGTTTGGGTCGCGCGGTGCGCCCAACGCTGCAGAAATGGGTCGCGCCTCCGGATTGTATGTTTTTGCTTGTAATTGACTATAAACGTCAAATAAATTATAGAAAATGGTTCAAATGGTTAAAATTTATTACACGGTACATTGTCCACGTAATCAATGATAAAGTATTATTCAAATAAAATGTAAAAACGTTACAAATGCTTTAGGCTTCGGGATTTCCATCATTATTGTTGTTTGCAGCATTGTTGCCTACATGCTGCCACATGTGCTCGATCAAATCAGCCTGCAGCTGGTTGTGTAAAGCTAGATCTCGAATTTTATGGTGTGCATGAAGAATGTCCTGGAATGATGCCGGACCACCTTCAGGAGTAACCAACTCTCCCTGTCCCTCCCAGTCATTATCAAAGATTGAATCATCCCGCTCCACCTCAACAATCATGTTATGCATGATTACACAAGCGGTCATCACCTCCCACAGAGTTTGCACATCCCAGGCTCTGGCAGGTTGTCTGACGATAGCCCAACGAGCTTGGAGGATGTCAAATGCCCGCTCGACATCTTTCCGGGCTGCCTCTTGCTCTTTGGCAAACCTTGCCTCCTGCTCTGAGTTGGGTTTTCGGATTGTCTTCACGAGTGTAGCCCAAGGTGGATAGATACCATAACCAAGGTAGTACCCCTTGGTGTAGTGGTGGCCATTGATCTCAAAATCCACATCAGGGGACTGACTGTACGCTAGCCTATCAAACACCGGAGAGCGCTGCAGCACATTGATGTTATTGTGCGAGCCAGCCATTCCGAAGAATGAGTGCCAAATCCATGTATCCTGTGAAGCAACAGCTTCAAGAATGACTGTGCACCCCTCAGAATGACCGCTGTATGCCCCCTGCCAACCAAAGGGGCAGTTCTTCCACTCCTAGTGCATGCAGTCTATGCTGCCAAGCATCCCAGGAAACTCCCTGGAAGCGTTGAGTGACAACAGACGAACTGTGTCCTCTGCAGTAGGTTGCCGGAGGTACTGTTCTCCGAACGAACCGATCACTGCTCTGCAGAACCTGTACATCGCTTCCAAGCCGGTAGACTCACTCATGCGCGTGTACTCTGATGACCCACAAGTATAGGGGATCGCAACAGTTTTCGAGGGAAGTAAAACCCAATTTATTGATTCGACACAAGGGGAGCCAAAGAATATTTGTAAGCCTTAACAGCGGAGTTGTCAATTCAGGTGCACCTGGAAACAGACTTGCTCGCAAGAGTTTATCAGTAGCAACAGTTTTATAGCAGTAGTGAAATATAAGCAACAGTGTAACAAAGACAGCAGTAGTGATTATAGTAAATAACAGGATTAAAATACTGTAGGCACAGGGATGGATGAACGGGCGTTGCACAGATGAGAGAACTCATGTAACAATCAAGGTAGGGAATTTGCAGATAGTAATAAAACAGTATCAAAGTACTAAACAATCCATAGGCATGTGTTCCGTATATAGTCGTACGTGCTCGCAATGAGAAACTTGCACAACATCTTTTGTCCTACCAGCCGGTGGCAGCCGGGCCTCTAGGGAATCTACTGGAAATTAAGGTACTCCTTTTAATAGAGCACCGGAGCAAAGCATTAACACTCCGTGAAAACATGTGATCCTCACATCACCGCCTTCCCCTCCGGTTGTCCCAATTTCTGTCACTTTGGGGCCTCGGGTTCCGGACAACAATATTTGTATACAACTTGCAGGTAAGATCATAAAGCAATGAATATCATCATGAATTGATAACATGTTCAGATCTGAAATCATGACACTCGGGCCCTAGTGACAAGCATTAAGCATAACAAGTTGCAACAATATCATAAAAGTACCAATTACGGACACTAGGCACTATGCCCTAACGATCTTATGCTATTACATGACCAATCTCATCCAATCCCTACCATCCCTTTCAGCCTACAGCGGGGGAATTACTCACACATGGATGGGGGAAACATGGATGGTCAATGGAGAGGCGTCGGTGGTGATGATGGCGATGATCTCCTCCAATTCCCCGTCCCGGCGTAGTGCCAGAACGGAGTTTCTAGTCCCGAGATGGAGTTTCGCGATGGCGGCGGTGTTCTGGATGTCTTCTGGCGATTTCGTCTAACCCCCGTGCGTTTTTAGGTCGAAGCCCTTAAGTAGTCGAAAGGGGGGCGTCAGAGGCTGGCCGAGGCGCCGCCACCATAGGCCGGCGCAGCCCAGGGGCCTGCCGCGCCGCCTGGTGGGGTGGGCGCCTAGTGGCCCCCCCTCCTTCTGGTCTTCTGGCTCCGTCCCTCTTCTATGAAAATAGGCCCATTGGAATTAATCCCGGAGAATTTTCCTGAAAGTTGAGTTTCTGCACAAAAACGAGACACCATGGCAATTCTGCTGAAAACAACGTTAGTTCGTGTTAGTTGTATCAAAAATACACAAATTAGAGGCAAAACAATAGCAAAAGTGTTCGGGAAAGTAGATACGTTTTGGACTTATCATCTCCCCCCAAGCTTAGCTTATTGCTTGTCCACAAGCAATTCAGTTAACAACTGAGTGCGATAAAAGAACTTTCACGAACACATTTGTTCATATGATGTAAATATTCTCATGATATGGACAAGTACTTAGGCAATTCATAATAAGATACATGCAAATAAAGTCATCTAATAGCTATGTCAATCATGGAAAAGGTACCAACAAATTAATAATAAGCATCATGAATCATGTCTATTAGCAAGATTGCAATGTTCATAAAAGGATATGATAAAGTGGTATCTCTCTTGCCTGTATTTGTACAACAAAACATAAATGCTCGGGCACCTTTGAAGGTCATGGAAAGACTGGAAGTAGAGATTATCAAAGATAAACGCATCAAAGTTATACCACAGTTAATCACATTTTGAGACAAGCATATTATACTAAGAATGACAGTTGTGCTCTTCAAGAAAGTGCTCAAAGAAAGGATGGTGACTCAATGTAAAAGTAAAAGATTGACCCTTCGCAGAGGGAAGCAGGGATTAACATGCGCTAGAGCTTTTCATATTTAAGACAAGAGTAAAATTATTTTGAGAGGTGTTTGTTGTTGTCAACGAATGGTAGTGGGCACTCCAACTACCTCGTCAACCAGACTTTCAAGAGCGGCCACCATGAAGGACGTTATCTCTACCAGCAAGGTAGATCATCCCTCTTCTCTTTTGTTTACACACGTACTTTAGTTTCATTATGGATGACACTCCCCCAACCTTTGCTTACACAAGCCATGGCTAACCGAATCCTCGGGTGCCTTCCATCAATCTCATACCATGGAGGAGTGTCTATTTGCAAAATTAAGTTGCTTACTGATGAATCAGAGCAAAACGTGTGAAGAGAATTATTAATGAAGTTATTAGTTGGTGCTGGGCACCCCGTTGCCAGCTCTTATTATGCAAGTCTGTCAAAAGTAAATGACAAGGTCGAAAGATAAACACCACATACTTCCTCATGAGCTATAAAACATTAACACAAATTGAGAAACATTCACATACCATTGAGGAGTGTCTATGTTGTGGGTATACTTCATGGGTGTACCATCGACAGTGCCTAGATCCGGCAAGCCCGGGTGGCCCACAGATGGTGGTGAGGCATGTGGCCCATCGGGCGGCCCAGTTGCTGTTGATCCTGACGGAAGATGTTCGGCCCAGGAGCAGGGAGCCGGATCCAACCGACATTGAGGAGGAACCCGGATCCACGGAGGCCCATTAAGGGACCCGGATCCGGTACGACGTAGATGGAAGGGTGGATCCTTGGCGTACACGGCAAGACATTGTACCGTAGTTAGGAAACCTGTATCCGGGTAGGACTCTCTATGTAAACCCTACATCCGTGCGCCTTTATAAGCCGGATCCTGGGAGCCCTAGAGGTAGAATCTCAACTCATTGTAACATCGCGAAAGCGCCCAGATAATTCCAGACAAGCAGCAGTAGGCCCTGTCATCGTGCAGGTGTTCCGAAGTTGGGTAAATCGCGTACCACCGTCCCGTGTGCACTCCGCCCTATGGCCCCTACTTCTTTTCCCCCTCGTGAGGATCCCTCCTCCGAGGTACCGTCGATTAGGCAACGACAGTTGGCGCCGACCGTGGGGCCTGTGGCGTCTGGAGGCCGGAACCGGGAGGGTTCCGCCATGGGAAGCTACGACGACACCATCGCTGTGGGGCGCGTCCTCTACGCCGGAAATCTGCCGATCGTCCCTCCGGATGAGTGTTGGATTCCGGCTAGGACAAACCCCGTCAAGCTCTCCATCATCCCAGTTGGCGGCATACACATCTTCATCGGGGAAACCGTCGATTCCGACGGAAACCCACTGGTAAGTAACGCAGACGCGACCGCCGCAGAGCTGGACGCTGTCGCGAAGATCCGATCTGAGATGCAGGAGCCTCCCAAGGAAGATTCCGCCTCAGATCTGGAATTTTCAAAGCCCACCCAATCCGCCCCTGAGCAGGAAACAACGGTGGAAGACCAATGCAGATCCGCCTGGGTCTCCCAGGTGTTAGAAAAGCAGAGGTGCCACTTCGTACACTTCTTGGCCCATACCGCCGGAACCGCCCCTCAAGAAGACGGAGCTGGTCCTGAGCAGGTAGAGGCACCGGAAAACGACGCGGATCCGGATCAGGCTGAGCCTGTCGGAGAAAGTGAAACTCCGGTTGAAGAGTCGATCTTGGGCAATCTGAGCCCAATTTCGGGAGATACCCCCTCCATGGATACTGAAGAGTTCGATCGCAAGATAAGGGAATACGGATACGGTGATCAGCCTGAAGTTGAATCCGCCCAGCCTAAGCAGGTTCTCGCAACCGTAGCAGCACTGGGACAACCTGGATCAGAAGAGGCAACCAACCAATCCGACCCTCAGCCATCCCGCCAAGGATCTCCAATGTCACGGGAGCGACCCCGCAGGGATTCTTCCTCGGAGGAACTCCTGTCACCTGAAGAGATGGTTGCACGAGCAGTTCTTAAAAAACCTATAACCTCGGGCGACGCCGCAGATCCGGAGGCTCTAGAGGCCACGAGAAAGGAAATGCTGGCCACAGCCAAGAAGCTCGCCAATACCGCAGCCGCAATAAGGGATGAAAGGGCAGAAGCTGCAAACTTGATGGACCACTTCGAAAGACAGGATCGCGAAATTGCTGACACACTCGAGCATGTCAAGAGCATGAGGCAAGAATGGGAAGTAAAGATGACCTATGCGCAGGCGGAGGCCGATCGAATCGTTAGAGAAGCAATTCCGCCCCGCAGAATCAATTTCGCCACGCCCGCAGAGCAGCAGCCGCTGGAAACCCCAAAGGATAACATGCTAAAAGCCGCGGAGCTATTGAAAAAGAAGGACGAAGAAGTTGATATCAACTACCTCCGCAAACTTGTCGCTTCAGCAATGCAGCAGCAAAGCAAGGCGGATACCTCGCGCAGGTTAGAATCCAATCCGGATAACTGTGTATCAACCGCGCAGAAGGACGCTCATGCCAATCGACATCCCGACGATGAATCACACACCGGATCCTCGGAGCGCAGAAGAAAAGCCAGGGAACACCCAAATCCGATCCCCGTGCCGTCAAAGACGCCTTCGTCAGATCCAAGAAAGGGAAAGGATGCAATGTACTCTGGACGAGACAAGTACCGCAACCCCTCTCCTCCGCCTAATGGTTACCCGCGACCCCCTCGCCGCCGTAGTCCAGCCGGAAACACCAGGCCACCAGGGCATGGTGGGATTGTTATCCGCGACAACGTGCTGCCAAGAAACAGAAACAGGGAGCGCTCGCCGGAACCTCGCCGGAACCAGAACAACGATCGTGAGCCCGAGCCCAGGAGGAGTCGGAATGAGGAGCGCGACCCGGAGCCTCGCCGGAGCCGCGACCCGGAGCCTCGCCGGAGCCGGAACGACCAGGACAGCCAGCGCCATGGCGAAGGCAGCCACAGAAGCCGGAGCCAGCACCGGGAAGGCCGAGGAGAATCGGAAGGCGGAAGCAAGAAGTCGGATCGACCACCTCGCAGGTCTCCCTCACCACCACCTAGCGGTGGCGGCGGAGGTGGAGGCGGAGGCGACGGCCGGAGATCTCGCTCTCGCTCACAATCTCCTCGCCACGGCCCGCACGACGCGCGGGAACGCCTTAACGAATACAGAACCGACTACATTGGTCCGAAGTGCTTTGGCAGGATGATTCGAGAGGAACCAAAGCCAAGGATGAACCTCAAGCTACCAGGAAACTTGAAGCATTATGATGGCACCGAAAGGCCGGACACCTGGATTGAGGATTACTATAATGCAGTAACCTTTGCCGGAGGAACCCCTAACATCGCCTGCCGCATGCTCCAGTTGTACCTTGTAGGTCCAGCCCGGATCTGGCTCAGTGACCTCGAGAAGAACTCCATCTTTTGCTAGTTCGACCTGAAGACCGCTTTCGAGAAACATTTCAGAGGCACCTACAAAAGACCTACCACGGCAAGCGACTTGCAAGCCTGCATCCAGAAGAAGGGAGAAACCTCAAGACACTACCTCACACGATGGTTGGCATGCAGGAACGAGTGCGAAAACGTCGACCACACCACCGCCATGTACGCTTTCATTGGTGAACTGCAGAGGGGAGGATTGCTGAGGCATACGCTCACTCGTTTGGCTAACTCAAACAAACTGACTTTGGATGAAATGATCTCCATTGCCAGTGATCATACTGCCGCCGATGATGACGCAGGCGGTGATCTCGCAGCTACAGCAATCCCCCTACATCAACAAAAGAAGAACCGTGATAACGGCAACAGCAGCAGCCATAAGCGCAAGAACCCTGATGACCAGAAGAGTGGCGGATCCGAGATGGTCGCCATGGCGTTTCAACGCGGAGGTTCAGGAGGCGGAAGAGGACGTGGCCGTGGTGGCGGAGCCGGCAGGGGTCAGCAGCATGGCACTGAGGTCACAGCTGGCGGATCCCGCGCCCCGCAAACCTATGAGGAGTACAGAGACATGCCTTGCCTAGCCCACTTGGATCCGGTTACAGGGAAGTCCACTCACACCAACCGCAACTGCAAATGGGTCAATGATTTAAAGAACGACCCGGAGGCAGGATACAAGCGAGCCCGGAAGCACCGCCCACGCGGCAAGGGAGGCAAGGGCAAGAACAAGGACAAAGAGGAAGATAGTTCCGAGGCGATGGATGAGGATGATAACTCGCCGGATCCCAAGGCAGGGTCCGCAGGTAAATCCAACCCATTCGAGAAAAAGAGCGTGGGGGCTTACCACACTTTCCTCGGAACCCCAACAGTCCGCGCTGCCAAGTCAGCTACCCGGATCCTGAACGCCACGCTTCCGGGCCGTGCCGCAAAGATGTCGTGGTCGGAAGTCCCGTGCACATTTGATAGGGAGGATCACCCTGCCATTGTGCCAAAAGAATGCTACGCCTTGGTTGTAAGTCCCCGCATAGACGGGTATGACTTCTCCAAGTGCCTCATGGATGGTGGAGCCAGCTTGAACATCATGTACCTGGAGACTCTAGAGCGGATGAACCTCACCAAGGAACAGCTCAAACACAGCAACACTGAGTTTCATGGCATGGTTCCGGGTAAGAAGGCGAATTCCCTCGGCAGCATCACACTTCCCGTGGCTTTTGGCGATGTTCACAATTTCCGCGAAGAGAAGATCACGTTTGAAGTTGTGCCCTTCAAGAGCTCCTACCACGTTATCTTCGGCAGGCCCACCTACCACAAGTTCCACGCAAGAGCGTGCTACATCTACAACAAGCTCAAGATTCCGGGTCCTAAGGGTATGATTACCGTATCCGGAGACTACAAAAAGGCTCATGAGTGCGAGTTAGGCGAAGCCGCCTTCGCAGAGTCTATGATATCTGGAGAAGAGCTGAAAGGCTACAGAGCCGCGGTGGATCCGACTGAGATGCAGACCACCAAAAAGCAGATCTCCGAGCACAAAAACTCCTTCAAGGCCGCGATAGAGACCAAGAAAGTCAACTTCAAGGAAGACGACGATTCCAAGCAGGTCTCAATCGGAGCCAACATGGACCCCAAATAGGAAAACGCGCTCGTCGAGTTCCTCCGCGCTAACATGGATATCTTCGCATGGCAGCCTTCTGACATGTCTGGAGTACCAAGGGAACTCGCCGAGCACTACCTCAACATAAACCCGGGGGCTAAACCGGTGAAGCAAGCTATGCGACGCTTTGGAGACAAGAAGCACCGCGCCATAGGAATGGAGCTAGCAAAGTTACTTGAGGCAGGTTTTGTAATAGAAGTTATCCACACTGACTGGATCGCAAATCCCGTCCTTGTACCCAAAAAGAACACTGAAATACTAAGAATGTGCATCGATTACTCTGGCTTGAACAAACATTGCCCGAAAGATCCGTTTCCCCTGCCGCGCATTGACCAAGTCATTGATTCGACGGCAGGGGCGGAACTTCTGTGTTTTCTTGATGCGTATTCCGAGTATCATCAGATCCGGATGAAGGAGTCCGACCAAAAGGCGACCTCATTCATCACCCCGTTTGGCACTTACTGCTATGTTACTATGCCTTTTGGCTTGAAAAACGCAGGTGCCACCTACCAACGTACGATGCAGCGGTGCTTGAAGGACCAAATTGGCCGGAACGTACACGCCTACGTCGACGACATCGCGGTCATGACTCAGAAAGGATCCGACTTGATCAGCGATCTCACAGAAACCTTTGAGAATCTCCGTCGGTACAAGATGATGTTGAATCCGCTAAAGTGCGTCTTTGGCGTACCAGCTGGAAAACTCCTTGGCTTCATTGTCTCTAATAGGGGCATTGAAGTTAACCCGGAAAAATCAAGGCAATTTTGTGCATAAAAAGGCCAACTTGTCTCAAAGATGTGCAACGGCTCACTGGTTGTGTCGCAGCAATCAGCAGGTTTGTTAGCCGTCTTGGCGAGAAGGCACTCCCCCTGTACAAGCTATTGAAGAAAACAGACAAGTTTGTCTGGGACGAGGCAGCAGATGCAGCTCTTCAAGGGTTGAAGGACATACTCACCTCCCCACCTATCCTAGCAGCTCCAGGAGAGTCAGAGCCTATGCTCCTTTACCTGGCAGCCACCAACAGGGTCATCAGCCTCGTCATCGTTGTGGAGCGACAGGAAGAAGGTCACGAGTACGGAGTCCAAAGGCCAGTCTACTATATCAGCGAAGTCCTTATGGAGTCCAAACAGCGCTACCCTCACTTTCAGAAGCTAGCATACGGAGTATTCCTAGGCAGCAGGAAGCTGAGACACTACTTCCAGGAGCATCCAAGAATCGTGAGCAAGGCTCCGCTGTCAACGATTCTCAACAACGCTGACGCAACAGGACGCACAGCAAAATGGGGCATTGAGTTATCCACCTTCGACATCAACTACAAAGCCAGGACCGCGGTCAAATCCCAGGTCTTGGCAGATTTCGTTGCAGATTGGACAGAAGCTCCGAATACAAACCTGGAGCCGGAACCCGAGACATGGGTCATGCACTTCGATGGATCCAAGCAGCATCAAGGCTCGGGAGCCGGAGTCACCCTGAAGTCCCCCACCGGAGAAGAACTGCAGTATGTTCTGCAGATACACTTCGAAGCTACAAACAATATGGCGGAATACGAGGCTCTACTTCACGGATTGCGCATCGCCAAGGAGATAGGGATCAAGCACATTATATGTTGCGGAGATTCAGACCTGGTGGCACAGCAAGTAGCCGGAACCTGGAACGCCAGAAACTCCGTCATGGCGGCCTACAGAGACGAAGTTGACGAGATCGCAAAACATTTCCTCGGATACGAAGTCAAGTACGTCAGGCGGGATGACAACACAGCGGCAGATATGCTATCCAAGCTCGGATCCGGCAGGAAGCCAATTCCGCCTGGAATTTTCCTGGAGCATCTCCGGATACCCTCGGTGAAGGGCGCTAACCCGGAAAACCCAGAAGTGGCAGTGTCTCCGGCTAGAGAAGTCATGGCTATCATTCAGGCTTGGACACAGCCTTTCCTGGACTACCTCATTGACCAGAAGTTGCCAGAGGACGAGGTCCTCGCGCGACAGATCATCAGACGAGCAAGATCCTACACAATTGTTGACGGACAGCTCTACAAACGAAGTGCAACAGGGGTATTTCTCAAATGCGTCTCCAATCAAGATGGCATTGAAATCCTCAGAGAGATCCATGCAGGGGACTGCGGGCATCATGCCGCCCCCAGGTCACTCGTTGCAAAAGCTTTTCGGCTAGGTTTTTACTGGCTCACAGCTAAAGAAGATGCTGACAAGATAGTCAAGACCAGCCGAGGTTGTCAGTACTACGCTACTCAACCAAACGCTCCAGCCCAAGAGCTGAAGACCATACCTATCACCTGGCCATTTGCGGTCTGGGGGCTTGATATGGTTGGTAAGTTAAAAAGATCATATCCTGGCGGTTTTGAATACCTTCTGGTCGCTGTTGACAAATTCAGCAAGTGGATCGAGGCAAAGCTAGTGAGGAAAGCCGATGGTGCTACGGCACTAAAATTTGTCTGCAGCCTCGTGATGCGATTCGGCATCCCACACAGCATAATCACAGACAATGGCACAAACTTCGCACAGGGAGAATTGAAGGATTACTGTGAGACAGTAGGGATTCGAATGGACCTTGCATCTGTGGCTCATCCACAATCAAATGGTTAGGTTGAAAGGGCTAACGGCCTAATATTATCAGGAATTAAACCGCGCCTTGAAGAACCGCTGCGACGAGCAGCTGGAGCTTGGGCTGACGAGTTGGAAGCTGTTTTGTGGAGTTTATGAACTACCCCTAACAGATCAACAGGGTTTACCCCATTTTTCCTGTATACGGATCCGAAGCCGTGCTTCCCTCCGACATCATCCACGATTCACCGCGAGTTTCCGCCTACAATGAAGAAACAGCTGACGAGGCCAGACAGCTATCTGTAGACCTGATCGAGGAAGCTCGGAACCTAGCTGACCAGCGCTCCGCCATCTACCAGCAGAAGCTCCGACGCTATCACAGTCGTCGAGTTCGGAATCGCTCCTTCATGGCAGGTGACCTGGTCCTCCGCCTTCGGCAGGTGAAAGACCATAAGCTGCAGTCTCCATGGGAAGGACCCTTCGTCGTTAGTAAAGTGCTTCATAACGGGTCATACCACCTTGTTGATTTCCGCGAGCTGAAGGATAGACCTGCTAATTGGCACCGGAAACGCAAGCGTGAGGATCCGGATGACATCTACGACGAGACAGATCGCCCTTGGAACATCGCACAGCTACGTCCTTTCTACACTTAGCGTATTTTTTCCGAGTTACAAACTCTGTAATAGTTATACATGATCAATGAAAGAAAGCTTATGGTTCACTCTCTGAGTCTTTTACCTCCTTTACTTGTTCATTTTTAGATCATGTATATTTTCCGACTAAAACCACAGAGCTGGATTTTTCCGCCTAGGCGTGTATAAAAGTTGTGATTTTCAAAAATCGTCCTTTAGGACGTAAGCTTAAGTTTTCTGATTAAGTTGTTGTCTGTTGCGAACTCGTGGATTCCTAGTAGCGATTTTCGGCACCTATGCCTGGGGGCTTGTTTCCGCGGTTATTGACGGATTGCCATTGGGCTTCGTCGCCGCTGGCGAGTGTTTCCGGCTAAGGTCCTCCGGCTCGCGGAAGGTCAAGCGGGCTAGCCGGAAAACAATAAAATCAGCACTTGCTTTCCAACATAAAACGAAACATGCGCATAATATTAACGGATAGCAGGATAAGTGTTTCCGCCCCATGCATAGTCGTTTCGTTTCCTAGCTACTTAAGAATTTAAAGTCTTATTACAAACCCACTCTGGGGCCAAAATGATGCAACTTGTTTCATTGTCTAAACAGGAACTCTACTCGGAGTCCTCTTCTTCAGATTCCTGGTAGGCAGAGCCGTCGTCGTCACTGTCACCGGATCCGGCTTCGGAGTCGTCACCAGAGCTTCCTCCGGAATGCTCGACGCTTGACCCGGAGCCTTCCCCATAATACTCCGGCTCACCTTCCTCCTCCTCCTCTGCATCGGAAAATCCCTTGGGCAGATCGTGTTTGTTATACCAGAACGAGTGATTCACTCGCCTGACAAACAACTGCTCATAGCCTTGGGTTTCCGCAAGGAGGGCACCCATGTCGGAACCCTTGGGGGCTCTGCGTGCAACATTCGCAAAATTGAGCGAGGGGAAGTGAGCCTTGCAGGTGGGCAAGACTAGGGAGGCGACTCCGCGTGCTGAAGATTTTTGCCAGTCCTTGATGAAATCCGGCACTTGTTCCATAAGTTTGGTCATCGTATCGATGACTGTGGTTTTGGCCTTCTTCAGAGACAGAGTCTTGGCGATTCCGCGACAGGCTTCAAATAACGCGTCAATAGAAATCCGCGCTTCATCATATGCCTCCGTCCTCTTCAGGTTCGACTCTTTTGACCACTCGAAGCCAAGGCTCACTGTGGAAGAAGGTCCAGTTCCGTTAGAGAGAAAGCATATAAGATAGTCGGAGCAACGACACGGAAAAAAGCTTACGGAAGATAAGTTGGTCGATGGCCTCCGCCTCCGCTTCTAGAACTTTGTTCTTGGCTACCAAGGAGATCACGCGACCCTGGCTCTTCTCTAGTTTTTCGTAAAGATCCGCCAGGACGCGGGCATGCTTCTCGGAGAGCTCCTTCCTCGCCTCAGTCTCCTTGTTGGAGGATTCTTGGAGAAAAGTTTTGAGGGATTCATTCTCCGCCTCAAGCACCTTGACCTTGGCGGATAGCTCATCAAACGAGGAGTGCTTGGCAGTTTCTTCTGAAGGCGGAAAGTTGCACATATCAAGCATCATGAACAGTTATATTAGTATACGAAATCAACTTGGATCTCATACCACGGAGGCGGGTCTCAAGAAGCTGGACAGCTTTCTGGCTGTTTTTCGCGCTCTGACGCAGCCCTTCGATCTCCGTGATCTGCTCCAGCACATGGATGCGGAGATCCTCGTGCAATTTCCGCGTCGTCTGAGAAGCAGAGAGGAGTTAGCCGGATATTTGAAATCCGGGGGGCTGGCGAAGAATCCAAATTCTTGAAGGAATAAAATTTTTAAAACTCCGCCTAAGGTACATCTTGAGAAATCATCGGCTAACACATGTTACACGGAAATGTCTGACCCAATGCTTGGGGGCTAGTATTACCTGCCACACTTCTTTGTGCTTGGCGAAAAACTCTTTCAGATCGTTCTCCAGGACGGTGAGCTCTTGCATCTCCTCATCTGACTTCCCCCAGACCTTGTTCAGCATGGCGGAAACTTCGGTGTGGCGCTCGGTGAGTGTAAGCTTTTGAAGAGACTGGGTCGGTCGAGGATCCACCCGGATCGCATTAGAGGCTTGAACGAGCTTCACCTTCTCCTCATATTCTTCCTCGGTGGGCTCCGCGAAAGCGGCGCTTGGTTGATCTTGGGGAGGGGCAGACGAGGAGGCACCCTTGGCGGAATCTCCAAGGTCTGCGGGATCTTCTGGAAGATCTTCAAGGTCGATGATGTCCTTGGGATCTGGCTTAGAAGCAGATGAAGCTTTGGGTGGGATCTCCACTTCTGGAGTAACAGGAACTGAAGCCGGAGACGGCTTGACCTTCTTCTTCAAGACCTTTGGAGCCTTGGGGGGCTGGCTTCCGGAGCTTCAATAAAAAGAAAAAAGCATAAACAACTAAGGAATTGCTCGTGAAATTAGAACTTGGATCTTGGAAACAGACACTTACCCGGAAGGCTTGAAGAAGTTCTGGATGGCGGGCTGCCCCTTGTTGCTGGTGTTAATCAGCTTGAGGCATTTCTTTTCCGCCTCCGCTTTCCGAGTTGCCGCAGTGCTAGGCACCTCGCGGGCGCGTTTAGCGGCAGGGCTGGACGGAGCAGGCCTCTTCCTCTTAGGAGGGCGTGGGGCCTCGTGGACTTCCGCCTCCGAAGCAGCCTCCGGATCCGTGTTGCCAGTGGAAGGAACCCAGAGAAGAGTTCCGAGTTCACTTTCTTCGAGCGCCTCAAGCTAATGCATGTGTTAAACACTTAGACAAAAAAGTTTGAATACGAAGAAAAGCGATGGACTAAAAAATCGAGACGACGTACCGCGCATTGGGTCGTCGCGCCCTGAGTACTGGAACATCAGCCGGTCCCTGTGTTGGAGCGGCTGGATCCGCTTGGTGAACCAGGAAAGGGTCAAGTCCTTCCCTGATAGCCCCTCCTCCGTGAGCTTGCAGATCCGCCTAACGGCGCGAGTGAGCTGGGGCGACTCGGAGAGGTGGGGGCAGTGCGTCCATGTCGGAAGCTCGGTGGCGGGACAGTTCTTGAAAGGCGGCAGCCTCCTTGTGCTCGCCGGGTCGGAAACGTCCTTCAAATAGAAGAAGCCTCCGGACCAGTACCGCGCGGATTCGTGGCGGTCGGTGTGGGGGTAGATGCGGCCCGGGCGGATCATGAAGGTGATGGATCCGCATGTTGCCAGCTCGGTGGAGTTCCGGATCTTCTCCTTCTTGACGGTGAAGTAGTATTGAAACAGAGGAAGCTCGGGAGTTACCCGGAGATGGCCCTCGCACAGGGTGACGTGATTGCTGATTGCAAGCACGCTGTTTGGAGAGACGTTGTGGGGTTGGAGCCCGTAAACCTTCAGGATCTCCAGGAAGAAGTCCGAAGGCGGAAACGAAAAACCCCGCTCCACCAGTGCCTTCGTCAGCACCATCTCATTGTCCTCCGGAGCTGGGGCTAGTTCATCAGGAACCGACCTCCAGCTTTCGGGTTGCAGGAAGCCCTCCGTCTCGAGGTTCGTCAGCTCCGTCTTGGAGGTGGTGCAAGGCCACCATTTTCCCCTGGCTTCAGCATCTCGTTGGCGAGCCTTTGATTTTTTGGCAGCGGCCTCTTCCGCCTTGTGCTCCGCCTGATCCTCCCTGGAGGCCTTTTCCGGGTTAGCAGAAGTCCCTTCGGTTTCCTTGACGGAATCCTTTGAAGGACCCAGCTTAACTGGAGCGAAAGGTGGAGGGGCGGAGGAGATTGGGGTGGCCATGATCGGTTCAGAGGCTGGAAGCGGAGTCGTTGAAGACATCTGAAGAAAAGATGAATGGCGGAAAACATTCTTTAGTCGGATCCAACGTCGTCTTCTCCAAGTTCATCCCTACCAACTACGGCGCGAGAGCAAAGCTCGAAGACTTACCGTAATGGCGTTTGCGGCGGTCGGAGTCGCCGGCGACGAGGTTTCCGCGCGGTGGCTCGCTGATGTTAAGAACAGGATGAACACGACGCGGCGGCGAAGTAACTCCGGTGATGTTCCGGTGAGATTCCGGCACGGCAGAGAGGGAGCTCGCGGCGGCGCTCGGCAGAGAGGTGAGAAGGGGGGTGAATGAGGGTTAAGGCGTCGACGGCGGATATTTATAGGCCGGCGGGACGAGATTCGTGCTCCGCATCCTGTGGTCGGAACGCAAGCGTCGCACCATTGGATGCGTGACACCTGTCCTAAACCCTAAGCGGTAAAAATAGCTAGAGATAAGTTACCGCACAAATCGCGCGAAAATGGCGCCAGAATTGGCGGAACCGTTTGAGTCTTTTAAGATTCCGAGTAATTGCGTGAGGATAAGTTGTCTCTCATTCGCGAGCAGGGAGTAACCCGGAAATGTTCTTTGGAACGTCGATGGATGAAGTCCCGCAGGATGGGAGCATTTTCTGACTATAAGTTGGAAAAACAAGAAAATGTGAAGTTGGAGTTCTTCAAGTTTCTCTGCGTTACCAACGTTTGCCGGAGATCATGATGGACTAGCAAGGCGGAAACAGCAGGTGAAACTCGGAGAACTCTGGGGGCTACTGTTGTGGGTATACTTCATGGGTGTACCATCGACAGTGCCTAGATCCGGCAAGCCCGGGTGGCCCACAGATGGTGGTGAGGCATGTGGCCCATCGGGCGGCCCAGTTGCTGTTGATCCTGACGGAAGATGTTCGGCCCAGGAGCAGGGAGCCGGATCCAACCGACGTTGAGGAGGAACCCGGATCCACGGAGGCCCATTAAGGGACCCGGATCCGGTACGACATAGATGGAAGGGTGGATCCTTGGCGTACACGGCAAGACATTGTACCGTAGTTAGGAAACCTGTATCCGGGTAGGACTCTCTATGTAAACCCTACATCTGTGCGCCTTTATAAGCCGGATCCTGGGAGCCCTAGAGGCAGAATCTCAACTCATTGTAACATCGCGAAAGCGCCCAGATAATTCTAGACAAGCAGCAGTAGGCCCTGTCATCGTGCAGGTGTTCCGAAGCTGGGTAAATCGCGTACCACCGTCCCGTGTGCACTCCGCCCTATGGCCCCTACTTCTTTTCCCCCTCGTGAGGATCCCTCCTCCGAGGTACCGTCGATTAGGCAACGACAGTCTATTTGCAAATTAAGTTGCTTACTGATAAATCAGGGCAAAACATGTGAAGAGAATTATTGATGAAAGTTAATTAATTTGGGGCTGGGAACCCCGTTGCCAGCTCTTTTTGCAAAATTATTGGATAAGCGGATGTGCCACTAGTCCATTGATGAAAGTCTGCCAGGAGTAAATGACAAGGTCGAAAGATAAACACCACATACTTCCTCATGAGCTACAAAACATCGACACAAATTGAGAAGCATTTTGAAGGTTTAAAGGTAGCTCATGAGAATTTACTTGGAATGGTTTGAAATGCCATGCATAGGTATTTATGGTGGACACTCTGGAATAACTTGGTTTTCAGGGTTTGGAAGCACGAGCAGCGTTCCCGCTCAGTACAAGTGAAGGCTAGTAATAGACTGGGAAGCGACAATCAAGAGAGCAATAACTGTCATAATCATGCTTGCGACAAAATAAATTAACAGAGGCATAAAAGTGATACAAGAACTCTGAGGCAAAGTAAATCATCGAGGCTTAATTGACTTTTGTTCAGTCATATGCATGCGTGAGCATGTGCCAAGTCGATTCAAGTGAATTATTCAGAGGAGGATACCACAATGTCATACCTATTTATGAATAAAACAATGCAAGCAAATATTTATGACATGCTACTCATATTAATAAATTGGAGCTAAACATGAGAGATCATGAACTACTAGACTTTATTAAATGACATATACCTCACATGAACCAACTAAGCATGCTCACATGGATGAGTATATGTACAAAAATGAAAACAAATAGAGTTCATACCAGCCTCTCACCACAGTGGAGTTGTCGTAGATCGTCATTATTGCCTTTCACTTGTGTAGCTTGAATAATATGGAATGAAAATCAAGCTCCAGCCACCGAAGACCGCCGAACTCCATAATGAACTTTACAAAACCAAAGAAGAACAACAAATATTTTTGGTGTTTTCGAATTGGAAACAAGAACAAAAGGAAACAAGCAAACAAAGCAAAATCTTTTTGGATTTTCTTATAGCAAACCAACGATAGCAAATAAAGCAAAATAGGAGCAAGAAACCAAAATAAACAAATGGTAAAGAGAAACAACAGAAATATTTTTGGTCTTTTTTTGTTTTAGGAAAGAAACAAAGCAAAAACAAGAAAATGAAAACTAAAAGAGTCACATAAACAGAAAGCAGCAGAAATTCGTCAAACTTGACAGCAGTACAGTAATCGATTTTTACGAAAATCTTCCGCTGCTCAGCTCGAAAAGTGCTCAACTAATGAAAGTTAGAAAATAACCTGGGGAACATGCACAAAAATTGTCTTCACAAAATAACGTTCTAGATGTTTTTGAGAATTTTTTTGGTACCAGTCCAGAATCTGTTTTCAAACAGTCCTTTTCCAACTATCATCTCCCTCTTATTAGAAACCACTTTAAGAAGCTAAACAAGTATGTACAAGTATCCAGCAATTGTAATATGCAATGAATGAGTGATGCCGGCATACCTCCCCCCAAACTTAGGCTTTTGGCCTAAGTGGAGATCAATCCCACGGTGCCCACGAAGTGGCACCTCCGTAGTATGATGAAGAGGGATCCTGTTCTGGGTATGTGCTGGAAGACGCACCAGGATACGTGACGGTGTACCCGTAGGAGGGCTCGGCATCCTCGGAGTCATGCTGCTAGTGGAACCCATGTATCCTCAGCTGCTCATCCACCTCCTCCTTAGAGCGCTACCACGGTTTCCTGTGAACACTGAACAAATCGGTCTGCGGCAAAGGGATTTCCCTCTCATCCCCGTCAATAAACAACATTCTATAGACAATATTATCTAAACTAGAGTCAGTTGTAACAAATTGATGACTCTTCATAGCAGCAATATCAAGCTTTATAGGAGTTAATTTCTCATTAGTAGGGTCAAGAGGAAGATTTAGATATGTAATAATGCGTAAGGCGACAATTCCTCCAAAAATAGGCCCCTTAGTGGATAAACGATGAGCAACAAGAGCACCAAGATAATAAGGTGTCTTTCCAGTAAGTGCAGCAACTAGGAAAGCAAGATGATAACTAGAAATATTGCTAGTGTTCTCCCTACCAAGAATGCTAGTAGCAAGATAGTAAGCAAAATATCTAATGGCAGGGAGTTGAATGTTTCTTATCTTGCCGCGCTAAATGGTGCGGCTATCATCATTGGTAACTTCTCGATAGAGCTCCAGCAAAGCCTTGGGATTTTTCTCGATCTTCTTCGCTGTACCTATAGGGGCAATATCCAATGCAGCACAAAAATCCTTCAACTTCATAGTGATAGGCCTATCATAAATCCTGAATGTAATCGATGGTTGGTAGTGTGTGTTGTTGAACTGAAAGCTTTCAACAAAGATTTTAGATAGCATGTAGTATTGACTCCTCTCATCTTCCATATAGGTAGATAAGCCTACATTATTGATGAGGAATAAGAAGTCATCAAGCAGCCATGCATTACGCAAAAAGTCATAACATGGAAAGGATGAAGCATTAGGAACTCCATTATCCTCTTCAACTTCGAAGCTCGGTGCGATGACATCCTCATTATAGGATCGTCTAATTCGAGTGGCTGCCCTTGAGGGCCTCCCCGTGCTTGTCGTCTCTCTTTCGAACACTTCTCCAAAGTTATAGTTATCCATCTTCCTTTTCTGAAATTTTCAACAAACATTATAAAAGTTGATTTGGAGACATATAAATGAGGGAAACTACTATAGGAACTAGGTAGAGTACTAAACATGCATCAAAACTAATTTTTACAACTCAGAACAAGCATGCAAGCTCACTTAACATGTTACCTACAGTAGCAAAATATTCAAGATATACTCAACCAAACAAAATTCTATTTGGATAATCGGAGGAGTCACATACCGGAGAGCAAATGTGCCAAATTTCAGACAGAAATCTGGGCTGAGCAAAGAGATCGAAGAATCCCGAGTTCTTGAGCAAAAACGCGAGTGAGAGAAAGTTGGTACGAGTTTTTTCGGGAGAGAGAGTATAATGGGAGGAAGAGATGAGTTAGTGGGGCAAGGAGGGGCCCACACCATAGGGTGTCGCGCCCCCCTCCTTGGCCGCGCCGGCACATGGGGGGCAGCCCTGGGGTGCCCCACTGGTCAGCCCCAGGTGCTCCCAGGTAGCTCTTCGAAAAATAAGACCAACGGTATAATTTTTGTGAATTTTTGAAAATTTTGAAAAATGCACATTTCTAGGTGTTAAAATTATTATTACAGGGCAGAAAAAGATTTTGAAATCTCTAAACAACTAAAGCATCTTGCAAATCAAGTAGTGCTACAGCAAGTAGAACAAGTGGAGGAAGAAAGAAATGTTGTTTAGCTCCTCTATGCATATAAAATGTACTTGTTAACAAGGTTGATCAAGTCTTGCCACCGAATAAATTTTACATAACATAAGAAGAAATAAACCTCAAATCAATCATGTTACCTTGTATTGAATTGATATGGATCCAATCATAATATTTTGATATCCTTCTTTAGGCTCATATATAGGACAATCAATAACTCCCACTTTGATAGTTCTCACATTAGAAATTGTATTAACTCCAAATACTTTATCAATCCTCTTGGGAAAATAAATAGTATGCTCCTTGCCATCAACATTGAAAGTAACTTTTCCTTCATTGCAATCAATAACAGCCCCTGCGGTGTTAAGAAAAGGTCTCCCAAGAATAATAGACATATTATCATCTTCAGGCATTTCCAACACAACAAAATCAGTTAATATTAAGCAATTATTAGTAACTTGAACAAGAACATCCTCACATATACCAACAGGAATAGCAGTAGATTTATCAGCCATTTGCAAAGATATATCAGTTGGTATCAACTTATCTAAATAAAGTCTCTTATAAAGAGAAAAATGCATAACACTAACACCTGCTCCAAAATCACATAGAGCAGTTCTAACATAATTATTCTTGATGGAACAAGGAATAGTCGGTATACCTGGGCTGCCCAGCTTCTTTGGAACTTTGCCATTGAAAGAGTAATTAGCAAGCATAGTGGAAATCTCCTCATTAGGAATTTTGCTTTTGTTAGAGACAATATCTTTCATATACTTTGAATAAGGAGGCAATTTAGTAGCATCAGTCAAAGGGATTTGCAAGAACAAAGGTTTCATCCAATCACAAAATTTATTATAGTGTTCTTCTTCCTTTGATTTTAGTTTCTTAGCAGGAAAAGACAATTGCTTTTGAACCCAAGGTTCCCTTTCATTACCATGTTTCTTAGCAATAAAATGTTCTTTAGTATACTTTTTATTTTTAGCATGCTTTTCAGGTTCATATTCAACCTCTTCTTTATCAGAAGCATCATTCTTATCATTATCTTTATCATGTTCATTACCACTTTCAGTTTCAGCATCAGAAATAGAAATACTATTAGGATCATTAACAGGCTTAGAGGATTCTACAACAGTTTTATGTTTCTTCTTCTTTTTCTTAGAAGGAGCACTAGGTTCAATTCGTTGAGAATCTTGTTCAACTCTTTTGGGATGCCCCTCAGGATATAGAGGATCCTGAGTAGAAACACCGCCTCTAGTTTTTACTTCATAAGCATGTTTTTCTTTAGAACTATTTTTTAACAAGTCATTTTGCACTTTAGTGAGTTGATCAATTTGAGTTTGAACCATATGAAAATGTTTAACAAGCATCTTAACATCATTGGAGGTTCTCTCCACAATATCATGCAATTTACTGATAGCTTGAGAATTTTCCATTAAATGTTTCTCTACTCTCATATTAAAATTATGTTGCTTAACAATATAATTATCAAACTCATCTAAGCATTGAGCAGGAGGTTTTGAATAAGGAATATCTTCCCTAGTAAAGCGTTGAAGAGAGTGTACCTCAATCATGGATGAAGGGGGAGTTATCTTGCATAAATCTTCTATGGGAGGTAAGTTCTTCACATCTTCAGATTTAATACCTTTCTCCTTAAGAAATTTCTCGGCTTCGCTCATATATTCATCATTTAATTTAATCAAACCCCTCTTCTTCAATATTGGTGTTGGGGTTGGTTCAGGTGTAGTCCAATTATCATGATTTTGGCCTATTCTAGCCAATAATTCTTCGGCTTCGTCCGGAGTTTTTTCCTGAAAACACAACCAGCACAACTATCCAGGTATGTCCTAGACTCAATGGTTAGTCCACTATAAAATATATCAAGTAAATCATGCTTTTCCAAATCATGTCCAGGCCGAGCTCTAATAAGAGAACAGAATCTTGCCCAAGCTTAAGGCAATTTCTCTCCATCTTCCTGGTCAAAACTATAAATTTTCTGCAAAGCAATATGTTGAGCACTAGCAGGAAAGTATTTCCGAAAGAAAACATCAAGCAAACCACTTGGACTATCAATAGAATCAGGAGGCAAACTATTATACCAAGTTTTAGCATCATCCTATAATGAGAAAGGGAAAATTTTAGCAACAAAATAAGTACGCTTCTTGATATCATCAGAAAACAAGCTACTCAAAGTTGAAAGTTCATTCATGTGTTCTACAACACTTTCTTTTTCAGTACCACAAAAAGGTGTTTTCTCAACAATAGATATATGAGATAAATCAAGAGAAAAATCATAATCCTTATCTTTAATGTTTATAGGAGATGTGGCAAATTTAGGATCAGGAGACAGTTTATATCTAACAGTATGTTGTGCAAGAAGCTTTTTAATTTTACTTGCATCAGTAGTAGCATTGTATTTAACAATAAAATCATCATCAAGTTCCACATAATCTTCATCAAGATCATCACTAGAGTATTCAGACTCAGGTGAATTAACAGGTGTAACAATATTTTCATTAGGAGTTTCAGTATTTTTAATTTGTCTAGACCTAGCAATTGTAGCATCTAGAAAAGATCCTAACGAACCACTATCATCAAGCACAACAGAAGCATCATCAAAATTATAAGAATTTTTAGATTCAACATAAGTACCAGCAAGTGAAGCTTGTGGTGGTGAAACAAGTTGACTTATCACAGATGGTGAATCAAGAGCAGCAGAGGTACTCAGAGTTGTACCTTTTCTTGTAGTGGATGGTAATATGGCGACTATAGGATCGCGAGATTTACCCATGATGGAGAATTTGCAGCGAACAATATCAATCCAAGTGAACTTGCAAATAAAGCTATGCTCCCCGGCAACGACGCCAGAAAATAGTCTTGATGACCCACAAGTATAGGGGATCGCAACAGTCTTCGAGGGAAGTGATACGTCCAAAACGTATCTACTTTCCCGAACACTTTTGCTATTGTTTTGCCTCTAATTTGTGTATTTTGGATACAACTAACACGGACTAACGTTGTTTTCAGCAGAATTGCTCTGGTGTCTTGTTTTTGTGCAGAAATTCAACTTTCGGGAAAATCCTCGGAATTTATATCAATGGGCCTATTTTACCAGAAGACTCAGGGAGCCAGAAGGGCAAGCCAGGTGGAGGCCCGAGGGCCCCACACACCAGGCTAGCGCGGCCCAGGGGGGGCGCCGCCCTAGTGTGTGGCCCCCTCGGCTGGCCTCCGACGCCCCCCTCTGGACTACTTAAGGGGTTCGATCTAAAAATCGCGAGGCAGAAGTCGAAGTCGCAAGAAACCCTCCAGAATGCCGCCACATCACGACACTCCGTCTCGGGGGCCAGAAACTCCGTTCTGGCACTCCGCCGGGACGGGGAATTGGAGGAGATCATCGCCATCATCACCACCGACGCCTCTCCATCGACCAGCAATGTTTCCCCCATCCATGTGTGAGTAATTCCCCCGCTGTAGGCTGAAGGGGATGGTAGGGATTGGATGAGATTGGTCATGTAATAGCATAAGATTGTTAGGGCATAGTGCCTAGTGTCCGTAATTGGTACTCTGATGATATTGTTGCAACTTGTTGTGCTTAATGCTTGTCACTAGGGCCCGAGTGCCATGATCTCAGATCTGAACATGTTATTATTTCATCATGATATGCATTGTTTTATGATCTTACCTGCAAGTTGTATACACATGTCGCTGTCCGGAACCAAAGGCCCCGAAGTGACAGAAATCGGGACAACCGAAGGGGATGCCAGTGATGTGAGTATCACATGTGTTCACAGAGTGTTAATGCTTTGCTCCGGTACTCTATTAAAAGGAGTACCTTAATATCCAGTAGATTCCCTAGAGGCCCGGCTGCCACCGGCTGGTAGGACAAAAGATGTTGTGCAAGTTTCTCATTGCGAGCACGTACGACTATATACGGAACACATGCCTATGGATTACTTTGTACTTGGACACAGTTTTATTATTATCTGCAAATGCCCTGCTTTGATTGTTACATGAGTTTCTCTCATCCATGCAACGCCCGTCATCTATCCCTGTGCCTACAGTATTTTAATCCTACTGTTTACTAAAATCACTACTGCTGTTTGTGTTACTCTGCTGCTGTTATTTCACTACTGCTATTGCTATAAAACTGTTACTACTGATAAACTCTTGCGAGCAAGTCTGTTTCCAGGTGCAGCTGAATTGACAACTCCGTTGTTAAGGATTTCAAGTATTCTTTGTCTCCCCTTGTGTCGAATCAATAAATTGGGTTTTACTTCCCGCGAAGACTGCTGCAATCCCCTATACTTGTGGGTTATCAAGACTGTTTTCTGGCGCCGTTGCCGGGGAGCATAGCTTTATTTGGAGGTTCACTTGGATTGATATTGTTCGCTGCAAATTCTCCATCATGGGTAAATCTCGCGATCCTAAAGTCGCCATATTACCATCCACTACAAGAAAAGGTACAACTCTGAGTACCTCTGCTACTCTTGATTCACCATCTGTGATAAGTCAACTTGTTTCACCGCCGCAAGCTTCACTTGCTGGTACTTCTGCTGAATTTGAAAACTCTCATAATATTGATAATGTTTTTGCTGTGCTTGATGATAGTGGTTCATTGGGATCCTTTCTAGATGCTACAATTGCTAGGTCTAGACAAATTGAAAATGCTGAAACTCCTAATAAAAATGCTGCTACACCTGTTAATTCACCTGAACTTGATTATTCTAGTGATGATCCTGATGAGGATTATGTGGAGCTTAATGATGATTTTATTAATAGATGCAATGCTACTGCTGATGCAAGAAAAATTAAAAAGTTTCTCGCACAATATACTGTTAGACATAAGCTATCTCCTGATCCTAAATTTGCCACATCTCCTATATGCATTAAGGATAAAGATTATGATTTTTCTCTTGATCTATCTCATATAGCTATTGTTGAGAAAACACCCTTTTGTGGCACTGAAAAAGAAAGTGTTGTAGAACATATGAATGAACTTTCTTCTATGAGTAGCTTGTTTTCTGATGATGTCAAGATGCGTACTTATTTCGTTGCTAAAATTTTCCCTTTCTCATTAAAGGATGATGCTAAAACTTGGTATAATAATTTGCCTCCTGGTTCTATTAAAAGTCCAGGTGATTTTCTTGATGTTTTCTTTCGCAAATACTTTCCCGCTAGTGCTCAACATGCTGCTTTACAGAAAATATATAGCTTTGACCAGGAAGATGGAGAGAAATTGCCTGAAGCATGGGCAAGATTTTGCTCTCTTATCAGAGCTCGACCTAGACATGAATTGGAAAAGCATGATTTACTTGATATATTCTATAGTTGACTAACCGTTGAGTCTAGGGCATATTTGGATAGTTGTGCTGGTTGTGTTTTCAGGAAAAGAACTCCAGATGAAGCTGAAGAATTATTGGCTAAAATAGGCAGGAATCATGATGATTGGAATACACCTGAACCAACTCCGCCGCCAATATTGAAGAAGAGGGGTTTAATTAAATTGAATGATGAAGATATGAGGGAAGCCAAGAAGTCTCTTAAGGAGAAAGGTATTAGACCCGAAGATGTGAAGAATTTACCTCCCATAGAAGATATATGTGAGATAATTCCCCCTTCATCCATGATTGAGGTAAACTCCCTTCAACGCTTTACTAGGGAAGATATTCCGTATTCGAAACCTCCTGCTCAATGCTTAGATGAGTTTGATAATTATATTGTTAAGCAAGAAAATTTTAATATGAGAGTAGAGAATCATCTAATGGAAAATTCTCAAGCTATTAGCAATTTGCATGATATTGTGGAGAGAACCTCCAATGATGTTAAGATGCTTGTTAAACATTTTCAAATGGTTCAAACTCAAATTGATCAACTCACTAAAGTGCAAAATGACTTGTTAAAAAATAATTCTAAAGAGAAACATGCTTATGAAGTAACAACTAGAGGCGGTGTCTCTACCCAGGATCCTCTATATCCTGAAGGGCATCCCAAAAGAGTTGAACAAGATTCTCAACGAATTGAACCTAGTGCTCCTTCTAATAAAAAAAAGAAGAAACATAAAAATGTTGTAGAATCCTCTGAACCTGTTAATGATCCTAATAGTATTTCTATTTCCGATGCTGAAACTGAAAGTGGTAATGAACATGATAATGATAATAATAATGATAAGAATGATGCTTCTGATAAAGAAGAGGTAGAAGATGAACCTGAAAAGCATGCTAAAAATAAAAAGTATACTAAAGAAGATTTTATTGCTAAGAAACATGGTAATGAAAGAGAACCTTGGGTTCAAAAGCAAATGCATTTTCCTGCTAAGAAACTAAAATCAAAGGAAGAAGAACACTATAATAAATTTTGCGATTGGATGAAACCTTTATTCTTGCAAATCCCTTTGACTGATGCTATTAAATTGCCTCCTTATTCAAAGTATATGAAAGATATTGTCACTAACAAAAGGAAAATCACCAATGAGGAGATTTCCACTATGCTTGCTAATTACTCTTTCAATGGCAAAGTTCCAAAGAAGTTGGGCGACCCAGGTATACCTACTATTCCTTGTTCTATTAAGAATAATTATGTTAGAACTGCTCTATGTGATTTGGGAGCTGGTGTTAGTGTTATGCCTTTTTCTCTTTACAAGAGACTTTATTTAGATAAGTTGATACCTACTGATATATCTCTGCAAATGGCTGATAAATCTACTGCTATTCCGATTGGTATATGTGAGGATGTTCCTGTTCAAGTTACTAATAACTACTTGATATTAACTGATTTTGTTGTGTTGGAAATGCCTGAAGATGATAATATGTCTATTATTCTTGGGAGACCTTTTCTTAACACCGCAGGGGCTGTTATTGATTGCAATAAAGGAAAAGTTACTTTAAATGTTGATGATAAGGAGCATACCGTCTATTTCCCCAAGAGGATTGATAAAGTATGTGGAGTTAATACCATTTCTAATGTGAGAACTATCAAAGTTGGAACAATTGATTGTCCTATATATGAGCCTAAAGAAGGTTATCAAAATCTTATGATTGGATCCATATCAATACAATTCAAGGTAACATGATTAATTTGAGGTTTATTTCTTCTTATGCTATGTAAAATTTATTTGGTGGCAAGACTTGATCAACCTTGTTAACAAATACTTTTTATATGCATAGAGGAGGTAAACAACATTTCTTTCTTCCTCCACTTGTTCTACTTGATGTAGCACTTTTGTTTTGCAAAGTTCCTTAGTTAATTAGAGATTTCAAAAAAATTCTTGGCCAGTAATAATAAACTTAATACCCAGAAATGTGCATTTTTCAAAGTTTTCAAAAATTCACAAAAATTATACCGTTGGTCCTATTTTCCGAAAATGCACCTGGGAGCACATGGGGATGACCAGTGGGGCACCCCAGGGTGGCACCCCACAGGCCGGCGCGGCCTGGAAGGGGGCCGCGCCACCCTGGTGTGTGGGCTCCCCCTTGCCCCACTTTCTTATCTCTTCCTCCCACACTCTTCTCTCTCCCGAAAAAATCAGCACCAGCTTTCTCTCACTCGCGTTTTTGCTCAAGAGCTCAAGATTTCTCGATCTCTTTGCTCAGCCCAGATTTCTGTCTGAAATTTGGCACATTTTCTCTCCGGTATGTGACTCCTCCGATTATCCAAGTAGAATTTTGTTTGGTTGAGTATATCTTGAATATTTTGCTGCTGTAGGTAACATGTTTAGTGAGCTTGCATGCTTGTTCTAAGTTGTATAAACTAGTTTTGATGCATGATTAGTACTCTAGCAAGTTCCTATAGTAGTTTCCCTCAATTATATGTCACCAAATCAAACTTTATAATGTTTGTTGAAAATTTCAGAAAATGGAGTGGAATAGACATCAACTAAACCAACAAGAATTGGAGGTGCAACAAGTCATGAGAGTGAACCGCGAAGAGGGAGTATACCCCTCTTACTACCCGTGCACAGATTTCATGAGAAGTGCAGGAATCTTGGGAGATGTTCAGAATCTAATTTCTCGTGCAGGGTTGAATGATTTTGTTGACGGAGAACCATGCCAATATGCAAAATTGACTATGTCTGTTGTGCAGGATTTTAAGTTCAATTGGTCGCAATCTAACCCCATGGTTCAGTACAAAATTTATAATAAAACTATCAACTTGCCATTCAATGATTTGTGTACAGCAATTAGAGTACCGCAATGGGGATCATGCGAGAAGATAAGGGGATCGCCGCGAGAGCTCTTAAACCTTTTCGAGAGGATTTGTCATGGAAGGAGCTTCTCAGAGGATGGTGGTAAAATCAGTAGCATTCAACTCCCAGCTATCCGCTACTTTGCTTATTTCATTACCAAGTGCGTACTTGCTAGAAAGAATGGTAGTAAATTATCTATCCAGGATTTAGCTTTTCTAGCTGCTGCACTGCAAAGCAATAGGGCTTATAATTTGGGTGCATTGATAGCTTATAGGCTTGCTACTAACCGCGAGAAGGGCGGAATTTGTGGAGGTCTCATCGCCTCTCGTTTACTAGCTTTGCATGGAGTAGAACCTCACCATCTTGATATTCAACTTTCCATAGAAAAACTTGATATAGTCTCCATGATTAAACATGAATTTGTTTCTGATTCATCTAATTTGGGTAACCTGTTTTACAAGATAACATTTTATAAGAAAGCTTGGAGAATAACTAAGAAAACTGAAAAACTAGTAAGATTGCCTGCGCCTGTTCTATTTAAACTTGATTCCAGGGAGGATTGGTCAGTCACAGAAGGTGCACTGAATACACACATAGAGGGAGGAGGCCATCATGCAAGAGACAACACGGAGGAGGCCGAGGAACACCTCGACTCGTCATCCGATGCAGCAAGTTCTTCACATCAACATTTTGGACATGTGGAGCCTCCACGCTTTTCTTCTGCACAGGGACCTCATTATGACTACGCCATGTATGATCCACCGGCGTGGAACTGCGACCCTCGCTGGGGTTGAACTCCACTTAGGCCAAAAGCCTAAGCTTGGGGGGAGGTATACCGGCATCACTCATTATTTGCATATTATGGTTGCTGGATACTTGTATATACTTGTTTAGTTTCTTTGAGTGGTTTTCTAATGAGAGGGAGATGATATTTGGGGAAGTGCTGCCTGAAAACAGATTCTGGACTGTTACCAAAAACATTCTCAAAAATAGCCAGAACGATATTTTGCGAAGCCAATTTTTGTGCATGTTCCCCAGGTTGTTATATAACTTTCATTAGTTGAACACTTTTCGATTTGAGCAGTGGAAGAATTTCTTAAAAATCGATTACTGTACTGCTGTCAAGTTTGACGAATTCCTGTTGCTTTGTGTTTATGTGACTCTTCTAGTTTTCATTTTCTTGTTTTTGCTTTGTTTCTTTCCTAAAACACAAAAAGACCAAAAATATTTATGTTGTTTCTCTTCATCATTTGTTTATTTTGGTTTCTTGCATTTATTTTTCTTTATTTGCTATCGTTGGTTTGCTATAAGAACATCCAAAAAGATTTTGCTTTATTTGCTTGTTTTCTTTTGTTCTTGTTCCCAAATTTGAAAACACCAAAAATATTTGTTGTTCTTCTTTGGTTTTGTAAAGTTCATTTTGAGTTCAATGGTCTTCGGTGGCTGGAGCGTGGTTTTCATTTCATATTATCCAAGCTACACAAGTGAAAGGCAATAATGACGATCTACGACAACTGGATTGTGGTGAGAGGCTGGTATGAACTCTATTTGTTTTCATTTTTGTACATATACTCATCCATGTGAGCATGCTTAGTTGGTTCATGTGAGGTATATGTCATTTAAGAAAGTCTAGTAGTTCATGATCTCTCATGTTTAGCTCCAATTTATTAATATGAGTAGCATGTCATGGATGTTTGCCTGCATTGTTTTATTCATAAGTAGGTATGACATTGTGGTATCCTCCTCTGAATAATTCATTTGTATCGACTTGGCACATGCTCACGCATGCATATGACTGAACAAAATTCAATTAAGCCTCTATGATTTACATTGCTTCAGAGTTCTTGTATCACTTTTATGCCTCCGTTAATTTATTTTGCCGCAAGCATGATTATGACAGTGACTGCTCTCTTGATTTGTCGCTCCCCAGTCTATTGCTAGCCTTCACTTGTACTGAGCGGGAATGCTGCTCGTGCTTCCAAACACCTGAAAACCAAGTTGTTCCAAAGTGTCCACCATAAATACCTATGCATGGCATTTCAAACCATTCCAAGTAAATTCTCATGCGCTACCTTTAAAACCTTCAAAATGTTTCTCAATTTGTGTTAATGTTTTATAGCTCATGAGGAAGTATGTGGTGTTTATCTTTCAACCTTGTCATTTACTTTTGACGGACTTTCATAATAAGAGCTGGCAACGGGGTGCCCAGCCCCAACTAATAACTTCATTATTAATTCTCTTCACATGTTTTGCTCTGATTCATCAGTAAGCAACTTAATTTTGCAAATAGACACTCCTCCATGGTATGAGATTGATGGAAGGCACCCGAGGATTCGGTTAGCCATGGCTTGTGTAAGCAAAGGTTGGGGGGAGTGTCACTCATAATAAAAACTAAAGTACATGTGTAAACAAAAGAGAAGAGGGATGATCTACCTTCCTGGTAGAAATAACGTCCTTCATGGGAGCCGCTCTTGAAAGTCTGGTTGACGAGGTAGTTGGTGTACCCATTACCATTCATTGACAACAACAAACACCTCTCAAAATGATTTTACTCCTGTTTTAAAAATGAAAAGCTCTAGCGCATGTTAATCCCTGCTTCCCTCTGCGAAGGGTCAATCTTTTACTTTTATGTTGTGTCTCCATCCTTTCTTTGAGCACTTTCTTGAGAGCACAACTGTCATTCTTAGTATAATATGCTTGTCCCAAAATATGATTGACTGCGGTATAACCTTGATGCTTTTATCTTTGACAATCTCTATTTCTAGTCTTTCTATGAACCTCAGAGGTGCCTGGGCATTTATGTTTTGCTGTTCAAATTCGGGCAAGCGAGATACCACTTTATCATACTCTTTTATGAACATTGCAATCCTGCTTATAGACATGATTCATGATGCTTATTATTAATTGTTGGTACCTTTCCATGATTGACATAGCTGTTAGATGATCTTATTTGCATGTACCTTATTATGAATTGCCTAAGTGTTAGCCATATCATGAGAATATTTACATCATATGAGCAAATGTGTTCGTGAAAGTTCTTTTATCGCACTCAGTTGTTAACTGAATTGCTTGAGGACAAGCAATAAGCTAAGCTTGGGGGAGTTGATACGTCCAAAACGTATCTACTTTCCCGAACACTTTTGCTATTGTTTTGCCTCTAATTTGTGTATTTTGGATACAACTAACACGGACTAACGTTGTTTTCAGCAGAATTGCTCTGGTGTCTTGTTTTTGTGCAGAAATTCAACTTTCGGGAAAATCCTCGGAATTTATATCAATGGGCCTATTTTACCAGAAGACTCAGGGAGCCAGAAGGGCAAGCCAGGTGGAGGCCCGAGGGCCCCACACACCAGGCCGGCGCGGCCCAGGGGGGGGGGGCGCCGCCCTAGTGTGTGGCCCCCTCGGCTGGCCTTCGACGCCCCCCTCTGGACTACTTAAGGGGTTCGATATAAAAATCGCGAGGCAGAAGTCGGAGTCGCCAGAAACCCTCCAGAACGCCGCCACATCGCGAAACTCCGTCTCGGGGGCCAGAAACTCCGTTCTGGCACTCCGCCGGGACGGGGAATTGGAGGAGATCATAGCCATCATCACCACCGACGCCTCTCCATCGACCAGCAATGTTTCCCCATCCATGTGTGAGTAATTCCCCCGTTGTAGGCTGAAGGGGATGGTAGGGATTGGATGAGATTGGTCATGTGATAGCATAAGATTGTTAGGGCATAGTGCCTAGTATCCGTAATTGGTACTTTGATGATATTGTTGCAACTTGTTGTGCTTAATGCTTGTAAGCCTTAACAGCGGAGTTTTCAATTCAGCTGCACCTGGATACAGACTTGCTCGCAAGAGTTTATCAGTAGCAACAGTTTTATAGCAGTAGTAGTAGTGAAATATAAGCAACAGTGTGTTATCACCAGATTTTAACCAAATCAGAAGTGGGCCATGATTGAAGTGGGCTTAGCAAATATACGTAGAGATTATTCACGAATCGGCCTTGTGTAAAGAGTTTGGGCTAAATTGCCCGTGTATCTGTAAATATAGTAGGATACGTGTCGGTTAGGATTAAAAGGTAGAGTTTAGCTCGTACACGGTTGGGATTATTCCCACGTTAGAAAGTCTGCGGACTATAAATATGTATCTAGGGTTATTGAGAAAGAAGACGAACACGTTCACAACAAAACCAATCTAGGCGCATCGCCACCCCTTGTTTCGAGGGTTTCTTCCGGGTAAGCGCTATGCTGCCTAGATCGCGTCTTGCGATCTAGGCAGAATCTTGTTTATCTGTTGTTCATGTGTTGCTCGTACTGAAGCCTTTTTGATGGCGAGCAACACTGTTATCATGGATATGTTAGGGTTAGCATCGGTACTTTCTCGATGTATTTGATTAGTCATGCTATTCCTGGATATCTAGCCACCCTTGTACCGATCTTAGGTGCAAGGGTGGCACCCTGCTTAATCATTGTTTAGTAGATTCGATCCGTTACGATTGCTCCTTGTTCTTCAAGGATTAGTTTAATATCTGCATAGTTAGGCCTTATAAACGGGTTGAAGGATCCAGTAGCACGTAGGGTATAGTTTGCTAGTCCTAAATAAGATGTTCCGGGAATCAACTCCGCGTTGGTTTTTAGGCCTTGTCTAGAGCTAGTTTATTATCACCTTTCGTGTCTGCCAGGCTCAATCACGTGTAGGATGTTCCGGTTATGTGGTGAAAACCCTAAATCGTCGTAGATTGTTTTAACTTAATATTGATCAAGCAGGACCACCATGTTATCGTAGATCTCATACGAATCATGGGTGGATCGGCTCCTTGAGCCGATTCACAGGGCAACCTGAGAGCCGATCGAGGCTCGTATTTAATGTTTACGTGTATGCCATGCATGAAACTAGTCGAAACAATCCATCACCTTCCTGACCAGGTATAAGTCAGGTGGCATGCCCTTGCACCAGCATCGGACGTGCGTGCTGGAGCTTTGCGGGCCGTCGATCTCGAGGGACCAGGGCCCTCCAGCAGGCCTGGGAGCCTCCCGGCTCTTCGTGTTGCCCATCGCTACTCGTCAGTGGGTTTTGGTGGTCAACACATTCTGGCACGCCCGGTGGGACATTCTTCTACAACAACTGCATCAACATCCGCATCAGAGATGGCGGAAGATCCAGTCACGTACGAGGAGTTGTCTGAGGAGTACAAGAAGAAGTACGACGAGATGAAAGCTCTCTTCGAAACCGACCTCATCGGCTCTTTCCAGAGGACCCGCTCACACGGCATCAGGTGGAAAGGGTTCTCAGCTGAAGGCGCTCTCGATGGAGTGGATCTGTCTACTCCTTCAGAAGAACGCACCAGGTCTCTACGTCAGGAGGTTAATCACATGGTAGCGCACTCGCTACACCGCCATTCTGAGAGCCTGGTGAACGCTTTAGAGCGTGTTGCGCTGCGCGTGGTCCAGGAAATCATGAAGCATCAGTACTCTCCGTCAGGACCTGCCCTAGGGACTCACCAAGGAGAGAAACAGTTCCAGACCCGACCACCGCTGCCGTTCGCGCTAGCAGCACCAGAAGTGCCGAGTTCACCGGCATACGTCGTCTACAAGATCGGTGGCGCTCCTAGTGATTACCAGTTCTTGTATGAACCGCCTAAGGAGATCCCACATGGATACATGTGCACATATGTGCCAGACTGCAATAACTGGGCGCGCACGAACCAGGTTGCAACAGTAGGGATTTCTGGAACAACAGGAGGGGTTTCTGGATCGGATCCCGAGAAGCAGGCGTGGCTAGCTAAGTATGCCACTCCAACGAATCATCAAAGCTCAACTCCTGCAGCTAGCACCGTGGATCAGATCAGCGCAATCTTGAGGGACCAGTTCGGCATGGTGCCGAAGAGGAGGGCAATCAGCTACTCCAAGCCGTACCCCAACGAGTATGATTTGATCCCACTACCACCCAAATATCGGCTCCCTGAATTCTCCAAGTTTAGTGGATCGGAAGGCTCTAGTTCGGTTGAGCATGTGAGCCGATATTTGGCGCAGTTGGGCATGATCTCAGCATCAGACGCATTACGTGTAAGGTTTTTCGCGCAATCTCTCATAGGATCGGCTTTCGGGTGGTACACCTCGCTGCCACCAGATTCAATCCAGACTTGGAAGCAAATGGAAGAACAGTTCCACATGCAATATCACTCAGAAAGTTCCGAGGCTGGCATTGCCGATCTAGCACAAGTACGACAGAAGCGCGGAGAAACGGTATCTGAATATATTCAGCGCTTCAGGGCCGTCAGGAACCGATGCTATTCGGCTCGTATGAATGAAAAAGAGGCAGTCGATCTGGCAGTGGTGGGTCTTGCATCGCCGATCAAGGATATGGCCTCCCAAGCAGAGTACACTTCACTGGCGCATATGGTTCAGAAACTGTCATTATATGAACAGCGCCACCCAGAGTTGTACCAGGACAAGTTCAAGCGCGCGGTAGTCCTGGTTGAGACACAGGAAGATGAAGACTCTGCGGGAGAGCAGGAGGTAGCCGTGGCTGAATGGACTCGGGGGGCAAACCCCGTGTCCTGTAAATGGGTTAAACCACAAGGTCCTGCAAAAGGGTTTGACTTCGACGTGAGCAAAGATGAGCAGATTTTCGACCTCTTACTCAAGGAGAAGCAGCTGAAGTTACCCAAATGCCATAAAATCCCTACGGTGCAAGAGATGAACGGAAGGCCATACTGCAAGTGGCATAACACGTTCACCCATACTACCAGCGACTGCAGGGTGTGGCGTCAGCAGATCCAGATGGCGATAGAACAAGGCCGTCTAATTTTCAGCCAGTACGCCATGAAAGTTGACACGCACCCCTTCCCTGCCGTTAACATGGTGGAGTGCACTTACCCTGGGAGGTGCCAGCCAGGTTTCTCGTTCAGCATCAACATGGTAGGACCTGTGTACCACCCTGGTAAGGACAAAGGCGAGAGCAGCTGCTCTCGTAGCAAGGACAAAGAAGAGGCCGTTCCACGTGACCGGCCCCAACGTAATGACAAGCGCTACATCACAGAGGAGTGATACGTCTCCGACGTATCGATAATTTCTTATGTTCCATGCCACATTATTGATGATATCTACATGTTTTATGCACACTTTATGTCATATTCGTGCATAGTGAAGTGCTTATTTATATCCCTTTATGATTGCAATGTGTTTTGTATCACAATATATCTATGTGCTACTCTAGTGATGTTATTAAAGTAGTTTTATTCCTCCTGCACGGTGTAATGGTGACAGTGTGTGCATCCGTGTTAGTACTTGGCGTAGGCTATGATTATGATCTCTTGTAGATTATGAAGTTAACTATTGCTATGATGGTATTGATGTGATCTATTCCTCCTACATAGTGTGAAGGTGACAGTGTGCATGCTATGTTAGTACTTGGTTTAGTCGTGTTGATCTTTCATGCACTCTAAGGTTATTTAAATATGAACATTGAATTGTGGAGCTTGTTAACTCCGGCATTGAGGGTTCATGTAATCCTACGCAATGGTGTTCATCATCCAACAAAATAGTGTAGAGTATGCATTTATCTATTCTGTTATGTGATCAATGTTGAGAGTGTCCACTAGTGAAAGTATGATCCCTAGGCCTTGTTCCTAAATACTGCTATCGATGCTTGTTTACTGTTTTACTGTGTTACTACTGCTGCGTTACTACTGCTTGTTTACTGTCCTGGGCAAAGCACTTTTCTGGTGCCGTTGCTACTACTTATTTATACCACCTGTATTTCACTATCTCTTCGCCGAACTAGTGCACCTATTAGGTGTGTTGGGGACACAAGAGACTTCTTGCTTTGTGGTTGCAGGGTTGCATGAGAGGGATATCTTTGACCTCTTCCTCCCTGAGTTCGATAAACCTTGGGTGATCCACTTAAGGGAAACTTGCTGCTGTTCTACAAACCTCTGCTCTTGGAGGCCCAACACTGTCTACAGGAAAAGGTGGGGGCGTAGACATCAAGCTATTTTCTGGCGCCGTTGCCGGGGAGGAAAGGTAAAAGGTACTCACACTCCGGATCTCGGCTACTAAGCTATTTTCCGGTGCCGTTGTAAGTACTCGAAGCTATTTCCTTTAGATCCTGCAATTGCAACTTTTTGTTTCTTGTTTACACTACTTAGGCATAATGGAAAACAACAAAAATATGAGAGATCTCTATGAACTTTATCTTGAATTAGGACATGATGTGTTTGAAGAAAGAATTAAAAAACCCATGGAACTTTATATGCATGCTAATGGGAATGTTATTAATATGAATGCTTTGAACACTATTGTTGCTAATGCTATGGAAAATTCTAAGCTTGGGGAAGCTGGTTTTGATGAGCATGATCTTTTTAGTCCACCAAGCATTGAGGAGAAAATTTACTTTGATGATACTTTGCCTCCTATTTATGATGATTATAATGATAGTAGTCTTTTGGTACCACCTGTTATGGAGGATAAATTTGATTATGATTACAATATGCCTCCTATATTTGATGATGAGAATAATAATGATAGCTACTTTGTTGAATTTGCTCCCACTATTACTAATAAAATTGATTATGCTTATGTGGAGAGTAATAATTTTATGCATGAGACTCATGATAAGAATGCTTTATGTGATAGTTATATTGTTGAGTTTGCTCATGTTGCTACTGAAAGTTATTATGAGAGAGGAAAATATGGTTGTAGAAATTTTCATGTTACTAAAACACCTCTCTGTGTGCTGAAATTTTTGAAGCTACACTTGTTTTATCTTCCTATGCTTGTTACTTTGCTCTTCATGAACTTGTTTATTTACAAGATTCCCTTGCATAGGAAGCATGTTAGACTTAAATTTGTTTTCAATTTGCCTCTTGATGCTCTCTTTTGCTTCAAATACTATTTCTTGGGAGTGCATCATTAAAACTGCTGAGCCCATCTTAATGGCTATAAAGAAAGAACTTCTTGGGAGATAACCCATGTGTTTATTTTGCTACAATATTTTGTTTTATATTTGTGTCTTGGAAGTTGTTTACTACTGTAGCAACCTCTCCTTATCTTAGTTTTGTGTTTTGTTGTGCCAAGTAAAGTCGTTGATAGTAAGGTTCATACTAGATTTGGATTACTGCGCAGAAACAGATTTCTTTGCTGTCACGAATCTGGGCAAAATTCTCTGTAGGTAACTCAGAAAATTATGCCAATTTACGTGAGTGATCCTCAGATATGTACGCAACTTTCATTCAATTTTAGCATTTTCATTTGAGCAAGTCTGGTGCCTCAATAAAATTTGTCTTTACGGACTGTTCTGTTTTGACAGATTCTGCCTTTTATTTCGCATTGCTTCTTTTGCTATGTGGGATGGATTTCTTTGTTCCATTGACTTCCAGTAGCTTTGAGCAATGTCCAGAAGTGTTAAGAATGATTGTGTCACCTCTGAACATGTGAGTTTTTGATTATGCACTAACCCTCTAATGAGTTTGTTTCGAGTTTGGTGTGGAGGAAGTTTTCAAGGGTCAAGAGAGGAGGATGATATACTACGATGAAGAAGAGTGAAAAGTCTAAGCTTGGGGATGCCCCGGTGGTTCATCCCTGCATATTTCAAGAAGACTCAAGCATCTAAGCTTGGGGATGCCCAAGGCATCCCCTTCTTCATCGACAAATTATCAGGTTCCTTCTCTTGAAACTATATTTTTATTCAGTCACATCTTATGTACTTTACTTGGAGCGTCTGTGTGCTTTTGTTTTTGTTTGAATAAATGCTTGTGTGGGGGAGAGACACGCTCCGCTGGTTCGTATGAACACATGTGTTCTTAGCTTTTAATGTTCATGGCGAAGGTTGAAACTGCTTCATTAAATTGTTATATGGTTGGAATTGGAAAATGATACATGTAGTAATTGCTAAAATGTCCTGGGTAATGTGATACTTGGCAATTGTTGTGCTCATGTTTAAGCTCTTGCATCATATACTTTGCACCTATTAATGAAGAAATACATAGAGCATTGCTAAAATTTGGTTTGCATATTTGGTCTCTCTAAGGTCTAGATAATTTCTAGTATTGAGTTTGAACAACAAGGAAGACGGTGTAGAGTCTTATAATGTTTACAATATGTCTTTTATGTGAGTTTTGCTGCACCAGTTCATCCTTGTGTTTGTTTCAAATAGCCTTGCTAGCCTAAACCTTGTATCGAGAGGGAATACTTCTCATGCATCCAAATACTTGAGCCAACCACTATGCCATTTGTGTCCACCATACCTACCTACTACATGGTATTTCTCCGCCATTCCAAAGTAAATTTCTTGAGTGCTACCTTTAAATTTCCATTCTTCACCTTTACAATATATAGCTCATGGGACAAATAGCTTAAAAACTATTGTGGTATTGAATATGTACTTATGCACTTTATCTCTTATTAAGTTGCTTGTTGTGTGATAACCATGTTCCTGGGGACGCCATCAACTACTCTTTGTTGAATATCATGTGAGTTGCTATGCATGTTCGTCTTGTCTGAAGTAAGAGCGATCTACCACCTTATGGTTAGAGCATGCATATTGTTAGAGAAGAACATTGGGCCGCTAACTAAAGCCATGATCCATGGTGGAAGTTTCAGTTTTGGACATATATCCTCAATCTCATATGAGAAAATTAATTGTTGCTACATGCTTATGCATAAAAGAGGAGTCCATTATCTGTTGTCTATGTTGTCCCGGTATGGATGTCTAAGTTGAGAATAATCAATAGCGAGAAATCCGATGCGAGCTTTCTCCTTAGACCTTTGTACAAAGTGCATAGAGGTACCCCTTTGTGACACTTGGTTAAAACATGTGCATTGCGATGATCCCGGTAGTCCAAGCTAATTAGGACAAGGTGCGGGCACTATTAGTATACTATGCATGAGGCTTGCAACTTGTAAGATATAATTTACATGATACATATGCTTTATTACTACCGTTGACAAAATTGTTTCTTGTTTTCAAAATCAAAGCTCTAGCACAAATATAGCAATCGATGCTTTCCTCTTTGAAGGACCATTCTTTCACTTTTATTGTTGAGTCAGTTCACCTATTTCTCTCCATCTCAAGAAGCAAACACTTGTGTGAACTGTGCATTGATTCCTACATATTTGCATATTGCACTTATTATATTACTCTATGTTGACAATATCCATGAGATATACATGTTACAAGTTGAAAGCAACCGCTGAAACTTCATCTTCCTTTGTGTTGCTTCAATGCCTTTACTTTGAATTATTGCTTTATGAGTTAACTCTTATGCAAGACTTATTGATGCTTGTCTTGAAGTACTATTCATGAAAAGTCTTTGCTATATGATTCACTTGTTTACTCATGTCATATACATTGTTTTGATCGCTGCATTCACTACATATGCCTACAAATAGTATGATCAAGTTTATGATGGCATGTCACTCCAGAAATTATCTTTGTTATCGTTTACCTGCTCGGGACAAGCAGAAACTAAGCTTGGGGATGCTGATACATCTCCGACGTATCGATAATTTCTTATGTTCCATGCCACATTATTGATGATATCTACATGTTTTATGCACACTTTATGTCATATTCGTGCATTTTCTGGAACTAACCTATTAACAAGATGCCGAAGTGCCGCTCCTGTTACGCTGTTTTTGGTTTCAGAAATCCTAGTAATGAAATATTCTCGGAATTGGACGAAATCAACGCCCAGGTTCCTATTTTGCCCGGAAGCATCCAGAACACACGAGAACCGCCAGAGAGGGGGCACAGGCCCACCAAACCCTAGGCCGGCGCGGCCAAGGGGGGGCCCGCGCCCCCCTATAGTGTGGTCGCCCCTTCGACCTTCTGACGCCGCCTCTTCGCCTATATAAAGCCCCTGGACCTAAAACCTCGATACGGAAAAGCCACGGTACGAGAAACCTTCCAGAGCCGCCGCCATCGCGAAGCCAAGATCTGGGGGACAGGAGTCTCTGTTCCGGCACGCCGCCGGGACGGGGAAGTGCCCCCGGAAGGCTTCTCCATCGACACCACCGCCATCTCCATCAACGCTGCTGTCTCCCATGAGGAGGGAGTAGTTCTCCATCGAGGCTCGGGGCTGTACCGGTAGCTATGTGGTTCATCTCTCTCCTATGTACTTCAATACAATAATCTCATGAGCTGCCTTACATGATTGAGATTCATATGATGATGCTTGTAATCTAGATGTCGTTATGCTAGTCAAGTGAATTTTACTTATGTGATCTCCGGAGACTCCTTGTCCCACGTGTGTAAAGGTGACAGTGTGTGCACCGTGTGGGTCTCTTAGGCTATATTTCACAGAATACTTATTCACTGTTATGAATGGCATAGTGAAGTGCTTATTTATATCCCTTTATGATTGCAATGTGTTTTGTATCACAATATATCTATGTGCTACTCTAGTGATGTTATTAAAGTAGTTTTATTCCTCCTGCACGGTGTAATGGTGACAGTGTGTGCATCCGTGTTAGTACTTGGCGTAGGCTATGATTATGATCTCTTGTAGATTATGAAGTTAACTATTGCTATGATGGTATTGATGTGATCTATTCCTCCTACATAGTGTGAAGGTGACAGTGTGCATGCTATGTTAGTACTTGGTTTAGTCGTGTTGATCTTTCATGCACTCTAAGGTTATTTAAATATGAACATTGAATTGTGGAGCTTGTTAACTCCGACATTGAGGGTTCGTGTAATCCTACGCAATGGTGTTCATCATCCAACAAAAGAGTGTAGAGTATGCATTTATCTATTCTGTTATGTGATCAATTTTGAGAGTGTCCACTAGTGAAAGTATGATCCCTAGGCCTTGTTCCTAAATACTGCTATCGCTGCTTGTTTACTGTTTTACTGTGTTACTACTGCTGCGTTACTACTGCTTGTTTACTGTCCTGGGCAAAGCACTTTTCTGGTGCCGTTGCTACTACTTATTTATACCACCTGTATTTCACTATCTCTTCGCCGAACTAGTGCACCTATTAGGTGTGTTGGGGACACAAGAGACTTCTTGCTTTGTGGTTGCAGGGTTGCATGAGAGGGATATCTTTGACCTCTTCCTCCCTGAGTTTGATAAACCTTGGGTGATCCACTTAAGGGAAACTTGCTGCTGTTCTACAAACCTCTGCTCTTGGAGGCCCAACACTGTCTACAGGAAAAGGAGGGGGCGTAGACATCAAGGAGCAAGTGAGGAACGTGCGATACCAGCGACCTCTCTCCGAGCACCTCCTCAACAAATACGAGCGTCAGTATGACCAGCGCCGGCGATACGACAGCGACGACGAAAGAGATCGTCGGTCTAGCGTGGATCACAGGAAATATCATCGGTATGATCAAGACGATGAAAGGTATGAACGCCGTGCCAAGGAAAAGTCAAGAGAGCAAGACGACGTTGACAGACACTGGGAGTGTCCTTTCTTCAAGCATTGCTGGGATTCAGGGATGAGTCGATTGCCTACAATCGGCAACTGCCCAAAGTGTAGACAGAAAAAGAGGGACACAGGAGATGTGTCAGTGTTCAAGCGTCTAGGGCCTCTCCCATCTCGGAACAAGCAAGCTGAGTCCTCTCGGGTGGAAGATCGGAGTTAGAAGATGACGATGAAGAAGAAGACAGATACCACCGGCCAAGGTGGTGCCCTGATGGACTCAGTCATTCTCAAAAGCGTAGGGTTCAGCGACTACGTAGCGTGGAGGAAGCCGAGAGACGATACTTACACGCGTTAAGGAAGGCGCGGCCTGATTTGGCCGTGAAAATTCAGCAAACTCTGGATGAGGAGGGTCGTCCACAGAAGAAAGAGTGGCGCCCCAAACAAAAGAAAGCCGATGATACGACATCGGCTGGCATGAACATGGTGTTCATTCTTCCATCGGAGTTTTGTGCTCCAGGTATAGAAGAGGCACCTATAGCTCAGCTCGACTGTGGCCCACGGCCAGTGATCTTTGAGAAACCACGAGAAAGGAGCTACAGGCATCTGAAGGCCCTGTACTTGAGAGGTTATATCAATGGGCAGCCTGTCAACAAGATGCTGGTCGACACGGGAGCGGCAGTCAATATAATGCCATACTCCATGCTACGTCGCTTGGGACGCTCTAGTGCAGACCTGATCAAGACCAACGTCACATTGAACGACTTCAACGGCCAAGCATCAGAAGCACAAGGCGTTCTGAACGTGGATTTAACTGTAGGCCGAAAGACCATCCCTACGTCATTCTTCATCGTCGATAGCAAAAGCACTTACGCTGTCCTACTAGGGAGAGATTGGATCCACGCCAACTATTGCATTCCATCCACAATGCACCAATGCTTGATACAGTGGGATGGAGATGAAGTGGAGGTCGTCCATGCAGATGATTCAGCCGAAATATCAACGGCTGGCATGAACATTTGGGAAACGGGAGGCCAAGAGCCACTCTCCGGAATCAGTTTGGACGGCTGCGAGTTCATCAACGTGACAAAAAACGGGGTGAGGCTGGTCTTATCCACCGGCCTGACAGTATAGTAGGAGCAAAGGCAATGGACATACGTGGCAAGGCCGATCCCTGCGATCGGCCCCAAAAAATAAAAAGTGGTGATCTCATCTCAAGCATGTCACGTAGTCACAGTAAAGCACGAACAAGATGTAAGCCTTCATTGATCAATGCAATAAAAATGGGGGCCGATTCCAGCAATCGGCCCATACTATCCTCGCCATATGTTTTACCTGTGTTTAACATTGATCTAGCAGGCGACGGAAAGCTAGGGTATGGGTTTACATCGGCTGATGAGCTAGAAGAGGTTGACATTGGTCCTGGGGATAAGGCACGACCAACTTTTATCAGCAAAAAGCTAGATCCACATCTCAGGAGCCAGATGATAGCTCTGTTAAAAGAATACCAGATTGCTTCGCATGGGATTACACAGAGATGCCTGGGTTAGACAGGAGCATCATTGAGCATCGGCTCCCTCTCAAGAAAGGATTTCGGCCGTTCCAGCAACGTACACGGCAGATGAAGGCCGATATCCTAGAAGAAGTCAAGAAGGAGGTCGAGAAAATGTTGACTGCCGGATTCATCAAGCCATACAAACAGGATGACTCGAGAGCCGATATCTTCAATTACTTGAGAGATTCGGCTCGGGGGGCACATAACCCATGAACAGGGGGCCGATGCACAAAAAATCGGCCAGTAAAAAAAATACATACAAATCGACATCGACTTGAGAAAATATGCGAGACAACAGTATACAGGTACAGCCGATGCACAGACATCGACTTCAGAATAAAAAAGCCGATGCATAGCCATCGACTCTAGAGGTACAAGTTCAATGAAGCATTTATCAGTTACATGGAAAGGCTCTACTGAAGGAATACGTTGAGGGCATGAAGGGCGTCAGCGCGTATACGATCCACCTCGGCGATCTCAGCCTTGTCATCCTCGTCTTTGCCCGTCACCAGCTGACTGTCCAGAGCACGAATTTCAGCTAGATCAGTCTTCAGTTCAGCTGTGAGGCCTTTTGCTTCCTCTCGAGAGCGGGCAATAAGAGCTTCCTTATCTTGGATGAGCTGCTTGGTCACCCTGACCCTCTCTTCAAGGTCCTCCAGGTCCTTACGCAGGGTCTCGAGTTCGGCACTGCTGACAGAGGTGTCAGTTTTGGCGTCCAAGGCAGCCTTTTTCTCATTGAGCCGTTGACACTTGGCTGCAATATCGGCTTTCAACGGTAGCTGGGCGTGGCGAAGGTCAATTCTCTGACGAGCCAACTGCACCCTTGACCTGAAGGCCGACAGGGTCACAGCTGGCCAGAGTTTCACCTGCAGTGTCACCGGGAGATGGGGCTGAATGTCCTCAAGAATCCCCTTTACTTCCTCGGAGTTTTCAACCAATGTCTCAACTGGGGAGGAGAGCAAAGCCTTGAGATGCTGGAGTTGACCATGGGTCGTGCTAGGTCTTGACTCTTCACCTGCCCTGGAAGTAGCTGGTTCGATGGATTCAGGGTCGAACGTCAGCAAGCTTGAGAGGTCATAACCCTGACAGACAAACACGAACAGCGTCAGTATGCAGCAAAAGGAAAAGGTAGAACCAAGGGAATGAGGTATACCTCTCCTAAGACCGGAGGGGCAGCCGATGTTGTGGTGATCGGCTTTTCTGTGGGCTTGGTTAGGTTGGCCACCTTGTCAGCAACGCTCTTTGAAGGTGCTAAATCCAGGGTGGCGGATGGCATCGGTATCTCTTCAACGTCCCCACTAGAGGTGCCATCAGTCTACAAAGAAGATGGTTAGCCGATCCGAGTAGTGATGGGATAGTGTGAAATATGAACCGGGGGAGATAATTACATCTGAGACCTCCTGGCTTGGTGAAGAAGCTCGCGGTTCTTTGCGAGCCCTTTTGACACATCGGCTCTTCGTGCGTAGCCCTGCTCTAATTGGAGCTTGAAAAGCAGCAGGTTCGGGAGCTGAACTTTTCTTGGAAGCCGACGATGGCAAGTTTGTCTGGCTCTGTGTGGTGGTTCTCCCTGAATTACCTGAGCTCGAGTCCCTTCGACTGGACTGGGTCTCCTCGCTGGAGTTCTTCTCAGTGGAGGTCTGTAAAAGAAACACAAGCATGTTGCAGAAGCCTAGAAGGACAAATGAAATTAGTCAAGGCATAGATCAGCTTACGTGCAAGCTTTCTTGAGCGGGAATGGGGGCTTGGCGCTTCAGGGTCTTCCTGGCAGCTACTTTCCTCACTGCTTTCCTCGCCTGGGTTGAGGCTCGGGGGGCAGTTGTCCCTGAGGATGCTTTGCTCTTGGGAGCCAATTTCGGTGAAATCGGCTGGCTCTGCATCATAACCTTCTTCAGGGGTGGTGAGCTCTTGCAGAAAAGAACCACTAGAGTTGGTGGAAGGAATTTGAAGGAGGAGTCGTCAGCCTGCACAGGTTCTGGACCATCTTGTTGCTGCGAGGAAATAGAGCTAGGTTACAGACAATCATTGTGAGCCACTGCAAGAAAATTGTAAGTGGTGGTACCTGTTCTGCAGGAATGTCGTATTCAGCATCAAGTTGCTTCAGCAACGGCCCTAGAGCTCTCCTGAAGGCGTGGGTCTTCCACATTGACCACCAAGTCTCAAACCCATCGGTAGTGGTGGTGAAGCGAAGGTTGTGAGGGATTGGGATGGCTAGAGCATCAAAGAAGGAATAGCACCTCTGGCCAGTAAGGATATCAGGCAGCTCAGCTCTGCTTTCTGTCAAGTGGTGTAGGAAGAAGTGTGGAGCCACTTGCCCGAGACCAAACTGCCGGGCCACTACCACCGGTTGATAAGATTCATAACCGGGTTTGATGATCCTGTTGGAGGTACTCATGCCAACTGGGAGGAAGCAAGGACGGATCATGATGGAGTACAAGTGCCGAGTGCTGGGGTCATCGACAAAACTGTCCAACCTGAAGGAAACTGGATTCTCGAAATTTTCAGCTTCAGTGTAAGGAAAGAACAGGGGACTGTCCAGGCCTTGGAAGAAAATTCTGAACCACTCTGACGCTTCCTTAGGGATCAGCCTGCTACCTGGAAGGCTATATAAAGCTTGGCCGTAGCTGGTGCATCGGATCTGCTTCCCATTAGCATCTGGGAAGGTGCAAGTGGCCAGAGGTGGGGAGTTTGGGACCTGGTTTCGGAAGTACAGTTGAGCCCATAACTGAATAAACCACCAGGGGCCTCCTGTTTTAACTGTCTTTTGGGAAAACAGTTTGACAGACATCAGTTGGAGAGATCGATAGACCTCTCCAAGGAATAGTTTGCCGATGCCAAGCTGGGTGCCTTTGGCAAGTTCATATGCCAGGGAAAGGTAATTCTTGGTTGGGGCGAGTGATGGGCCACAGAATATGAAGTGTTCTAACCAGAAGTTCAGGAAGGCTGTGTGCTCTTTCTCTGTCACAGGCCCTTTGGTTTTCATGTAACGCCTAAGGTAGGCAACCCAGCTGGTACACTCTGTTTTGGAGGAGAGGGTGAAAGGAACCTTTGGCAGCATAAAAGCAGAGGGGCTTGGGGATGCAATATCTAGACCTGTGATCATGGCCACGTCCAGCAAAGTTGGTGTCATGGGACCATGGCCAAACATGAAGCAATTCAGTGCATCAGACCAGAAGTAGCCGATGGTTTTCAGAAGGTTTTCTTGTTTCTCAAGGGGAGACAATGACAATGACAAGGCATCGGCTATCCCTATAGTTTCCCATGTGGCATGGTGAGTTTTGGATACTCTACTGTACCATGCCACCCAACCCTCAGGAGGATTAGGCCAGACTCGTAGGCAGTCGGCCCAAGAAGTCGGATCTAAATTCTGGTTTACGAAGGGAATTCTGTTGGCCCCGCATGAAATTAGATGAGTGGGACTCTCGGAAGAACGAGGGCCAAGACACAGAGAATTTGGGAGAGAGGGATGCGGCAGCAGGATGTCTGAAACCTAAAATTAATAACGAAATAGGACATTAATTCAGGTGTTTGCTGTTAAATCCTAACATTTACTCGGATGGCGAGGAGCGGTTGAGGATTACCTTCAGACCGGAGACCATAGCATTGGCGTTGGATGATTCCGCCATTGGATGCGCTGTGGAGTTGGTCTGGCGCGGGTGAGATCTGAGATTCGTGTGGCCGGGAGTTGGATCTGTTCGAGCGGCGATTTGGGGATCTGAGTTTGCTCTCTCAGGAGGGGGTTGCAGGTTACCGTTTGAAGAGACAACTGATGGGGCTTTGCTCGCGTTTTATGGTAAAGGCCGATGCGATGCCATCGGCTCTTTTGGGAGTTGACTGACTTTGACTATCGGCAAGATTAATTGGAAGCACTTCTTCATTAATAAAAGGGGTTTTTTACAATGAAGAGCCGATTGCTCAAGGAGGGAAGAACAAAAGAAGAGCCGATTGCTCAAGAAATACTACTAACAACCCCATTGCAAACACTGGCAGGCTGGCTAAGCAAGAGTTGGAGAGAATAAGCCTACCCCCTGAGGACAAAAACCTTCCTAGCCAAGATTCAATTCTGATACCCAGCTTCTGAAAAAGGAAATACTAGTAGTTCCTATTCTAAGGGCCGCCGCTGGCCTCATCGTCGGTGTCGTAGCTGCCGTCGGCGCTGCTTCCGGAGAACTCTTCGTCGCTGCTGCCCCAGCCCTCGGCCGGGGCTTCTTCCTCCTTGTCATCATCATCGTCGTCGCTCTCCGACCAAGCTCGGAAGCGCTTTGCCGGTGGGTATCCGGCGGAGGAGGAGTCATCCTCCTCCTCTTCCTCCTCTTCCTCCTCTTCCTCCTCCTCGTCAGAGGAGGTGAAGCTCGCCCAGGAGTGGAGGTCGTCCTCGCTCTCGCCCTCCAGTTCCCCGTCGACAAGGAACCGGAGGTCCGTCTCCCCATCGGTCATTGATAGGTTGTCATCCGACCCGACGGCGGCTGGGGGAAGGTCGTCGCTGGAGAAGGAGGACTGAAAAGAGAGGCCCGTTGAGGCGGAGGAAGAGGAAGACATTGCTACAGGAGATGGGGTTTTTTTTGGTGCCGATGGCTAGAACAGAGCAAGGGGATGAAGATGCGAACTGTTCGGCGCGGTTAAATAAAAGGGGATATAGTGGAGGATTAATGCCACAACAGTTTCCGAGGAAGTGGTGCCAAAAGAAAAAAAACTGTCAGATCACGCGGAGAAGTTGAGAAGGCAAGGCATCATGATGAAGGATACTGCGACGGTTCTGCTCTGCCACGACATGACCCGACGAAGAAAAAACAGAGTGGTTTTGGAATTATCATTACCAAAACCAGGGGGGCATGTGTTATCACCAGATTTTAACCAAATCAGAAGTGGGCCGTGATTGAAGTTGGCTTAGCAAATATACGTAGAGATTATTCACGAATCGGCCTTGTGTAAAGAGTTTGGGCTAAATTGCCCGTGTAACTGTAAATATAGTAGGATACGTGTCGGTTAGGATTAAAAGGTAGAGTTTAGCTCGTACACGGTTGGGATTATTCCCACGTTAGAAAGTCTGCAGACTATAAATATGTATCTAGGGTTATTGAGAAAGAAGACGAACACGTTCACAACAAAACCAATCTAGGCGCATCGCCACCCCCTTGTTTCGAGGGTTTCTTCCGGGTAAGCGCTATGCTGCCTAGATCGCGTCTTGCGATCTAGGCAGAATCTTGTTTATCTGTTGTTCATGTGTTGCTCGTACTGAAGCCTTTTTGATGGCGAGCAACACTGTTATCATGGATATGTTAGGGTTAGCATCGGTACTTTCTCGATGTATTTGATTAGTCATGCTATTCCTGGATATCTAGCCACCCTTGTACCGATCTTAGGTGCAAGGGTGGCACCCTGCTTAATCATTGTTTAGTAGATTTGATCCGTTACGATTGCTCCTTGTTCTTCAAGGATTAGTTTAATATCTGCATAGTTAGGCCTTATAAACGGGTTGAAGGATCCAGTAGCACGTAGGGTATAGTTTGCTAGTCCTAAATAAGATGTTCCAGGAATCAACTCCGCGTTGGTTTTTAGGCCTTGTCTAGAGCTAGTTTATTATCACCTTTCGTGTCTGCCAGGCTCAATCACGTGTAGGACGTTCCGGCTATGTGGTGAAAACCCTAGATCGTCGTAGATTGTTTTAACTTAATATTGATCAAGCAGGACCACCATGTTATCGTAGATCTCATACGAATCATGGGTGGATCGGCTCCTTGAGCCGATTCACAGGGCAACCTGAGAGCCGATCGAGGCTCGTATTTAATGTTTACGTGTATGCCATGCAGGAAACTAGTCGAAACAATCCATCACCTTCCTGACCAGGTATAGGTCAGGTGGCACGCCCTTGCACCAGCATCGGACGTGCGTGCCGGAGCTTTGCGGGCCATCGATCTCGAGGGACCAGGGCCCTCCAGCAGTCCTGGGATCCTCCCGGCTCTTCGTGTTGCCCGTCGCTACTCGTCGGTGGGTTTTGGTGGTCAACACAGTGTAACAAAGACAGCAGTAGTGATTATAGTAAACAGCAGGATTAAAATATTGTAGGCACAGGGATGGATGAACGGGCGTTGCATGGATGAGAGAACTCATGTAACAATCAAGGTAGGGCATTTCCAGATAGTAATAAAACAGTATCCAAGTACTAAACAATCCATAGGCATGTGTTCCGTATATAGTCATACGTGCTCGCAATGAGAAACTTGCACAACATCTTTTGTCCTACCAGCCGGTGGCAGCCGGGCCTCTAGGGAATCTACTGGAAATTAAGGTACTCCTTTTAATAGAGCACCGGAGCAAAGCATTAACACTCCGTGAACACATGTGATCCTCACATCACCGCCTTCCCCTCTGGTTGTTGATGTCTACTTCCCCCTCCTTTTCCTGTAGACAGTGTTGGGCCTCCAAGAGCAGAGGTTTGTAGAACAGTAGCAAGTTTTCCCTTAAGTGGATCACCCAAGGTTTATCGAACTCAGGGAGGAAGAGGTCAAAGATATCCCTCTCATGCAACCCTGCAACCACAAAGCAAGAAGTCTCTTGTGTCCCCAACACACCTAATAGGTGCACTAGTTCGGCGAAGAGATAGTGAAATACAGGTGGTATGAATAAGTATGAGCAGTAGCAACGGTGCCAGAAAATAGCTTGCTGGCGTGTAGTTGATGGTGGTAGTATTGCAGCAGTAGTAACACAGTGAAACAGTAAACAAGCAGTAGTAACGCAGCAGTATTTAGGAACAAGGCCTAGGGATTAGACTTTCACTAGTGGACACTCTCAACATTGATCACATAATAGAATAGATAAATGCATACTCTACACTCTTGTTGGATGATGAACACATTGCGTAGGATTACACGAACCCTCAATGCCGGAGTTAACAAGCTCCACAATTCAATGTTCATATTTAAGTAACCTTAGAGTGTAAGATAGATCAAAAGACTAAACCAAGTACTAACATAGCATGCACACTGTCACCTTCATGCATATGTAGGAGGAATAGATCACATCAATACTATCATAGCAATAGTTAACTTCGCAATCTACAAGAGATCATGATCATAGCATAAACCAAGTACTAACACGGATGCACACACTGTCACCATTACATCGTGCAGGAGGAATAGAACTACTTTAATAACTTTGCTAGAGTAGCACATAGATAAATTGTGATACAAATACATTGCAATCATAAAGAGATATAAATAAGCACCTCACTATGCCATTCATCAGTGAATAAGTATTCTGTGAAATATAGCCTAAGAGACCCACACGGTGCACACACTGTCACCTTTACACACGTGGGACAAGGAGTCTCCGGAGATCACATAAGTAAAACTCACTTGACTAGCATAATGACATCTAGATTACAAGCATCATCATATGAATCTCAATCATGTAAGGCAGCTCATGAGATTATTGTATTGAAGTACATAGGAGAGAGATGAACCACATAGCTACCGGTACAACCCCGAGCCTCGATGGAGAACTACTCCCTCCTCATGGGAGCAGCAGCGGTGATGAAGATGGCGGTGGAGATGGCAGCGGTGTCGATGGAGAAGCCTTCCGGGGACACTTCCCCGTTCCGGCGGTGTGCCGGAACAGAGACTCCTGTCCCCCAGATCTTGGCCTCGCGATGGCGGCGGCTCTGGAAGGTTTCTGTGGGTTTCGTCGAACGCATCAGGGTTTTCACGATGGAGGCTTTAAATAGGCGAAGAGGCGGCGCAGGAGGGTCGAAGGGGTGCCCACACCATAGGGTGGCGCGGGCCCCCTCCTGGCCGCGCCGGCCTAGGGTTTGGTGGGCCTGTGCCCCCTCCCTGGTGGCTCTCGGGTGTTCTGGATGCTTCCGGGCAAAATAGGAACCTGGGCGTTGATTTCGTCCGATTCCGAGAATATTTCGTTACTAGGATTTCTGAAACCAAAAACAGCAGAAAACAGGAACTGGCACTTCGGCATCTTGTTAATAGGTTAGTTCCAGAAAATGCACGAATATGACATAAAGTGTGCATAAAACATGTAGATAACATCAATAATGAGGCATGGAACATAAGAAATTATCGATACGTCGGTAACGTATCAGCATCCCCAAGCTTAGTTCTGCTCGTCCCGAGCAGGTAAAACGATAACAAAGATAATTTCTGGAGTGACATGCCATCATAACCTTGATCATACTATTTGTAAAGCATATGTAGTGAATGCAGCGATCAAAACAATGTATATGACATGAGTAAACAAGTGAATCATAAAGCAAAGACTTTTCATGAATAGTACTTCAAGACAAGCATCAATAAGTCTTGCATAAGAGTTAACTCATAAAGCAATAATTCATAGTAGAGACATTGAAGCAACACAATGGAAGATTAAGTTTCAGCGGTTGCTTTCAACTTGTAACATGTATATCTCATGGATATTGTCAACATAGAGTAATATAATAAGTGCAATAAGCAAGTATGTAGGAATCAATGCACAGTTCACACAAGTGTTTGCTTCTTGAGGTGGAGAGAAATAGGTGAACTGACTCAACATTGAAAGTAAAAGAATGGTCCTCCATAGAGGAAAAGCATCGATTGCTATATTTGTGCTAGAGCTTCTATTTTGAAAACATAAAGAGAGCATAAAAATAAAGTTTTGAGAGGTGTATGTTGTTGTCAACGAATGGTAGCGGGTACTCTAACCCCCTTGCCAGACAAACCTTCAAAGAGCGGCTCCCATTTTATTTTATTTTTGGATGGCACTTCTTCCAACCTTTCTTTCACAAACCATGGCTAACCGAATCCTCGGGTGCCTGCCAACAATCTCATACCATGAAGGAGTGCCTTTTTATTTTAGTTTTATTATGATGATGACACTCCCCCCAACCTTTGCTTACACAAGCCATGGCTAACCGAATCCTTCGGGTGCCGTCCAACAATCACATACCATGGAGGAGTGTCTATTTTTGTTAATTAATTTGGGACTGGGAATCCCATTGCCAGCTCTTTTTGCAAAATTATTGGATAAGCGGATGAAGCCACTAGTCCATTGGTGAAAGTTGCCCAACAAGATTGAAAGATAAACACCACATACTTCCTCATGAGCTATAAAACATTGACACAAATCAGAGGTGATAAATTTTGAATTGTTTAAAGGTAGCACTCAAGCAATTTACTTTGGAATGGCGGAGAAATACCATGTAGTAGGTAGGTATGGTGGACACAATTGGCATAGTGGTTGGCTCAAGTATTTTGGATGCATGAGAAGTATTCCCTCTCGATACAAGATTTAGGCTAGCAAGGCTTATTTGAAACAAGCACAAGGATGAACCGGTGCAGCAAAACTCACATAAAAGACATATTGTAAACATTATAAGACTCTACACCGTCTTCCTTGTTGTTCAAACTCAATACTAGATATTATCTAGACCTTAGAGAAACCAAATATGCAAACCAAATTTTAGCATGCTCTATGTATTTCTTCATTAATGGGTGCAAAGCATATGATGCAAGAGCTTAAACATGAGCACAACAATTGCCAAGTATCACATTACCCAAGACATTAATAGCAATTACTACATGTATCATTTTCCAATTCCAACCATATAACAATTTAACGAAGAAGAAACTTCGCCATGAATACTATAAGCTAAGAACACATGTGTTCATATGCAACAGCGGAGCGTGTCTCTCTCCCACACAAGAATGATGTAATCCAATTTATTCAAACACAAACAAAAACAAAAACAAACCGACGCTCCAAGAAAAGCACATAAGATGTGATGGAATAAAAATATAGTTTCAGGGGAGGAACCTGATAATGTTGTCGATGAAGAAGGGGATGCCTTGGGCATCCCCAAGCTTAGACGCTTGAGTCTTCTTGATATATGCAGGGGTGAACCACCGGGGCATCCCCAAGCTTAGAGCTTTCACTCTTCTTGATCATAGTATATCATCCTCCTCTCTTGACCCTTGAAAACTTCCTTCACACCAAACTTCTCATAAACTTCATTAGAGGGGTTAGTACATAATCAAAAACTCACATGTTCAGAGGTGACACAATCATTCTTAACACTTCTGGACATTGCTCAAAGCTACTGGAAGGTAATGGAACAAAGAAATCCACCCAACACAGCGAAAGAAGCAATGCGAAATAAAAGGCAGAATCTGTCAAAACAGAACAGTCCGTAAAGACGAATTTTTAATAAATACTTCCGTTGCTCAGATCAGAAAACTCAAAACTAATGAAAGTTGCGTACATATCTGAGGAACACGCACGTAAATTGGCATATTTTTCAGATTTTTCTACAGAGAAAACAGCCCAGATTCGTGACAGATAGAAATCTGTTTCTGCGCAGAAATCCAAATCTAGTATCAACCTTCGATTAGAGGCTTCACTTGGCACAACAAAACACAAAACTAAGATAAGGAGAGGTTGCTACAGTAGTAAACAACTTCCAAGACACAAATATAAAACAAAGTACTGTAGCAAAATAACACATGGGTTATCTCCCAAGAAGTTCTTTCTTTATAGCCATTAAGATGGGCTCAGCAGTTTTAATGATGCACTCGCAAGAAATAATATTTGAAGCAAAAGAGAGCATCAAGAGGCAAATTCAAAACACATTTAAGTCTAACATGCTTCCTATGCATAGGAATCTTGTAAATAAACAAGTTCAAGAAGCATAATGCAACAAGCATAGAAAGATAAAACAAGTGTAGTTTCAAAAAATTTAGCACATAGAGAGGTGTTTTAGTAACATGAAAATTTCTACAACCATATTTTCCTCTCTCATAATAACTTTCTGTAGCATCATGAGCAAACTCAACAATATAACTATCACATAAAGCATTCTTATCATGAGTCTCATGCATAAAATTATTACTACTCCCAACATAAGCATAGTTATTCTTATTAATTGTAGTAGGAGCAAATTCAACAAAGTAGCTATCATTATTATTCTCATCAAGTGTAGGAGGCATAGTATTATCATCATAAAAATTACTCTCCATAGTAGGCGGCACTAAAAGACCAATATCATTATAATCATCATAAATAGGAGGTAAAGTATCATCAAAGAAAATTTTCTCCTCAATGCTTGGGGGACTAAAAAGATCATGAAAACCAGCTTCCCCAAGCTTAGAACTTTCTATATCATTATCAACAATGGTGTTCAAGGCGTTCATACTAATATTACTACCATCATGCAAATAAGATTCCATAGGTTTTTTAATTTTCGCATCAAACAATCCATGTTTTAAATCAGGAAATAGCATAAGAAGCTCATTCTTGTCCATTATGCCAAACTAGTGTAAACAAGAAACAAAAAGATGCAATTGCAGGATCTAAAGGAAATAGCTTCGAGTACTTACGGCGCCGGAAAATAGCTTGGTAGCCGAGGTCCGGAGTGTGAGTACCTTTTACCTTTCCTCCCCGGCAACGGCGCCAGAAAATAGCTTGATGTCTACTTCCCCCTCCTTTTCCTGTAGACAGTGTTGGGCCTCCAAGAGTAGAGGTTTGTAGAACAGCAGCAAGTTTTCCCTTAAGTGGATCACCCAAGGTTTATCGAACTCAGGGAGGAAGAGGTCAAAGATATCCCTCTCATGCAACCCTGCAACCAGAAAGCAAGAAGTCTCTTGTGTCCCCAACACACCTAATAGGTGCACCAGTTCGGCGAAGAGATAGTGAAATACAGGTGGTATGAATAAGTATGAGCAGTAGCAACGGTGCCAGAAAATAGCTTGCTGGCGTGTAGTTGATGGTGGTAGTATTGCAGCAGTAGTAACACAGTGAAACAGTAAACAAGCAGTAGTAACGCAGCAGTATTTAGGAACAAGGCCTAGGGATTAGACTTTCACTAGTGGACACTCTCAACATTGATCACATAACAGAATAGATAAATGCATACTCTACACTCTTGTTGGATGATGAACACATTGCGTAGGATTACACGAACCCTCAATGCCGGAGTTAACAAGCTCCACAATTCAATGTTCATATTTAAGTAACCTTAGAGTGTAAGATAGATCAAAAGACTAAACCAAGTACTAACATAGCATGCACAATGTCACCTTCATGCATATGTAGGAGGAATAGATCACATCAATACTATCATAGCAATAGTTAACTTCGCAATCTACAAGAGATCATGATCATAGCATAAACCAAGTACTAACACGGATGCACACACTGTCACCATTACATCGTGCAGGAGGAATAGAACTATTTTAATAACTTTGCTAGAGTAGCACATAGATAAATTGTGATACAAATACATTGCAATCATAAAGAGATATAAATAAGCACCTCACTATGCCATTCATCAGTGAATAAGTATTCTGTGAAATATAGCCTAAGAGACCCACACGGTGCACACACTGTCACCTTTACACACGTGGGACAAGGAGTCTCCGGAGATCACATAAGTAAAACTCACTTGACTAGCATAATGACATCTAGATTACAAGCATCATCATATGAATCTCAATCATGTAAGGCAGCTCATGAGATTATTGTATTGAAGTACATAGGAGAGAGATGAACCACATAGCTACCGGTACAGCACCGAGCCTCGATGGAGAACTACTCCCTCCTCATGGGAGCAGCAGCGGTGATGAAGATGGCGGTGGAGATGGCAGCGGTGTCGATGGAGAAGCCTTCCGGGGGCACTTCCCCGTTCCGGCGGCGTGCCGGAACAGAGACTCCTGTCCCCCAGATCTTGGCCTCGCGATGGCGGCGGCTCTGGAAGGTTTCTGTGGGTTTCGTCGAACGCATCAGGGTTTTCGCGATGGAGGCTTTAAATAGGCGAAGAGGCGGCGCAGGAGGGTCGAAGGGGTGCCCACACCATAGGGTGGCGCGGGCCCCCCCTGGCCGCGCCGGCCTAGGGTTTGGTGGGCCTGTGCCCCCTCCCTGGTGGCTCTCGGGTGTTCTGGATGCTTCCGGGCAAAATAGGAACCTGGGCGTTGATTTCGTCCGATTCCGAGAATATTTCGTTACTAGGATTTCTGAAACCAAAAACAGCAGAAAACAGGAACTGGCACTTCGGCATCTTGTTAATAGGTTAGTTCCAGAAAATGCACGAATATGACATAAAGTGTGCATAAAACATGTAGATAACATCAATAATGAGGCATGGAACATAAGAAATTATCGATACGTTGGAGGCCTTGGGTTCCGGACAGCAATATGTGTATACAACTTGCAGGTAAGATCATAAAGCAATGAATATCATCATGAATTGATAACATGTTCATATCTGAAATCATGGCACTCGGGCCCTAGTGACAAGCATTAAGCATAACAAGTTGCAACAATATCATAAAAGTACCAATTACGGACACTAGGCACTATGCCCTAACGATCTTATGCTATTACTGACCAATCTCATCCAATCCCTACCATCCCCTTCAGCCTACAGTGGGGGAATTACTCACACATGGATGGGGGAAACATGGCTGGTCGATGGAGAGGCGTCGTTTGTGATGATGGCGATGTTCTCCTCCAATTCCCCGTCCCGACGGAGTGCCAGAACGGAGTTTCTGGTCCCGAGACGGAGTTTCGCGATGGCGGCGGTGTTCTGGATGTCTTCTGGCGATTTCGTCTAACCCCCGTGCGTTTTTAGGTCGAAGCCCTTAAGTAGTCGAAAGGGGGGCGTCAGTGGCTAGCCGAGGCGCCGCCACCATAGGCCGGCGTGGCCCAGGGGCCTGCCGCGCCGCCTGGTGGGGTGGGCGCCTCGTGGCCCCCCTCCTTCTGGTCTTCTGGCTCCGTCCCTCTTCTATGAAAATAGGCCCATTGGAATTAATCCCGAGGATTTTCCTGAAAGTTGAGTTTCTGCACAAAAACGAGACACCAGGGCAATTCTGCTGAAAACAGCGTTAGTCCGTGTTAGTTGTATCCAAAATGCACTAATTAGAGGCAAAAATAGCAAAAGTGTTCGGGAAAGTAGATACGCTTTGGACGTATCATACTCATCTACGAAATCACCGGCAACGCCATATGCGAGCATCCTAATCGCTGCCGTGCATTTATGGTACGAAGAGAGGCCTACCTTGCCAATTGCATCCACTTTCGCGCAGAAGTAGTCGTCGTAGGGCTTGACACCGTCCATTATCCGGCGGAACAACGGCCTGGACATCCGAAAACGCCGGCGAAACAGGGCCGATGTGAACAATGCCTTGGGTTGGAAGTAGTCGGTGAAGAGCTGGTCGTGACCGCGTTCTCTTTTGCGGTCCAAGGCGGCCGCGCGCCCCGGCAAGGACCCCCGGTGCACGGGGATCTGCGAGACAATGTGCTCGTGGATGATCAACGCAGCATCCGTGAAAAATTCATCGTCGGAGTCCTCGTCGGACGACGTGTCGATGAAGTTCTTGAAGAAGTAGTCGTCGTCGCTGTCCACCATGATCTACAGATGAAAAGGGACAAATTTTAGATCGTCCATTTCATCGAACACCTCGCAGGCGGAGGCCATCCAATGCGTCCGTAGGGACCTGCAGGCAATGGCCATCCCGGCCGACTTGCGGTCTGGAAACACGGTGCACGAGAGCTCACCTCCGGCGGCAACGGCGCAGCTGCTAACGGCGGGAGGTCTCGCGACGGTGAGAGCACAACAGCGTCGGGGACGGCGACGGCGTCCTCCGACTCTGCTATGAAGCGGCGAAAGCAGGGCAGGGCCGCGACCTATGCTTCCGCCCCGCTTGCCGGCGTCTCGACGACGGTGGCCGGCGTCGACACCGCTCACAAATCACCGGTCCTTGGCTGGCGGCGGAGCGGCGGGAGATATGTGCGAGGGGTTTGTGTTCTGGGAGACAGACAGGCGGGCCAGGGGCGGACAAGGGGAGGACGCGAGCGGCCAGCATTCGGCGTCCGCGGTCACGCAAACTCGTCCCAGATTTGGGCCGGCTTTGGATCGTCCCGGACGTCGCGGCCATCCGTTTTAGGAATGGGCCCGCGCGTTGGGCCGCGTTTTTATCCGGCTCGACCCATCCGGACGCGCGGGCGCGGTTTAGGTCGCCCCGTTGGAGATGCCCTAACTTCTTGGACCGGTTGGTTGTATGTAGTGGTAATATTTTCCTTTAGTGATGTGCTATTCCTAAGCTGATTTTCTAACCTGAACAAGTACACGTCATCAAAAGTTGAAAGCTGCAGAAAAACATTGTACTTCATCTGTTTCTGTTTACAGTTTTACGCGTATCTCTAGATCATCAATTTGATCAATGTAACTTAAAATATATATTACAAAAAATATACAATTAGAAACTTTAGGTTTTATACTTTCTAATAGTACATTTTTTATGTTATATAATTTAAATTATATAGATTAAATTGACAATCTAGGTACACGTGCATGCCTAGTAAACTGTGATAGAGGGAGTATGTAACTAAATTATTGACCGCATTTCAAGTTAAAAGATTGTTTGATCTGATATCCATCACATGTATTCTCTTCGTCTTATGAAAGTTCGTTATCTTAGATTTATTTAAAATTAGATGTATCTATAAAAAATAGTATCTAGATAAACTTAAATTTACATAAATCTAAAATATAATTAAGGTACTGAGGGAGTTGTTGGCTTCGTCTGATTAACATATGCTGCTGGTGATGTGTAAGCTTGAACAAAAGGAGCCGGTGAGCTACTTCAACGTTAAGAAACCAACATAATTTAATTTTCTAGTTACACGATTCTTGGTGGACGAGAAGATCATGAGAGAGAAGTATGGCAACCAACCAAATCACCATGTCCTAACACGCACCAAGAAAGGCTCAAAACGTAGCATTTGGTCGACTGTTTTAGATGTATCCTTGACACTACAGAACAACTAGCAATAAAGGGAAAACACAGTTCGGAATATTATCTTCATCTAAAAATAATATTTTAGTTAGTAGATACATTTATATCTAAAAAAATTGAGATACTTATTTTTAAACGGAGAGAGTAGTTACTAATTAGGCACTTGCCAAAGCATCTTATATTAAAGAATGGAGGGAGTGCAAGCTAAAACAGAACTAGCTAGCAAGCTAGTTTTATCTCTATTTTTTAACAAAGTTTTATCTTGCTTACTCCCTCTGTGTCAAAAATGGCTGCTCATTTTCTTCTAGATATGGATGTATCTATAGCTAAAACGTGTCTATATACCTCCATATTTAGAAAAAGTTAAGCAGTTTTTTAAGGGACGGAGGGAGTATTACTGTTAGTGAATCACGATAAGAAAAAATCACTAACCATAATACTCCTTCCGTCCAAAAAAGAATGTCAGAGATTTTCTAAATAATAAAAAACGCTTGCCCCTCGCGTCGTCCGTTCCAGAGCGACTCAAGGGCTCCCTAGGGTTTCTGCCACCGGCCACCCTTACGTCACCTTTCTGCTACTGTGGAGGTCGCCGAGCAAGCCTGTGTCGCCTCCGGCGAAGGTGTGTAATACCCCAGAATATAGGAACATCGAAGGGGAGATTTAGGAATGGGATGTGCATTTCATCGCAAAAGGAGGGAAATTTTCGCGCCTTATTGCAACTAAACCTAAGAGGGATAGACGTTCTCTCTCAACTGCAATTAGGGTTAGGCAAGTTGAGTTATGAATTTTAACATGAACTCTTTTGTATCTTGTTGATTTTGGAATTGATTTCATTTAACAAGTTAAATTGAATTTATAACTCAAAGAATAAACAATAAGCATTATTGAAAAAGAAATATGAATTCATAATTCAAATAAAACTCATAATTCAAATGACTTTGAATTGCAAATTGAAATATAAATATAAAAAACATTTAGAATTGAATTATACAAATACAAATGAGCTCATAGTTAAACCTTGAGCTTTATTGATAGACATACACACATACATTGTCTTTACAATATTCTTGATACAAGAACTTAATGAAAAATAAACAGAAATAAAAAGAAGATTACATTATTAGATCCTAAACTAAAATACTAAATTTATGACTTGGAAGAAATGCTTCTGTAGTCATATTCGTCTTCAAAACCCGCAAAGAAAAAAAGAGAAATACTATACAGAGGTAAATAGAAAGTCAGTATTCAATTTTTGAATGAATCAAGTGTCACAGACACTTGTGCTTGTCAAAAATCCTGGACAACACAAGGATAAGATGGAGCGGACCAAACCTGAGCCTGTAGAGGGGCTCAAGTTTCACCATTTGATCACACAGCTCACGGGTTGGTGTGCAAGCAACAGCAAGGCAAGGCAAAGCCTAGTCACCAGGCGAAGCCAGGTGACATAGGCATCCCCAATGGGCCTGCCGAAGATAATACCCGGGGTTTACTGAAGGCCCACGACTCGAAGAATAAGAAGAACCGGAAGCCCAAATTGCTATTAAGGAAAGCTAGAGTTGTATTAGAAGATAATATTTGTAATCTTGCGGGATGAGTTAGAAACCCTCCCGGACTCTGTAACTTGTACATTACGAAATCCCTCGGCTCCACCTCCTATATAAGGGGGAGTCGAGGGACGAAGAAAGTATCGAATCATTGTCTCACAAACCCTAGCTTTCATATCGTCGAGTACTTTTCGGCTGAAACCTTCGAGATCTACTTGCCCTCTACTTCTAACTAAACCCTAGTCTACAACCCGTAGGCATTGACAAGTTAATCCCTTGTCAATTGGCGCCGTCTGTGGGAATTAGAGGCGTCAAGGATCTGATCTCGATGGCACGTTCAAAATCGTCGACTTCATCAACAGCAAGCAACGCGATGGATCGAGGTAAATAGATCGCAACTTGTGTCGCATGGCCAGAGAAGAAGTATCAGGGGGTATAAAAAGAGCACAAACCCTAGAAATGGTGCACAGTCGACACATAAACATTCATCGGGCAACCAGAGAGTGAAATAGGATAGAGTTCATCCTGTTCTTGCTCAAGAACAACACCAACCATCACAGAACTCAACCAATCATCCAAAACCACCAACCCATCACCAGAAAGCATGGTGACATAAGGAGGAGATCAAGCAAGAGTTGGAGGTGAAGGGTTGTGAACATAAATCCACCAGAAGCACTGCAGCAACACAATATTTCTTTCTAGGAGCTGGAATAAGGTATACCAAATTCCTGGAGTGGATCCAATGGATCCAATCCATCAGTTATGCATGACACGGGTAATGGGATTGAGCAGATGCTCAAGGGGTGATCATCACTTGGTTTTCACCAAGGATCACTGGCAGATGAGGAAACCACTAGAGCTAGAATCATCCAGATACAAATATTGTGCACACAAGCAAGCACACATACACAGATAGCACCAGTAGATGAATTACTAGGAATAGCAATTACCAAGAACCACCCAGTGAAACCTAAGCAAATAACCATCAGGAAACCCTAGATTTTCTTCAAAGGCAAACATAATGACATTCACATTAATTATGATTCCCAATTATGCAAGCAAAGATGAGTAGCCAACAAGATCTAGCCAACTGTGTGAGCAACCAGTCAGTAGCAATGCTACTTAGGTCACAACAAACACAAATCCATCCAATTAAATCAAAACAATAAGTCATCACTATCCAGTAAAGGATTCAGACTTCATGTATTTTCGAATTGATCATGGAAATATCAAATCATGCATAGCAAGTCATTTAATCAACACTGCATAAGCAGTTCATCAATAGTTAATCCATCTAGGCATGAATACATAACAAATTCATGCAATAATTATACAGTAGCATCACTGTGAGGCAACAATAGCAGGTACCATTGCATCCTAGCTACTGGATCAAGTCCAGGGAGCTATGGATGGCAGCAACACACACACAGGGGCATAGGCATGCATGAGTAGCAGCATCAGCAAGAAAACCATCCATTTAACAAAGGGATCCATCAGTAACTGATGTCTACTTCCCCCTCCTTTTCCTGTAGACAGTGTTGGGCCTCCAAGAGCAGAGGTTTGTAGAACAGCAGCAAGTTTTCCCTTAAGTGGATCACCCAAGGTTTATCGAACTCAGGGAGGAAGAGGTCAAAGATATCCCTCTCATGCAACCCTGCAACCACAAAGCAAGAAGTCTCTTGTGTCCCCAACACACCTAATAGGTGCACTAGTTCGGCGAAGAGATAGTGAAATACAGGTGGTATGAATATATATGAGCAGTAGCAACGGTGCCAGAAAATAGCTTGCTGGCGTGTAGTTGATGGTGGTAGTATTGCAGCAGTAGTAACACAGTGAAACAGTAAACAAGCAGTAGTAACGCAGCAGTATTTAGGAACAAGGCCTAGGGATTAAACTTTCACTAGTGGACACTCTCAACATTGATCACATAACAGAATAGATAAATGCATACTCTACACTCTTGTTGGATGATGAACACATTGCGTAGGATTACACGAACCCTCAATGCCGGAGTTAACAAGCTCCACAATTCAATGTTCATATTTAAGTAACCTTAGAGTGTAAGATAGATCAAAAGACTAAACCAAGTACTAACGTAGCATGCACACTGTCACCTTCATGCATATGTAGGAGGAATAGATCACATCAATACTATCATAGCAATAGTTAACTTCGCAATCTACAAGAGATCATGATCATAGCATAAACCAAGTACTAACACGGATGCACACACTGTCACCATTACATCGTGCAGGAGGAATAGAACTACTTTAATAACTTTGCTAGAGTAGCACATAGATAAATTGTGATACAAATACATTGCAATCATAAAGAGATATAAATAAGCACCTCACTATGCCATTCATCAGTGAATAAGTATTCTGTGAAATATAGCCTAAGAGACCCACACGGTGCACACACTGTCACCTTTACACACGTGGGACAAGGAGTCTCCGGAGATCACATAAGTAAAACTCACTTGACTAGCATAACGACATCTAGATTACAAGCATCATCATATGAATCTCAATCATGTAAGGCAGCTCATGAGATTATTGTATTGAAGTATATAGGAGAGAGATGAACCACATAGCTACCGGTACAGCCCCGAGCCTCGATGGAGAACTACTCCCTCCTCATGGGAGCAGCAGCGGTGATGAAGATGGCGGTGGAGATGGCAGCGGTGTCGATGGAGAAACCTTCCGGGGGCACTTCCCCGTTCCGGCAGCGTGCCGGAACAGAGACTCCTGTCCCCCAGATCTTGGCGTCGCGGTGGCGGCGGCTCTGGAAGGTTTCTGTGGGTTTCGTCGAACGTATTAGGGTTTTCGATCCAGGGGCTTTATATAGGCGAAGAGGCGGCGTCAGAGGGTCGAAGGGGCGACCACACCATATGGCGGCGCGGCCAGGGCCTAGGCCGCGCCGGCCTATGGTCTGGGGGACCAGTGCCCCCCCTCTGGTCCTTCTCGTGTGTTCTGGATGCTTCCGGTGAAAATAGGAACCTGGGCGTTGATTTCGTCCGATTCCGAGAATATTTCGTTACTAGGATTTCTGAAACCAAAAATAGCAGAAAACAGGAACTGGCACTTCGGCATCTTGTTAATAGGTTAGTTCCAGAAAATGCACGAATATGACATAAAGTGTGCATAAAACATGTAGATAACATCAATAATGTGGCATGGAACATAAGAAATTATCGATACGTCGGAGACGTATCAGCATCCCCAAGCTTAGTTCTGCTCGTCCCGAGCAGGTAAAACGATAACACAGATAATTTCTGGAGTGACATGCCATCATAACCTTGATCATACTATTTGTAAAGCATATGTAGTGAATGCAGCGATCAAAACAATGTATATGACATGAGTAAACAAGTGAATCATATAGCAAAGACTTTTCATGAATAGCACTTCAAGACAAGCATCAATAAGTCTTGCATAAGAGTTAACTCATAAAACAATAATTCAAAGTAAAGGTATTGAAGCAACACAAAGGAAGATTAAGTTTCAGCGGTTGCTTTCAACTTGTAACATGTATATCTCATGGATATTGTCAACATAGAGTAATATAATAAGTGCAATAAGCAAGTATGTAGGAATCAATGCACAGTTCACACAAGTGTTTGCTTCTTGAGGTGGAGAGAAATAGGTGAACTGACTCAACAATGAAAGTAAAACAATGGTCCTCCATAGAGGAAAAGCATCAATTGCTATATTTGTGCTAGAGCTTTGATTTTGAAAACATGAAACAATTTTGTCAACGGTAGTAATAAAGCATATGTATCATGTAAATTATATCTTACAAGTTGCAAGCCTCATGCATAGTGTACTAATAGTGCCCGCACCTTGTCCTAATTAGCTTGGACTACCGGATCATCACAATGCACATGTTTTAACCAAGTGTCACAAAGGGGTACCTCTATGCCGCCTGTACAAAGGTCTAAGGAGAAAGCTCGCATTGGATTTCTCGCTATTGATTATTCTCAACTTAGACATCCATACCGGGACAACATAGACAACAAATAATGGACTCCTCTTTTATGCATAAGCATGTAACAACAATTAATAATTTTCTCATATGAGATTGAGGATATTTGTCCAAAACTGAAACTTCCACCATGGATCATGGCTTTAGTTAGCGGCCCAATGTTCTTCTCTAACAATATGCATGCTTAACCATAAGGTGGTAGATCTCTCTTACTTCTGTTGCGGTCAAAACCCACCGGCGGGCAACGACGGGCAACACAGTAGAGCCGGGAACAACTTAGGGCTGCGGCTGGCCCTGGTCCCTCCGAGCGACGGCCCGCAAACCCTCTGGTACACACGTCCGATGCTGATGCAAGGGCGTGCCACCTGACCTATACCTGGTCAGGAAGGTGATGGAGATGCCTCGCTTAGTTTCCTGCATGGCATACACGTAAACATTAAATACGAGCCTCGATCGTCTCTCAGGTTATCCTGTGAATCGGCTCAAGGAGCCGATCCACCCATGATTCGTACAAGGTGCACGAATATATGGTGGTCCTGCTTGATCAAGATAAAGCTAATGCGATCTACGATGATTTAGGGTTTTCACCGCATAATCCGATCATCCTACTCACGATTGGGCCTCGCGGCCACGCACGGTGATCATAAGCCGATCCTAGACAAGGCCTAAAAACCAACACGAGGTTGATCCCCGGAACATCCTGTCTAGGACTAGCAAACGACACCCTACGTGCCGCTGGATCCTCCAACCCTTTGTAAGGCCTAACTATTGCAGATATTAAACTAATCCTTGAAGAACAAGGAGCAACCGTAACGGATCGGATCTACTAAATAATGATCAAGCGGGGTGCCGCCCCCACACCTAAGATAGGTGTGAGGGCGGCTAGATATGCCAGGGTTGCACTACGATAGCATATGATACGAAGAACAATGCTAACCCTAACATATCTAAGATAACTACGTTGCTCGCCATCAAAAAGGCTTCAGTACGAGCAACGCATGAACAACATAAAGCTTATGCTGCCTAGATCGCAAGATGCGATCTAGGCAGCATGATGCTTACCGGTAGAAACCCTCGAGACGAAGGAGTTGGCGATGCGCCGAGATTGATTTGTTGGTTGAACGTTGGTTGTTTTATTCCATAAACCCTAGATACATATTTATAGTCCAGGGGACTTTCTAACGTGGGAATAATCCCCACCGTGCACGAGACAAACTCTAACTTTTAATCTAAGATGCGATCTACTATAATACAGATACACGGGCAATCTAGCCCAAACTCTTCGTGTAAGGCCGCTTCAGAGATCTTCCACGCGTAATCTTCCAAGCCCATCTCCCTTACGGCCCACCTCCTGATTTGGCCAAAATCTGGTGATAACACATGCCCCCCTGGTTTTGATAATGATAATTTCAAAACCACTCTGTTTTTCTACGAAGGGTCATGTCGTGGCAGAGCAGAACCGTTGCAGCATCCTTCATCATGATGTCCTGTCTTCTCAGCTTCGCTGCAATTCGATAGCTTTAGCATCTCCTCCTCGGAAACTGCAATGGCATTAAATCTCCACCAGACTTCTCATTATTTATCCGTGCCGATCGATTAGCCCTCTTCATATCCTTCCTCTGTTCTAGCTATCGGCACCAAAAAACCCTCTTCCCCTGTAGCAATGTCTTCCTCTTCCTCTGTCTCCTCCGGCCTCTCCCTCCAATCCTTCTCCTCGAGCGAGCCGGAGTGGAACTCCGATCATGCGCCAGAGGGCGACCTGCCTCTGACCGATGGGGAAGAGGACCTCAAGTTCCTCATCGAAGGGGAGCTGATAAGCGAAAATGAAGACGACCTCCATCCCTGGGTGAAACCCACCTCCCCCGACGGGAAGGGGGAAGAAGTAGAGGAAGAAGAAGAAAAAGAGAAGGGCGGCCCCTCCTCCCCCGCTAAGCTTCTGCCGGCCAAGCGATTCCGCGCTTGGGCGGACAACGAAGACGATGATGATGACGAGGAGGAAGAGGAGGAGGATGAATCCTCCTCCTCCATCGGGTATCCGCCGACCAAGCGCTTCCGCTTCTGGGCGGACATCGAGGATGATGATGATGACGAGGAAGACGAAACTCCGGCCAAGGGCTGGGGTAGCAGCGACGAGGAGCTTCCTGGGAGCAGCGCCGACGACATCGACGACGGCGACGACGAGGACAGCGACGACTAGTAGATTAGGACTAGTAGTAGCGGTGCATTAGGCACCAGATCCCTCTTTTGAGAGCCATCGGCTCTTTCTTGTAAAGCCGCTCTTTTGAATTAATGGAAATTGTTCTTTCAATTCAATTAATCCAATTTCAAACCTTCCGCTTGCCACATCAAGACCGATAGCAACGTATCGGATTCTTTTTCCTTTAGACGCCCATGAAACCGGACTCAAATATCGATTGGACCGTCAGCCAAGTACTTTTCAAATTCAGACTGCGATTTGATACCTGACCATAATATTTCGCAATCCCACAGCCGATGACTATTCATCGGCTATTTTGAGAATCCAGTCTCTTTCCTTTTCTTGCAGCAACAGGACGGTCCAAACCCCGTAAGAGCCGACGGCTCCCTCTCCGTAGCTTCAACAGCCTTCTTCTGCAACACCTTACCGCTTTCGGAGAAGGTTACGATACAAGGTCAGCCGATGTAACTCCCATCGGCTCCAAAAATAGAGCATCCACCAAGTTAGTTGCCCCCCGAGCCTTAATTAAGGCAAGAATACCGGCAAGGATGCACAGATCAAACAAAAAGGCTCTGACCTCAGGTAATCTGGTAATCCGAGATAACCACCATGCAACTTGCCCCCATGGATCATCTTTCTTCTACTGAACGCCGATGTTGTAGATGAAACACCACCAGCTTAATGAGAAAGAGGCTGCCTTGCATGCCTAACTGGTATTATTGCTGAACTTGGCGCAAAGGGTCGTCGGCTCATTGTAGCCGAGGCTGCTCTCATTGTACATCCGCTTCAAGGAAAGCGAAGTTTTTTGAGGCCGAACTGAAATTTTTTTTTTTACTGGCCGATTTTTCTAATCGTCCCCCAATATTTCACTGCTTATGTGTTTATCTGCACATGTTCCTCTGATTAGGTGCCCCCCGAGCCGAATCTGCCAGGTGACTGCAGATATCGGCTTTGTGGTTAGCCAAGGCACTGTATTTGCACGTCGGCTCCGCTAGGATTCGTGTTGACTCTCATCCGCCGATGTGACCGCTGCCCAATAGATCAATGCTGAACGTAAGCAGAACCTGCGGTGAAGATAATTTTGGCCGATTGCTGAAAATCGGCCTCCATATTGATCGAAACGCTCAATGAAGGTCTTGTAATTTTCCTTCATAAAATTTTTTGGGGCCGATCACAAGGATCAGCCTCGCCACGTTTGCTCATTTGGCTTGTCCTTGCTACTCGGTCAGGCCGGTGGACAAGACCATCCCAACCTCGTCCTTTGTCATGTCGATGCACTCGCTGTCGTCCACCTTGAGTGCATCGTTTAAACCTGGAGCGCTAACCTCCGAAGGAAGGATGAACACCATATTTGTGCCAGCCGATGTATCATCATCGGCTCTCCTTTGCTTGGGGCGCCACTCCATTTTCCGTGGACGACCCTCTTCATCCAGGGTTCGCTGAACTTTCGCAGCCAGATCAGGTCGCGCCTTCCTTAGCGTATGCAGGTATAACCTTTTGGCTTCCTCCAAGCCGCGCAATCGCTGAACCCTGCGCTTTTGGGAACGGCTGAGTCCGTCAGGGCACCACCTTGGATGGTGGTACCTTTCTTCTTCTTCTCCCTCGTCTTCTGAATCTTCGAGATCTTCCAACCGAGGGGACTCAGCGCGTTTGCCTTGTGTTGGGAGAGGCCCTAGACGTTTGAACACGGACACGTTGGCTGCCTCCTTCTTCTTCTGGTTGCATTCTGGGAAATTGCCGATTGTGGGCAATCGGCTCATTCCTGAATCCCAGCAGTGTCTGAAGAAGGGGCAATCCCAATGCCTATCCTCGTCGTCTCGCTCCCTTGACTTTTCCTTGGCACGGCGCTCGTACTCCTCCTCTTTGCGATCATGCCGACGATATCTTCTGGCTTCTCTAGCCAGACGATCTCTTTCGTCTTCATCACTGGATCGTCGGCGTTGGTCATACTGACTCACATACTTGTTGAGGAGGTGATCAGAGAGGGGTCGCTGATATCTCATGTTCTTCACTTCTCCCTCTGTGACATAGCGCTTGCCATCATGACGGAGCCGATCGCGTGGAGCGGCCTCCTCTGTGTCCTTGCTACGAGAGCAGCTGCCCTCGTCTCCATCCTTGCCAGCGTGGTGTCCAAGTCCTACCATGTTGATGCTGAACAAGGATCCTGGCTGGCAACCTTCAGGGTAAGTGCATTCCACCATGTTAACGGCGGGGAAGGGGTGAGTGTCGACCTTCATGGCGTACTGGTTGAAAATCAGACGTCCTTGTTCTATCGCCATTTGGATCTGCTGACGCCACACCCTGCAGTCGTTGGTGGCATGGGAGAGCGAGTTATGCCATTTGCAGTATGGCTTTCCGTTCAGCTCCTGTACCGTGGGGAATTTGAGACCTTCAGGTATCTTCAACTGCTTCTCCTTGAGCAGGAGGTCGAAAATTTGCTCAGTTTTGGTCACATCAAAATCAAACCCCCTGGGCGGACCTGGTGGCTTAACCCATTTGCAGGACACGGGGGTTGCCCCCCGAGTCCATTCAGCCACTGCTACCTCTTGATCTCCCGCAGAAACTTCGTCTTCCTCTGCCTCGACCAGGACTACTGCACGCTTGAATTTGTCCTGGTACAAGTCCGGGTGGCGCTGTTCATATGCCGACGCTTTCCCGAACCATGTGCGCCGGTGAGGGGTAGTACGCTTGGGAGGCCATGTCCTTGAGCGGTGCTGCAAGGCCCGCTACTGCCAACTCGACGGCTTCCTTTTCACCACACGAACTGAATAACATCGGTTCCTAAGATTCTGAAGCGCTGGATGTATTCTCGTCACAGCTTTCTCCACGCTTCGACGTATTTGTGCTAGATCGGCAAGGCCAGACTCAGAAGCCTCTGAGTGGTACTGCGTATGGAACTGTTCTTCCAACTGCTTCCAAGTCCGGATCGAGTCTGGTGGCAACGAGGTGTACCACCCGAAAGCCGATCCCGTGAGGGACTGTGAGAAGAGCCTCACGCGTAGTGGATCCGACACTGAGGCCGTTCCTAGCGGTGCCAAATATCGGCTCACATGCTCGATGGAGCTGGAACCATCTGATCCACTGAATTTGGAGAAATCAGGGAGCCGATATTTAGGTGGTAGCGGGATCAACTCGTACTCGTCGGGGTACGGCTTGGAATAGCCGATTGCCCTCCTTTTCGGCACCATGCCGAACTGGTCTCTCAGTATGGTACTGATCTGATCCGATGTGCTGGCTGCAGGAGTTGAACTCTGAAGATTCGCCGGGGTGGCGTACTTAGCCAGCCATGCTTGCTTTTCAAGCTCTGAGCCAATTGCAGGAGCTGAGCTCTGGAGGTTCGTCGGGGTGGCATATTTAGTTAGCCACGTCTGCTTCTCAAGATCTGTTGCTGACGTTCCTCCTACTTTCCCAGAAGTCCCTGATGTCGCGGCTTGGTTTGTGAGCGCCCGATTACATCGATCCGGCACGTATGTGCACATGTACCCGTGAGGGATCTCCTTAGGCGCCTCATGCAAGAACTGGCAGTCACTAGGGTCACCACCGATCTTGTAGACGACGAATGCCGGTGAATTCGGCACTTCCGGTGCTGCCAACGCAACTGGCAGTGGTGGACGGGACTGGAGTGGCAACTCTCCTTGATGCGTCCCGAGAGCTGGTCCTGACGACGAGTACTGGTGCCTCATGATCTCCTGGATCACCCGAAGAGCGACATGCTCCAACGTGTTTACCAGGTTCTCAGAGTGGCGGTGTAGCGAGTGAGCCACCAAGTAGTTGATCTCCTGCCGCAGGGACCTGGTGCGTTCTTCTGACGGGGCAGAGAGGTCTATCCCATCGAGTGCACCATCAGGCATGAACCCCTTCCACCTGATGCCATGTGAACGGGTTCTGTGGAAAGAGCCGATGAGGTCGGCTTCGAGGATTGCTTTGACCTCGTCATACTTCTTCTTGAGCTCGTCGGTCAGATCCTCGTACGTGACTGGAGTGCCGTCCGCCATCTCAGAGGTAGATGGCGATGTGGTTGATGACGAAGCTTGTCCCACCGGGCGTGCCAGAATGTGTTGCGGTCAAAACCCACCGGCGGGCAGCGACGGGCAACACAGTAGAGCCGGGAACAACTTAGGGCTGCGGATGGCCCTGGTCCCTCCGAGCGACGGCTCGCAAAGCCTCTGGTACACACGTCCGATCCTGATGCAAGGGCATGCCACCTGACCTATACCTGGTCAGGAAGGTGATGGAGATGCCTCGCTTAGTTTCCTGCATGGCATACACGTAAACATTAAATACAAGCCTCGATCGGCTCTCAGGTTATCCTGTGAATCGGCTCAAGGAGCCGATCCACCCATGATTCGTACAAGGTGCACGAATATATGGTGGTCCTGCTTGATCAAGATAAAGCTAATGCGATCTACGACGATTTAGGGTTTTCACCGCATAATCGGATCATCCTACTCACGATTGGGCCTCGCGGCCACGCACGGTGATCGTAAGCCGATCCTAGACAAGGCCTAAAAACCAACACGAGGTTGATCCCCGGAACATCCTGTCTAGGACTAGCAAACGACACCCTACGTGCCGCTGGATCCTCCAACCCTTTGTAAGGCCTAACTATTGCAGATATTAAACTAATCCTTGAAGAACGAGGAGCAACCGTAACGGATCGGATCTACTAAATAATGATCAAGCGGGGTGCCGCCCCCACACCTAAGATAGGTATGAGGGCGGCTAGATATGCCAGGGTTGCACTACGATAGGATATGATACGAAGAACAATGCTAACCCTAACATATCTAAGATAACTATGTTGCTCGCCATCAAAAAGGCTTCAGTACGAGCAACGCATGAACAACATAAAGCTTATGCTGCCTAGATCGCAAGATGCGATCTAGGCAGCATGATGCTTACCGGTAGAAACCCTCGAGACGAAGGAGTTGGCGATGCGCCGAGATTGATTTGTTGGTTGAACGTTGGTTGTTTTATTCCATAAACCCTAGATACATATTTATAGTCCAGGGGACTTTCTAACGTGGGAATAATCCCCACCGTGCACGAGACAAACTCTAACTTTTAATCTAAGATGCGATCTACTATAATACAGATACACGGGCAATCTAGCCCAAACTCTTCGTGTAAGGCCGCTTCAGAGATCTTCCACGCGTAATCTTCCAAGCCCATCTCCCTTACGGCCCACCTCCTGATTTGGCCAAAATCTGGTGATAACAACTTCAGACAAGACGAACATGCATAGCAACTCACATGAAATTCAACAAAGAGTAGTTGATGGCGTCCCCAGTGAACATGGTTATCGCACAACAAGCAACTTAATAAGAGATAAAGTGCATAATTACATATTCAATACCACAATAGTTTTTAAGCTATTTGTCCCATGAGCTATATATTGCAAAGGTGAATGATGGAATTTTAAAGGTAGCACTCAAGCAATTTACTTTGGAATGGCGGAAAATACCATGTAGTAGGTACGTATGGTGGACACAAATGGCATAGTGGTTGGCTCAAGTATTTTGGATGCATGAGAAGTATTCCCTCTCGATACAAGGTTTAGGCTAGCAAGGTTGTTTGAAACAAACACAAGGATGAACCGGTGCAGCAAAACTCACATAAAAGACATATTGTAAACATTATAAGACTCTACACCGTCTTCCTTGTTGTTCAAACTCAATACTAGAAATTATCTAGACCTTAGAGAGACCAAATATGCAAACCAAATTTTAGCATGCTCTATGTATTTCTTCATTAATGGGTGCAAAGTATATGATGCAAGAGCTTAAACATGAGCACAACAATTGCCAAGTATCACATTACCCAAGACATTTATAGCAATTACTACATGTATCATTTCCCAATTCCAACCATATAACAATTTAACGAAGAAGAAACTTCGCTATGAATATTAAAAGCTAAGAACACATGTGTTCATATGCAACAGCGAAGCGTGTCTCTCTCCCACACAAGCATGATGTAATCCAATTTATTCAAACACAAACAAAAATAAGAAACATACAGACGCTCCAAGCAAAGCACATAAGATGTGACCGAATAAAAATATAGTTTCAAGAGAAGGAACCTGATAATTTGTCGATGAAGAAGGGGATGCCTTGGGCATCCCCAAGCTTAGATGCTTGAGTCTTCTTGAAATATGCAGGGGTGAACCACCGGGGCATCCCCAAGCTTAGAGCTTTCACTCTTCTTGATCATAGTATATCATCCTCCTCTCTTGACCCTTGAAAACTTCCTTCACATCAAACTTCTCATAAACTTCATTAGAGGGGTTAATACATAATCAAAAACTCACATGTTCAGAGGTGACACAATCATTCTTAACACTTCTGGACATTGCTCAAAGCTACTGGAAGGTAATGGAACAAAGAAATCCACCCAACACAGCGAAAGAAGCAATGCGAAATAAAAGGCAGAATCTGTCAAAACAGAACAGTCCGTAAAGACGAATTTTTAATAAATACTTCCGTTGCTCAGATCAGAAAACTCAAAACTAATGAAAGTTGCGTACATATCTGAGGAACACGCACGTAAATTGGCATATTTTTCTGATTTTTCTACAGGGAAAGCAGCCCAGATTCGTGACAGATAGAAATCTGTTTCTGCGCAGAAATCCAAATCTAGTATCAACCTTCGATTAGAGGCTTCACTTGGCACAACAAAACACAAAACTAAGATAAGGAGAGGTTGCTACAGTAGTAAACAACTTCCAAGACATAAATATAAAACAAAGTACTGTAGCAAAATAACACATGGGTTATCTCCCAAGAAGTTCTTTTCTTTATAGCCATTAAGATGGGCTCAGCAGTTTTAATGATGCACTCGCAAGAAATAGTATTTGGAGCAAAAGAGAGCATCAAGCGGCAAATTCAAAACACATTTAAGTCTAACATGCTTCCTATGCATAGAAATCTTGTAAATAAACAAGTTCATGAAGAGCAAAGTAACAAGCATAGGAATATAAAACAAGTGTAGCTTGAAAAATTTCAGCACATAGAGAGGTGTTTTAGTAACATGAAAATTTCTACAACCATATTTTCCTCTCTCATAATAACTTTCAGTAGCAACATGAGCAAACTCAACATTATAACTATCACATAAAGCATTCTTATCATGAGTCTCATGCATAAAATTATTACTACTCCCAACATAAGCATAGTCAATTTTATTAGTTGTAGTGGGAGCAAATTCAACAAAGTAGCTATCATTATTATTCTCATCAAGTGTTGGAGGCATAGTATAATCACAACAAAATTTACTCTCCATAGTAGGTGGCACCAAAAGACCACTATCATTATAATCATCATATATGGGAGGCAAAGTATCATCAAAGAAAATTTTCTCCTCAATGCTTGGGGGACTAAAAAGATCATGAAAACCAGCTTCCCCAAGCTTAGAATTTTCTATATCATTATCAACAATGGTGTTCCAAGCGTTCATACTAATATTACTACCAGCATGCAAATAAGATTCCATAGGTTTTTTAATTTTCGCATCAAACAATCCATGTTTTAAATCAGGAAATAGCATAAGAAGCTCATTTTTGTCCATTATGCCAAACTAGTGTAAACAAGAAACAAAAAGATGCAATTGCAGGATCTAAAGGAAATAGCTTCGAGTACTTACAACGGCGGAAAATAGCTTGGTAGCCGAGGTCCGGAGTGTGAGTACCTTTTACCTTTCCTCCCCGGCAACGGCGCCAGAAAATAGCTTGATGTCTACTTCCCCCTCCTTTTCCTGTAGACAGTGTTGGGCCTCCAAGAGCAGAGGTTTGTAGAACAGCAGCAAGTTTTCCCTTAAGTGGATCACCCAAGGTTTATCGAACTCAGGGAGGAAGAGGTCAAAGATATCCCTCTCATGCAACCCTGCAACCACAAAGCAAGAAGTCTCTTGTGTCCCCAACACACCTAATAGGTGCACTAGTTCGGCGAAGAGATAATGAAATACAGGTGGTATGAATATATATGAGCAGTAGCAACGGTGCCAGAAAATAGCTTGCTGGCGTGTAGTTGATGGTGGTAGTATTGCAGCAGTAGTAACACAGTGAAACAGTAAACAAGCAGTAGTAACGCAGCAGTATTTAGGAACAAGGCCTAGGGATTAGACTTTCACTAGTGGACACTCTCAACATTGATCACATAACAGAATAGATAAATGCATACTCTACACTCTTGTTGGATGATGAACACATTGCGTAGGATTACACGAACCCTCAATGCTGGAGTTAACAAGCTCCACAATTCAATGTTCATATTTAAGTAACCTTAGAGTGTAAGATAGATCAAAAGACTAAACCAAGTACTAACATAGCATGCACGCTGTCACCTTCATGCATATGTAGGAGGAATAGATCACATCAATACTATCATAGCAATAGTTAACTTCGCAATCTACAAGAGATCATGATCATAGCATAAACCAAGTACTAACACGGAGCACACACTGTCACCATTACATCGTGCAGGAGGAATAGAACTACTTTAATAACTTTGCTAGAGTAGCACATAGATAAATTGTGATACAAATACATTGCAATCATAAAGAGATATAAATAAGCACCTCACTATGCCATTCATCAGTGAATAAGTATTCTGTGAAATATAGCCTAAGAGACCCACACGGTGCACACACTGTCACCTTTACACACGTGGGACAAGGAGTCTCCGGAGATCACATAAGTAAAACTCACTTGACTAGCATAACGACATCTAGATTACAAGCATCATCATATGAATCTCAATCATGTAAGGCAGCTCATGAGATTATTGTATTGAAGTACATAGGAGAGAGATGAACCACATAGCTACCGGTACAGCCCCGAGCCTCGATGGAGAACTACTCCCTCCTCATGGGAGCAGCAGCGGTGATGAAGATGGCGGTGGAGATGGCAGCGGCGTCGATGGAGAAGCCTTCCGGGGGCACTTCCCCGTTCCGGCAGCGTGCCGGAACAGAGACTCCTGTCCCCCAGATCTTGGCGTCGTGTTGGCGGCGGCTCTGGAAGGTTTCTGTGGGTTTCATCGAACGTGTCAGGGTTTTCGATCCAGGGGCTTTATATAGGCGAAGAGGCGGCGTCAGAGGGTCGAAGGGGCGACCACACCATATGGCGGCGCGGCCAGGGCCTGGGCCGCGCTGGCCTATGGTCTGGGGGCCCAGTGCCCCCCCCCTCTGGTCCTTCTCGTGTGTTCTGGATGCTTCCGGTGAAAATAGGAACCTGGGCGTTGATTTCGTCCGATTCTGAGAATATTTCGTTACTAGGATTTCTGAAACCAAAAACAGCAGAAAACAGGAACTGGCACTTCGGCATCTTGTTAATAGGTTAGTTCTAGAAAATGCACGAATATGACATAAAGTGTGCATAAAACATGTAGATAACATCAATAATGTGGCATGGAACATAAGAAATTATCGATACGTCGGAGACGTATCAGTAACCAGCCACTAGCATTTAATTGGTCAAATGGATCAATTAGAGCAAGCAAAAGGCATAGCATAGCATCAGAGACAAGCAGGGATCCAAGAAATGGATCAACTGAAGCCTACACAGTGCATGGGTGAGCATCACTGACACCACAAGTGTCAGTGAAGCAAACCTAGGCCAGATAGCAATCCAATAAACATATGAATCAACCAGTAAGCCTAGAAACAAGCCAGTAAGCATATGAACAAGACCATTAGGCATATACACAAGGATCAGTGACCAATTGCACATCATATAGGCATGAATCAATGGATTGAGCACAGCATAGGGGGCAGAAGGCATAGGAATGGCCTGTAGGCATAGGAGAGGGCATAACATGCGCACAGCACAGCTCAGGCAAGCAAGAACAGCAGCAGAGCAGCACAACATGAGCAGCAGCATACGCAGTAGGGCTCTAGGCATAGATCGAGCATGGATAGGGAGATCAGAGAAGGTAGGAGAAGCAGTACCTGGTGGCGGAGGGGTGGCAGCAATGGCGGCACGGTGGCACAGGCCGGCCACGGCGGCGCCAAACCGCGGCCAAGCCCATGCCAGGACACACACGACACCAGAGAAGGCGGCGAACACCCAGGGGTGGCGAGGAAGAGTAGATCGACGGAGATCGCCACGGATCTGTCGGCGTCCGCGAGCGTCGCACACGCGCACGAGCAGACGGGGATGAGATCGACGGATCTACACGGATGAGTAGACGCGTCGTCGCACGCTGAGTCGTTCGAGCACCACGGCGTGCCCTGATTCGGCCGAAGCTGGCCGGAGCACGGCGGCGACCATGGCGGCGACGCAGTCACCACGCGAATCGCCTCGGGCGATTAGGGTTTCGAGCGAGAGAGAGGTGAGCGAGTGAGTGAGAGATGTGGGCCAAATCCATTCCCACCGAACCGATTTGGACTGGCCTTAACGGGTTGTCCAAATGGGCCTTGTAAGTGGGCTGGCCCAATTGGGCCAGGGGGATATTTTGGTCCTTTTCTATTTTAAAATAACCCTAGAATTTAACCAAATTTTAAATTATAAAATATACCTCTAAAAATCCAATAAAATTTGGATTAGTGAATGAAAAATTATTCTTAACAAGAATAAAATAAGAAATAAAATTTAGAAAATAAATTCAAATTTTGGAATTTTTGAATTTAAATTTAAACTTGGGATTTTAACTTGTAATTTTCCTTGTATATAAAAATCAAGGAAAATTTCAAATGAGTTCAAATATTTGTTTTCAAATATTCTCAAAAGAAATTCTATTATTCCAAGTCATTTCTTTTAAGAAAAATATTTTCCAAAGGAAAATATTCCAATACTTATATTTCTTTTATTCCTTAAATAAAAGGAAAACCTTATTATTTCCAATTATTTTTGAAATAAATATTTTTCTACAAGGAAAATTCTATTACTCTTAAAATTCTTTTCTTTGAAAAAGAAAATGATATTAACGACTTCAAAGTAATTACAAATTACTGCCAAAGGCATAAATCCTTAATCTAACCCTAAATTTTAATAAAATATCGGGGTAAGGGATTCAACATAAAATAATACATCCATGCATGCATTATTTGGATTTTATAACATTGTCCTTACCGGACAATGATGCTTCTTTATAGAACCCGAGGTCCAGGTTCCATCCACTACATTGAACTGCACTATCTCGCTCTCCACAGGAAAGTTCGCCCTTGCTCATGTCATCTTGAGTATTTTCTATCAATTTACCGCAAATCTATATACTTATCATTCCTGCATTGAAAATGAAATGTTACTTTTCCAATTATGAATATGACTATGTGGCTGGCAATGGAACCATGGTATGTGTTGATATGGTGGAGGTTCAATTGCAATAGTTCTATTTATTTAGGACTAATCACCAATGCCGACTAGTGATTCTAGCGTCATACATTTCGCGTTGACCATAAGATCTATAATGGCTCTAGGGAAGCCAGCTGTATCTTTTCCCTCTCGCATGCCAACAGACTAATCATAAGGGTTGCCTGTATCGGTCTATCTTTGGTAAAGGTGGGGACAGTGGTCCGTCACGGTCTACCATTAGATACAGGAAAGGGCAGACTTATTAAAGGTCTATGAAGGATTGTAAGGGTTGTCCGGGTCGGTCTATCTATGGTGTATAGGACAAGGCACATGAAGTGTTTGGAACGGTCTACCTTTATGGTAAAGGTGAGAACAAATGCCTGGGTCGGTCTCTCCATAGATAAAGGGCGGGACAGACTTACAAAAGGGTGGGTCTGCGGGGTCGCGGAGAAGGCGGTGTGGGCTTGGATCTTATTTCTGGCCTCACACCAAGGAAGTTTGAACGGGGACAAGTTCCTACGGCTGGCAGAAAGGATAAGGTCTCTTATGGGAAAAGTAACGCACCTCTGCAGAGTGTATAAAATTGTGGCTTGTCGCTCCCAGTTCCGTGAAGGGAACTACGAACGCGGCAGGAAAGGAACTCCATGAAGTTCTGGTCAACCTATGAATACTGGCGGGCATAGTTTTCAATATAAAATCAATCTTTTGAAGAAATGTTTTCGAAACATGCATTGACCTGAGATTTCCTGATCAATGGTCGTAGCTAGTGCATCAAACACTTTTTCTCTTTTGAACTTGTTGAGTACCTCTGTACTCACTTTCTTTCGACACCATTGCTAGATTGTGATATGGAAGTGGAGGCCAACGACGGAGCGTCGGAAGAAGGCTACGAGCTGGTCTATGAAGAACCTGATCTGTCCAGAGGAGTGGAAGGCGTAGACTATGAGATAGTCTACGGGCCCGACAACAATGAGGCGGAAGAGTAGTGACATACCTTAGTTATCTTAGAGCCGAGCAGCGTAGTGGCATACTTAAATAAGTTGCTGAGCTCTCTTTCATCTATACGTGAGTTGTAATAGTACTTAAAGTAATATCTTAGGGTGTTCTCATCGGACCCGTGAGAATACCAACTTGTTAAGACTATGTTTGTAATAATATCTGGAGTGTTATGACCTACAATATTTCTGTTGTAGCACTCTGAGGGATGTGATATTTGTGAAGAAGTCCCTTCACGAAGATCATATCAACGACTTGTATACTACAACATGTAGTGGTATGCTGGGTCACTGATGACCCACAAGTATAGGGGGTGTATCATAGTATTTTCGATAAGTAAGAATGTCGATCCCAACGAGGAGCAGAAGGTGTTGACAAGCAGTTTCGATGAAGGATTCACTGTAAATGCTCACAGACAAGTATTCAGGGGGTTTTGATGTAACAGTTGAATAAAGTACGAGTAAGTAAAATGCGAGAGTAACAATTGCAGCGAGTGGCCCAATCCTTTTTAGCACAAAGGACAAGCCGGTTTGTTTACTTATAATGACCAAACGTTCTCGAGGACACACGGGATTTTAGTCTAGTGCTTTCGCTACATACGGCTAAATAATCTTCATTGTTATGATAAGTGTTGTGTGGGTGAACCTATGCTAATGTACCGCCCTTCCTAGGACTAATACATACTTGTGATTATACCCCTTGCAAGCATCCGCAACTACAAGAAAGTAATTAAGAATAAATCTAACCACAGCCTTAAACTCTGAGATCCTGCGATCCCTCCTGCATCGATATACCAATGGGGGTTTAGGTTTCTGTCACTCCGGCAACCCCGCAATTGGCAAACGAATACAAGATGCATTCCCCTAGGCCCATAAATGGTGAAGTGTCATGTAGTCGACTTTCACGTGACACCACTAGAAGAATAACACCACAACTTAAATATCATACCATTGAATATTACTCAACCATAGTTCACTACTAACATTTAGACTTAACCTATGTCCTCAAGAACTAAACGAACTACTCACGAGACATCATATGGAACATGATCAGAGGTGATATGATGATGAATAACAATCTGAACATAAACTTGGTTCAATGGTTTCACTCAATAGCATCAACAACAAGTAGAGATCGATACCGGGAGAGTTTCCCCTATCAAACAATCAAGATCAAACCCAAATTGCTACGGCGGTGACGGTGTCCAGTGGTGGAGACAGCGGTGATGATGGTGGAGATGATGATGATGGTGATGGATATGATGTCCAGCTCGATGGCGTCGATTTCCCCCTCCCGGAGGGAATTTCCCCGGCGGATTCCTGCCCGCCGGAGACCTCTTTTCTCTCTGGTGTTCTCCGCCCCGCAGAGGCGGCTGTAACTCTTCGCGAGGTACCCTCTATGGCTTAGGTTTTCGGGACGAAGGGTTTCGCGAAGAAAAGGAGGCGAAAGGGGCTGTGGGGCCCCCACACCACATGGTGGCGCGGCCAGGCCATGGGCCGCGCCGCCCTATGGTGTGGGCCCACCCTGGGTCCACCTGGCTCCTCCTTCTGGCTTCCTTCGTCATCTTGAAAAATAGGATTTTTGGTATAATTTCCTTCCACAGTTGATCTTCCGAAATATTGCGTTCTGACGGTGCTTTTTCCAAGAGAATCCACGGCTCCCGGTGCTTGATCCTCCAATAATGATGAAACATGCAAAATAGATGAAATAACATAAGTATTGTGTCCCAATATGAAATATATCAATGAATAACAGCAAATTATGATATAAAATAGTGATGCAAATTGGACGTATCAACTCCCCCCAAGCTTAGACTTCGCTTGTCCCCAAGCGAAACTGAGCTCGATAAACAGGACCACATGTTTATGGAGTGAAGAGTCGATAAATAAAATACGGACAAGAAGCATCATATTCATTCGCACAAGACATTATAGTAGACAACTTCCTCATATAACTCAACTTGAAACAAGTATAAGGTAATCACAAATAAAGGTGCATAAGAAATCATAATTGGTGATGGCAAACTTCGTTCTTGGTCAGAGAACAATTAACAGATTATACTTATCTCATTGAGCAGCGCTCTCATGTTAAAGTTTATAAGGCACAACTTGCATACTCAATCATAATGGTCTCTTCATGGGAGTGGCGTTTTGGCACCCGGGAGCATATGCTCCCGGTTTTTAAACTTAATTTTAAATGCACTTTTAAAATGTTGAAAAATTTGAACATAAAATTTAGTGGATACATCTCGAAATTCTACACGTTCACAAAGTGGTTCCACAGAAAACCGACATTTTGAGTGTCATTTGTAAAAAAGACAAATTTTTCTGTAAGAAAAAGTTGTGTACGAGATGTTTTTTTTTATCTTTTTCACACAAGTTACAAAAAATGTCGGTTTTTCGCAAGACTTGATGTGCGCACGTAACATGTTGATACGTAAGCGAGAAATTTTTTGTTCGATTTTTTGAACATTTCAAAATGTTTTTCCGGTGGCAGGAGCATATGCTCCCATGTGCCGAATTGAATTTCCGTCTCTTCATGATCATTGATAACTTGCAAAGCTATATTCATTCAGATAAAACTTGTACTAAACAAGGAAGAATAAAAGACATGATGAAGCAAATCACAATATAATGGTTTGATCACAACTACTCAAATGCTTGCTTGAGATGGAGGGAAATAGGTTTACTGACTCAACATAAAGTAAAAGACAGGCCCTTCGCAGAGGGAAGCAGTGATTAAATCATGCGCTAGAGCTTTTTCAGTTTTGCAATCATATAAAGAGAATAAAAGTAACATTTTGAGGGGTGTTTGTTGTTGTCAACGACTGGTAGCGGGTATTCTAACCCCCTTGCCAGACAACCTTCAAAGAGCGGCTCCCATATTATTTTTATTTTGTGTGGCACTCCTTCCAACCTTTCTTTCACAAGCCATGGCTAACCGAATCCTCGGGTGCCTGCCAACAATCTCATACCATGAAGGAGTGCCTTTTTATTTTAGTTTTATTATGATGATGACACTCCCCCCAACCTTTGCTTACACAAGCCATGGCTAACCGAATCCTTCGGGTGCCGTCCATCAATCACATACCATGGAGGAGTGTCTATTTAGTTTAATTAATTTGGGACTGGGAATCCCATTGCCAGCTCTTTTTGCAAAATTATTGGATAAGCGGATGAAGCCACTAGTCCATTGGTGAAAGTTACCCAACAAGATTGAAAGATAAAACACCACATACTTCCTCATGAGCTATAAAACATTGACACAAATAAGAGATACTAAGTTTTGAATTGTTTAAAGGTAGCACATGAAGTATTTACTTGGAATGGTAGAAAATACCATGTAGTAGGTAGGTATGGTGGACACAAATGACATAGGTTTGGGTTAAGGTTTGGATGCACGAGAAGTATTCCCTCTCAGTACAGGTCTTTGGCTAGCAAGGTTAATTAGCAAGCATAAGAGTTGAGGGAAACAAACAAATATACATGTGATAGAAACAATCATGCATCTTCCTTGTAAGCACAAACAGTTTTAACTTCAGAATAAAAAGCTATGAGCTAACAAGAAAGAAAGACAATGAAACATCTACATGTATTTCTCTTTTCTACTTAAACCTCAAAGTGTTGTTGCTATTGACCAATGCTAAGTTTGCCAAAACCAAATAGATTTGTTCAATGCTCCCAAAGTGATACCAATACTAACAACAAGGTAAATCATATGATAGAGATTGCAAACTAGAATAAGATGTGTAATATGTAAATGATAAGACTTCTCATTAATATTCCATAACGATAACTCACACCAAGGGATACATAGACAACCAACTAAAGGAGAGATACTTCCAACTGCAACCCATCTTATATGATAACTTCCCTACTCATGATATGACACTACTTGGCAATAAAAGTAAAAGGTAGTGATGATGTGATACCGCGGCACTCCCCCAAGCTTGGAACAAACCAAGGGGATGCCAATACCGATGGTGAATTACTCCTTTGGCGATGATGGTGATGAACTCCTCCCGCGCTTCTTACAGAACTCCTTCAACTTCAGTTTCTCAGCTTGACAATTCTGCACTAAGATTCGAAGAGATTCATCGTTATCTGAAATTGGCGATGATGACCTTGTGATGCGAATCGAGTGGTATTCCAGCATTCTTCGGAGACGGCAATTCTCCTCCTGGAGTATCTCCACTTCTCTTCTTAGAGCCCGATATTGATCACAAAACTCATCGGTAGTCCGTAGAACTTCTTCCAACATAGGGAAGGAGTCGAGGCTAAGAGCGGGTGGTAAAGGTCCCTGCAGGTTATGAGAAAAAGAACGTCGAGTGTCAACAGATCCCACCAAGATTTGCTTGCTTCCACCGGCTTGCTGCTCTTGTCTTGATGGCACCTTCTTCACTTCTTCCTCCGAAAGCCCCTTGCCCTTGTTGTTGGAGGCCATGGTGCTTCTAGACCGAAAACAGATCCTGGCAGAAACAGCTCGAAACAAAACACGTCGATAAAACGATATACGGACCTCCAGGGGTCCGGGGGATTATATAGCAAAATTTTTCACGACAAACGGAAAGTACCAGATCGAACCAGAGTCGAAAAGGGGCGACGGGGCGGCCAGACCATAGGTCGGCGCGGGCCCAGGCCAGGCCGCGCCGGCCTATGGTGGCGCCCCCTCGTGCGTCCTTTCCACTCCGTTTCGAACTCGTAATTTTTCATATTTTCCAAAAACAGCAAAAATATTGTTCGGAAAGTAAATTGCGTACTTTTCATTACCGATCGTTACCTATTCAAAGTCGTGTTCTGGCAGACTGTCAATTTGCCCTTTGATGAAAGCCTCCGGTGTTTCCACTTGAATAATATCAACATCAACATTATAGGAATCACCTGAGATATAATGCTTGAGTCTTTGTCCATTCACCACTTGCGTAGCATTGCCTTGGAGAGAGCTAATTTTGATTGCTCCTGAACGATACACCTCCTCGACAACATATGGTCCTTCCCATTTCGAGAGTAATTTCCCTGCAAAGAATCTGAGACGAGACCGATACAATAGGACTTTATCCCCAATATTAAATTCTCTTTTAATAATCCTTCTATCATGCCATTTTTTAACTTTCTCTTTAAAGAGTTTAGCATTTTCATAAGCTTCACTTCTCCATTCATCTAGAGAACTTAATTGCAATAACCTCTTATCACCGGCAAGTTTAGGATCTTTATTTAATTCTCTAACAGCCCGATAAGCTTTGTGCTCTAGTTCTAAAGGTAAATGACAAGCTTTCCCATAAACCATTTTATAAGGTGACATTCCCATGGGATTTTTATAAGCAGTTCTATAAGCCCATAGTGCATCCTTCAATTTACTAGCCCAATTTTTTCTAGTTTTATTAACGGTCTTTCCCAAAATAGATTTAATCTCTCTATTTGATAATTCTACTTGACCACTAGTTTGAGGATGATAAGCGGAAGCAATTCTATGATTAATACCATACTTAGCAAGAGTTTTTCTAAAACCTCCATGAATAAAATGAGAACCTCCATCAGTCATAATATATCTAGGCACTCCAAATCTAGGAAAAATAATGTCTAAAAGCATTCTTAAAGAGGTCTCACCATCAGCACTTTTTGTAGGTATAGCTTCCACCCATTTAGTAACATAATCAACAGCAACAAGTATGTGAGTGTTACCTTCTGAAGAGGGAAAAGGTCCCATGAAGTCAAATCCCCAACAATCAAACGGTTCAATAACAAGAGTATAATTCATAGGCATTTCATTACGTCTGGAGATATTACCAACCCTTTGGCATTCATCACAAGATAAAATAAACTTTCGCGCATCCTTGAAGAGAGTTGGCCAATAAAAACCTGATTGTAGAACCTTTTGCGCGGTTCTTTCTCCGGCGTGATGTCCTCCATAAGCACTACCATGACATTTACTCAATATCTCTTGTTGTTCATATTCGGGAACACATCTTCGCATAATACCATCCACTCCTTCTTTATATAAGTGTGGATCATCCCGTAAATAATGCCTCAAGTCATAAAAGAATTTCCTCCTTTGCTGAGCTGAAAAGGTTGGAGGCAAGTACTTGGAAACAATAAAGTTAGCATAATCAGCATACCAAGGACTGTCTCGCGAGCTCACCTTTATTACAACCAATTGTTCATTTGGAAAACTATCATTAACGAGAGCAGGATCATAAGCAATATTTTCCAATCTAGACAAATTATCAACAGGATTATCAGCACCTTTCCTATCTACAATATGTAAATCAAATTCTTGCAAAAGAAGTACCCATCTAATAAGCCTCGGCTTAGCATCTTTCTTTGTCATAAGGTATCTAATTGCGGCATGATCGGTATGAATAGTAACTTTTGAATCAACAATATAAGATCTAAATTTATCGCAAGCAAAGACTACGACTAATAATTCTTTTTCAGTTGTAGCATAATTTCTTTGAGCAGCATCAAGAGTTTTACTAGCATAATGAATAACATTCAGTTTTTTATCTACTCGCTGTCCAAGAACAGCGCCTACAAAGAAAATCACTACCATCACACATAATTTCAAATGGTAAATTCCAATCAGGAGGTTCAACTATAGGAGCAGTTGTTAAGGCTTTCTTTAGAGTTTCAAAAGCTTCCTTACAATCATCATCAAAAACAAATGGTACATCTTTTTGAAGAAGATTAGTAAGAGGTTTTGAAATCTTGGAGAAATCTTTAATAAATCTCCTATAAAACCACATGACCAAGAACACTACGAATACCTTTAACATCCCTAGGATAGGGCATCTTCTCAATTGCTTCAACTTTAGCTCTATCAACTTCAATACCTCTCTCGAAATTTTATGTCCCAATACAATTCCTTCATTAACCATAAAGTGGCATTTCTCCCAATTAAGAACAAGGTTAGTTTCTTCACATCTCTGCAAAACTTTATCAAGGTTTCGCAAGCAACTATCAAAAGAATTCCCATAGACGGAAAAATCATCCATGAATACCTCTACAATACTCTCGCAAAAACCATGAAAAATAGCAGACATGCATCTTTGAAAAGTAGCAGGAGCATTACATAAACCAAAAGGCATGCGTCTATAAGCATAAGTTCCATAGGGACAAGTAAAAGTGGTTTTCTCTTGATCTTTAGCTTTAACAGCAATTTGTGAAAATCCAGAATAACCATCAAGAAAGCAAAAATGAGTATTTTTAGACAATCTTTCTAGCATTTGATCAATAAATGGTAAAGGGTAATGATCTTTCTTAGTAACTTTATTAACTTTTCGAAAATCAATGCACATTCTATACCCTACAACTACTCTTTGAGGGATGAGCTCATCATTATCATTAGGCACAACAGTCATTCCTCCTTTCTTGGGAACGCAATGCACAGGACTAACCCATCTACTATCAGCAATAGGATATATAATACCAGCTTCAAGAAGTCTTAATACCTCATTTCTTACCACTTCCTTCATCTTCGGAATTAGACGACGCTGATGTTCAACAACGAGCTTTGCATCATCTTCCATATTAATAGCATGTTGGCAAATAGAAGGAGAAATCCCTTTCAAATCATCAAGAGTGTAGCCAATAGCTCCTCGGTGCTTCTTCAATATTTCCAATAACCTTTCTTCCTCAATCTCTGAAAGCTTAGAACTAATAATAACAGGATATATTTTCTTATCATCAATATGAGCATATTTAAGATTATCAGGCAAAGGCTTTAAATCAAAAATAGGATCTTCCTTTGGTGGCGGTGTTGTACCCAAATCTTCCACCGGTAAATCATGCTTGAGAATAGGTTGGTGAAGAAAAATTTCCTCAAGCTCATCTCTTTCTTTCCTAAAAACTTCACTCTCGCTATCCTCCAAATGTTGCTGCAAAGGATTATTAGGAACAAGAACAATAGATGCACACTGTTCCATTTTAAAATCATCACTAGGCAAATCAGCTTTATAAGGAGTTTTGGTAAATTTAGAGAAGTTAAACTCATAAGATTCACCAGCAAATTTAGTCAAAATTTTCTCTTTCTTGCAATCTATAATAGCTCCACAAGTATTTAGAAAAGGTCTACCAAAAATAATAGGACAATAATCACTAGCAGCAGATCCAAGTACCAAAAAGTCAGCAGGATATTTAATCTTACCGCATAAAACTTCCACATCTCGAACAATACCAATTGGAGAAATAGTTTCTCTATTAGCCAGCTGAATAACCACATCAATATCTTCAAGTTCACAAGAATCAATCTCGTGCATAATCTCCGTGTAAAGCTCATAAGGAATAGCACTAACACTTGCACCAATATCACATAATCCATAATAGCAATGATCACCAATTCTAACAGATAGCATAGGAACACTAGCTTGTTTGGGTTTATTAGGATGTGAAACAATATTAGAACCATCTTCACAGAAAATAATATGACCATCCTCCACATTTTCAGTCACAAGATCTTTAACTATTGCAACAAAGAGGTTCAACTTTTATTTGTTCTTCAGGTTCTACAGGTTTCTTTTCACTTTTATGAACCGCACTATTTATAACAGGGTACTCCTTCATTTTAGCAGGGAAAGGAGTTCTTTCAATATAAGCTTCAGGAATAACATGATCAGCAGTTTCAACTACAACGCATTTATTAATAGATGAATCAATTTTATCTTTATACGGTTCATGATACTTATCAAAATTCTTCTTTGGCAATTCATAATGAGAGGCAAAAGCTTTATAAAGATTTACAGCAACTTGAGAATCAAAACCATATGTAGCACTCATATTACGAAATTTATCAGTATCCATAAAAGCTTCAATGCATTTATAATCATAAATTATACCTGATTCTCTGTCCTTGTCGTTCTCCCAACCTTCAGTATTTTCTTGGATCCGATCAAGAAGGTCCCTTTTAAACTCTTCTTTGTTGCGTGTAAATGATCCAGAACAAGAAGTATCCAGCAAGGTCTTGTCTTGAAAAGAAAGTCTTGCATAGAAATTATCAATAATAACATTACCAGGAAGCTCATGAATGGGGCATTTGAGCATTAAAGACTTCAATCTCCCCCAAGCTTGGGAAATACTCTCTCCATCATGAGGCCAAAAATTATATATGCGATTCCGATCCTTGTGAATTTCACTTGGAGGATAGAACTTAGAATAAAACCGGGGCACAATATCATTCCATTCAAGAGAATCCTCATTATCCAGTAATTTATACCAGTGCGCCGCCTTACCAGACAGCGATAAAGAGAATAGTTTCTTCCTCACTTCATCCATAGCAATACCTGCACACTTGAATAAACCGCATAATTCATGTAAGAACAATAAATGATCTCCAGGGTGGATAGTTCCATCCCCTTCATAGCGGTTATCCATAACACGTTCAATAATTTTCATAGGTATTTTATATGGTATTACTTCCTCACCTGGCGCCTCATCCACTACCGTTGCAGTAGTAGTAGATTTCCCAAATAAAAATCGAAGAGAAGATCTCTCCATAATAACTTATAGCAGCAGGCAGAAATAAAATCAGCACAAACAGTAAAGGTTTTCCTTACCAATTCCACTTACCAATAGCGCTTCACTCCCCGGCAACGGCGCCAGAAAATAGTCTTGATGACCCACAAGTATAGGGGGTGTATCGTAGTATTTTCGATAAGTAAGAATGTCGATCCCAACGAGGAGCAGAAGGTGTTGACAAGCAGTTTCGATGAAGGATTCACTGTAAATGCTCACAGACAAGTATTCAGGGGGTTTTGATGTAACAGTTGAATAAAGTACGAGTAAGTAAAATGCGAGAGTAACAATTGCAGCGAGTGGCCCAATCCTTTTTAGCACAAAGGACAAGCCGGTTTGTTTACTTATAATGACCAAACGTTCTCGAGGACACACGGGATTTTAGTCTAGTGCTTTCGCTACATACGGCTAAATAATCTTCATTGTTATGATAAGTGTTGTGTGGGTGAACCTATGCTAATGTACCGCCCTTCCTAGGACTAATACATACTTGTGATTATACCCCTTGCAAGCATCCGCAACTACAAGAAAGTAATTAAGAATAAATCTAACCACAGCCTTAAACTCTGAGATCCTGCGATCCCTCCTGCATCGATATACCAACGGGGGTTTAGGTTTCTGTCACTCCGGCAACCCCGCAATTGGCAAACGAATACAAGATGCATTCCCCTAGGCCCATAAATGGTGAAGTTTCATGTAATCGACGTTCACATGACACCACTAGAAGAATAACACCACAATTTAAATATCATACCATTGAATATTACTCAACCATAGTTCACTACTAACATTTAGACTTAACCCATGTCCTCAAGAACTAAACGAACTACTCACGAGACATCATATGGAACATGATCAGAGGTGATATGATGATGAATAACAATCTGAACATAAACTTGGTTCAATGGTTTCACTCAATAGCATCAACAACAAGTAGAGATCGATACCGGGAGAATTTCCCCTATCAAACAATCAAGATCAAACCCAAATTGCTACGGCGGTGACGGTGTCCAGCGGTGGAGACGGCGGTGATGATGGTGGAGATGATGATGATGGTGATGGAGATGATGTCCAGCTCGATGACGGTGACGATGGCGTCGATTTCCCCCTCCCGGAGGGAATTTCCCCGGCGGATTCCTGCCCGCCGGAGAGCTCTTTTCTCTCTGGTGTTCTCCGCCCCGCAGAGGCGGCTGTAACTCTTCGCGAGGTACCCTCTGTGGCTTAGGTTTTCGGGACGAAGGGTTTCGCGAAGAAAAGGAGGCGAAAGGGGCTGTGGGGCCCCCACACCACATGGTGGCGCGGCCAGGCCATGGGCCGCGCCGCCCTATGGTGTGGGCCCACCCTGGGTCCACCTGGCTCCTCCTTCTGGCTTCCTTCGTCATCTTGAAAAATAGGATTTTTGGTATAATTTCCTTCCACAGTTGATCTTCCGAAATATTGCGTTCTGACGGTGCTTTTTCCAGCAGAATCCTGGCTCCGGTGCTTGATCCTCCAATAATGATGAAACATGCAAAATAGATGAAATAACATAAGTATTGTGTCCCAATATGAAATATATCAATGAATAACAGCAAATTATGATATAAAATAGTGATGCAAATTGGACGTATCAGTCACCGCAGGTGGCGACGAGGATTCACTGCTCTACTGCTCTGGTGGGGGTTTTCGGAAGCTGAGGCGATGACCTTGGGAGGAGAGGCGGCGTCGACCAGGTAGGCTAGTGGCGTCCGTGGATGCTTGCCGACGTCCTTAACTGCATGGGTGGTGAGGTGGCGGAGGGTGGCGATCATGGCGTGGTGGCTGCTCTAGCATTCTCCTCGTCAAATCTGAAGGTCAACCTCCTTTTCCCCTTTAGCTCTCTCTCCCGCCTAGATCCGGTCGTTGATGTCCCATGGATGCAGGGTTACGTGTCGGTGGGGTGTTGGTGTTGTCATATCGGGACCAGGAGAAATCCCTAGTCGACTGGCCCGACCATGGTGGTGGCGATGCTCACGAGTGTCGTGCTCCCTCTTGAGGTACCTTCGAGGTCTCCGGATCTCCTCATGTTCCTGGGTGAAAACCCAAAATCCTTCGGATTGGGCATGGCAGCGCCATGGGCGTTGCTTCCTCCTTGGAGACGCTACTTGGGGAACGCGGGTTGCCGGTTGAGGGTTGTCAAGGTTGGTACGTGGATGGTGTTGGTGTTTTCCAAGTGGTGTCGGCTTCAGCGAGTTGATGGGTCTGCGACCTTCTTCATGTGGGTATGCTCTCTGCGCCTCCATATGCTGCAAATCGCCGGTGGGGCTGAGGAAAGGGTTTCCTTCCCATATGACAGTGTTTCCCATGGGTGTGGAGGGCACGGGATTCAGCGTCTTGGTCGGTTTCTTGCTCGTCATCGTCGTCCATGTTGGTGTCCTGCTCCTTCTTCAACGATAGCGACTCTGGCTTACACTCCTCCGATGTGGGAGTCGGGTTCGTTTTGGTGTGTTGGCTTCGGCGGGGTAGCCCTAGAATCTGCCCTTGGGTGTGGGCAATATCTTCCCTAGCTCAGGGTGAGCGCATCCGGCCCCCGATGGTGTGGCGTCCTTCAAGCTAGGACGAGAGGGAAGGGTCCCTCTTCGGTGTTGGACAAGGTCAGTGTTGCCTCTTCCCTAACCAGACAATGTTGGTTCTTCCTTAAGGCAGCCGAAGTTCCTTCAAAGATGCATTGCGTACTCCCTGGTGACTTCGCGTGGAGGACTTCGACTTCTACAAGTTGTGCTTTCATTTTCTTTCTCTTTTAGCTTGTGTGGTTTTGTGGCCTGTAAGCTGTTTTTAGCATTCTTGTATTAGATTTGGCTTACTTATGCTTTACTAATTTAAAGCCGTGCATTTTGGTGTGTGCTATTAATTTTCTTTTATCTAAATTCGGATGTATGTATAAACTAAAGAGTGTATAATTATGTCTAAATTTAGACAAAGTTGCGGCAGTCTTTTGTTATAGACACAGGTTGTAGTAATGGAGGGAGGTGATAAGCAATGTAATCTACACGCCACTGCAGTTGGATCACGTGTGAAGAATCCAAGAATTAGCCGTTGCCGACTGATTGAAAATTTGCCGGAAAAACCTTTGTTTCATGAAGACGTAAAAGGCTGGTGAGCTACCTGCAGCGCTTTATTAGAAGAGCAGAGCATCAATACTCCAATTTGGGTTTCCGAATCAGGAACGCCCGAGCTGGGAATGATTAAGCGTGCACGAACGAACATGTTATTTGAATGAAAGTTGGTGCACACTCAGAGGTCGACAGAAAGTTGGAGCACTTGAGAATTGACAGGTTATCAACAAGCCACGTACGTACGGTATATCGAAAGGGCGATGCATCCATTGTTTCCATTGCCGGCACAAGTAATGATGAATTGATGATATATGACCAATTTTTTTGCTTTGATTTTGAGGCCCCCTAAATACTCTCTCTTTTCTAAATTAGTTGTGGTGGCTTTTTTTCTCGAAATAAGCGTACCTACACAGTGAAACGCGTTTAGGTATCTGAACAAGTTTAACAAAAACAAACTAATTTGAAATAGAGGGAATATTATATTTTGGATAAGCGAGGTGAAGTCCAAAATGATCCATTCTGAATCATTCTCTGACTAGCTATTACGCTCTCTCTGCCAGTGACACCAATGTGCCACGATAAATCGCAAGAACATATGAAGTGACGTCGCCACCCACCTAGGTTGGCCGGCCCATTCATAAAATTGTCAAGAACAAATGAATGACGCCTTGCTCCCACGCAAATCGGCAAATGGCAGCAGGCAGCATGCGGGCAGAAGCATTTCTCATCAGTTGCTGTTCTGGTCGACGAGCACGTGCACGGTGGCGGAGACGGCCTTGTCCGTGGCGACGACGACCTGGTTGCCGGACACGTTCCTGAGCGTGTGCCCCGGGAACGCGTCGCCGGCGACCAGCGAGTACTGCACGTGGCCGATCCTGTCCGGGAAGAGCAGCACGGGCGCGAAGTCCACCGTCCACTCGCTCCCGTTCCCGTCCGCCGAGCCCCTCGCCGCCGTGGACTTGACGTTCATCCCCATGGCGGAGTTCTGCTGCACGTAGACCTGCTCCACCGTCTTGAACGCGCCGTCGAGCTGCACGATGTCCACGCCCTTGCCCCTCCCGTTGAACAGGTTCCCGGTGATCTGCACGCCCCGGGCGACGCCGTTCACCGCCTTGAGAATCACGTTAGCGTCGCCGAGGAAGAATGACCCCGAGACGTGCAGCAGCACGGGGTCCTCGGCGACGATGCTGGTGTAGTCCATGTAGCAGTTGGTGACCCACGTCTGGGTGAGCCCCGGCACCTTGAGGTAGATGCCGGTGCCGCCGAAGCCGGACGCCTTGTTGTAGCAGTGCACGCCCGAGATGGTGTTGGCGCCGCCGGTGACCATGATCCCCGTGCCCGCCGAGAAGACCACCACGTCGGCCACCGAGTTGTCGTTGCCGTCCAGCCGTATGCCCGTGCCCGTGAAGGCGCGCTCGCCGGCGTCGCTGCCCGCCGTCATGTGCTGGCCCAGGAACGTGTTGCGGATGTACGTCTCATGGCCGCCGCGCACCGCGATGCCGTCGGTGCCGAAGTGGGTGACGTAGAGGTTGTCGATGCTCACCCGGAGCGAGTCCACCACCCTGACGCCGCCGCCGCGGTAGCTGCAGTCCAGCATCAGGTCCCGGAGGGTGACGAACTCGTAGTGGTAGCTTCCCGAGGAGGACGACGACCCGGCCGACAGCTCGATCAGGTACCGGTCAGTCGGGAACTCCGCCGACGCCCGCAGCGAACCGCCGTGGATCTGACACGTGCACGTACTTACACCAGTCAGCAAGACACAGACAACACATTGGAATTTGGAAATACGTCGTGCATTGCACAGGACTACGTTTGTTTTCTTACCTTGAAGTTGCCGCCGCCAGAGGCCGGCAGGGTGAGCGGCCCGTTGACGAGGTAGGTGCCGCCGTCGAGGTGGATCTCGGCGCCGCCGAGGTCAGGGATGCCACCGGTCATGGTGGCGTTGGAGGGCAGGCTGAAGGCGTCGGCGATGGCCTTCTTGATCGCCGCGGTAGCGTCCGCCGCGCCGGTTGGGTCGGCGCCGTAGTCCGTCACGTGGTACACCCGCGACGCCGAGGACTGCAACGAAATGCACACGCATACACGCCGACACGTCAGACGTGACAGTACAATACCATGGGAAGTGTAAGTGTGTAACAAAGCGTAGTGCGGACAGATTGTTTTTGCACCCGGGAGTATATGCTGCTAGTTTTTTAAATTAATTTTACGAAAAAGGATATTTCCGTGTAAAAAAGATAAATTTTGGTGTTGAAAATAAGCTCTTTACAAGATATTTCCATGTTTTTTACAGATGACGTAAAATATGTCTCTTTTCTACGAATTTTGGCATTCCCACATATAATTTTGATATATACGTGTGAAATGTTTGTTTGACTTTCTTTTAAATGTTTGTTAATAACAAAACTGTATTTCCGGTCGTAGTGCGTCCAATGATACGAGCACGAGTAGCGGGCGAGCATTGGACGTTTGTCGGGTGGGTGGTTGTCAGCTGTGAGGTGGGGCAGTTGCTACTTTCTGGCAGGAGCATTACCAAACACGGAAGGAAAAGATGAAGAAATTGTTTGTTAGGATGCAAAGTTTCTTTCCTGATATACCTAACGTTCTTGAGAGAATTGCGTGTGAGATTGGAAAATGTCCGAAGCTGGTGAAACACGAAGAAAATGTAGACCCTGATTGCAGTCAAGAACCCTGACGCACGTTGCCTCTGCAGTCTTGAGCAAAGAAAATATACAGCGGGAAGATGATGTTCTACCACTTTTTTTCTAAATGTAAAAAAGGTTCCTTTTTTGAGGTGAAAGGAACGGCTCATTTTCCTTTGGAAAAGCGAACGAAAAATGTCCCAGAAAGCAAACCGACACTTTCCTCTGTTCCTCTGCGCTTGTGAAGAAACTGGGGATTTGCTAACTATGGTCCCGTGTGATCTACTAATCGCAGATGATCAGTTTGAGTAAAGGCAAAGGACGCTAACGTTAATAACAACTGCTCCCAGGAACACGATGATGATCCAACGGGAGGGTTATGGATGAAAGCACCACATGATTACACCAACAGCTCTCGTCTTAATTTGAAAATATAAGTGATTAGAAGCAGAGAGATTAGTCCAAATGGAGGAAGCATGCATGTAAGTACTGACCGTGGCAAGCCCCCTCCTGGCCGCGCCGAAGGAAGATCTGACGCTCGCCACCCTCCCCGCCGCGAGATCCCTGTACCGGCGCTCGGGAACTCCGCCGGCGAAACCGCCGGAGCCGTGGTGAGCCCAGGCTTCTGCGCCGCCGGCCAATGCAAGAAGAAGAAAATGCAGCAGAGCCCCGAGAAGAGGAGGCGCCAGGAGGCCGCGGCTGCCAAGAACCTCCATGCTTTCCTCCGTCCCCTCTCTCTCTCTCTCTTCCTTGAATCTGATCTCTCTGCTACAGCATCAATGGCGTCCCTGTATCTATCGGTCTATCTATATAAGCTTTTTCTCTGTCTGGGTGCAGTGGCGTCGTGGGTTTACTAGGCGAAGGGTCGGTGTAGAGTACACGCATATATAGCCAGGTTCCAACAGCAGAGCAGCGTCGTACTATGTGAGAGAGGATGCTGCCGTCGCGCGCCCCTCGCGATGGTTACGATGTTTGGTGGAAGTGAGGTTACAAAGTCTCTCTGTTTCCTCCGTGTGATGTACTAGTAACTGAAGGAGAGGAGAGGATGAAGCACAAGCATAATTAGAGAGCGACGACCTATACAGCTGCCAGTACCTAGTTAATGGCAGAAGTACATGGCAATGGTTCGATAATTGACAAAGTCTACTCAATGGAACCAATGAATGGGTCCTGCAGGCACTCTCTGCCAAATGCCAATAGGCCTGGCTACTGCCCGGCTATGACATTGAACTTGGAAACAATTCTTCTTATTCTTCTTCTATTCTTACTGTCAAAGTACTCGACCTCATATGGTTCTTTTTTCTTCTGAAGACGAAGCAGCAATGTGCGAGGGATCAACAGGTGTAAAATCTTTGCTAGATCCTGTTGGTCAGTGACCAACCAGTTTAAACTAACTAAACTTCGACGGATGCATCGAGCTGCTGAGCCGCCGACCAAGTTTTATAAACAGACGAGTAAAAAAAATAGCGGAGTGCATCTACTAGAAGAAGAAGGAGGTGGCCAGGTGGTGTGTGCATCTTGGTGCGTGCGACCTTGTTTACTCGGACCCAAGAAGGGCCGATGGAAAGTTGCTTTGGTTGTTGTGTGTGGGGTGTTGATATTCTTTCCTCCCCTGTTTTATCCGGCCTTCTTCTTTCTTTTCCTTTCCGTGTGTGCTCTCCTTACTTTGTTCCCACCCCACGCCCCAGATGTTCCTCTTAAATCTATTTGGAATTAAGCTCTATACTTTGTGCCCAACGTGCGTACGTGTGTCACATTGTGTGACTTGTATTGTTGAGTAGTACATTAATATGGTAACCTCCTCCTACGTATATATACGTATGGGCCGTTGCAACTGCTGCATAATGTAATGTACTAGCATACGTACTCACCGGTGCTCCGCTAGAGAGAAAGATCATTTGATTTGTTGGGGTTCCGGCCAACTTGTTGACAGAACAGTTGAAAAGGGAGAAAAAAAATCTAATTTTTAAACCATGAACTATTAGTGGTTCTGCGATTTGAACCATGAACTTTGAACCCATATCGTTTGTATCCTGAATTTGCCAATCTCGATCTAAATCGAACCTAGGATGATAGCCAAACAAGGATTATTGACGTGGCAAGGCAAAGGGTGACCGGGATTTCGGTTGGTCTTGTGGGCACGCAAGCGTGCGAAAGTCGGGCCGATCCAGAGCAGCGTCGTATGTGAGGCAGGATGATGTCGTCGCGATGGTTACAGTGTTTGGTGGAAGTGTGGTTAGAGCATCTCCACTCATTGGAGCTCCCAGGCCGAAATCTAACGCTAGTTAGCACCAGATGAATATAAATTTTCGGCTTGGAAGGCCCAATTTCCCAGCGGTGAACCCACGGCCGCTCCCCAGGCTAGGCGGATTCGACCAAAAACATACCAATTTTCGGCAAAATTTCAGAATACAACACAAAATATGGAAGCTTATGACCGTTGTTCGCCGAGATTTAGCATTATTTGAACAAAGCAAATAGGACAACAACACAACAAACACAACAAATCATGGTGCACCAGCTCTTGCTGCACCCTTGCGAGCCCATATGTGGTCGACCAGGTTGTCATGCAGCTTTTGGTCCACACCAGTCTTGGATCTCCTGGCGTATAGCTAGGAAGGAAGCCCATGATGCCGGCACCTGGCCATCAAGCTCTGCAAGAGGATCCTGTCGCTGATATGGGTGCAGCAACTCGGCCTCGGGAACTGGATATTTCCGCTCATTCTCTATGATCATGTTGTGCAATATATTATATCACACAACAGTTTATCACCTTCTACATCTGATCATGCGACCAAGTCATAGCTGGGAACCGGACAACTGCAAATCTCTGCTGGAGGATACCAAATGCTCGCTCGACGTCCTTCCTAGCAGTTTCTTGCTCCTTGGCAAACCACACTTCTTTTGGCAGCTTCGGGCTTGAGATCATTTTCACAAATGTTAACCATGTAGGATAGATGATATCTGCAAGGTAGTATCCCTTGTTATATTGGCGCCCATTGACCTCACAGTTCACCGGGGGAGCATGGCCCTCAAGAAGCTTGGCAAAGATAGGCGAGCACTGCAAGATGTTGATGTCGTTGTTTGAGCCTGCCATTTCAAAGAAGGAGTGCCAAATCCAGGTATCATATGTAGCCACTGCCTCAAGTACCACACTACATCCTCCTTTGTGGCACTTGTACATGCCTTGCCAAGCCATTGGACACTTTTTCCACTTCCAATGCATGCAGTCGATGCTTCCATGCATCTCAGGAAATCCTCTTGCTGCATTGGTTGCAAGTATCTGTGCAGTATCTTGAGCAGTGGGTGATCTCAAGTATACTTCCCCGAACACTGCTATGACTGCCCTGGAACACTTGTATAAGCAATCAATGGCGATGCTCTCGGCCATGCACAGATACTCATCGGCATTGTCACCCGGAGCTCCATATGCAAGCAATCTCATAGCGATCGTGCACTTCTGTAGCGAGAAAAACCCAATCATGTCAGCAGTCTGGTTTGCATCGGAAGTAGGGTTCCAAGTCCCGGACAACATACACAATCCTCAAAAAGAGATCCCGGCTCATCCTGAACCGGTGCTGGAATACTGCCTCACGATGCAACGGTTAATCGGCGAATTAATCGGCGTACAACATGATGTAGCCCTCCAGGCACTGCCTTGCCTTGGCCTTCTGGCGACCGGGCACCTAGCCGCCACGCCGAGGCTTTGAGTTCCGCTCGGCGTATAGGGTGGTCAGAGACGCCAGGATCATCATGTGCTCTTCATCTTCATCAGCGCGGCGGCGTTCTCCTCCTCCAACAGCGAAACAAACATTTGCTCGTCGTCGTCGGAGTCCATGACTGAGCAATCAAAACACCGAACACCTCATGGGCGTGGTGCCGCAGAGGTCGGCACAGGGATCGGCACGGGGATCGACAAGGAACGTCGATAAGGTGATGAACGGCGGCGAGCTCGACAGTAGCTAGGGAGTGGGTGCGGAGGGTGGGGGTGGTGCCGGTGGCGAGGTGGAGGCGACGAGCTGGTTTGGGCAATGCGAGTGGAGTGGGGGGATCTTTGTGGGTGTGACGCCGACAGACCTGGCCCACGCTCTTTTTCACTTCATCCGGCGCTCCCAGGTACTCCCTGGGGTGTTGGGTTCGGCCTAGGATCTCCGGATGAAAAACGGTCCAATCAGCGAAAATTGGGCTCCTAGGTGCGCGGATGTGGGATTTTCATGCATCCAGCGATAAAATTCAGCCTGGAGAGGGGTTCCTGGTGAGCCGAGTGGAGATGCTATTAGTAGAAGATCTCTCTCTCTGGTCTGTGTGTTGCAGTAGTAATTGAAACTTGAAAGAGGAGCGGAGGAGCTTGGAGAGAGCAACAGCTACTAGTAGCTAGTTAATTGACAAGGTCGATCTACTCAGTGCAACCGACGTGGGTCCTGCAAGCACTCTTTGCCAATAGGCCTGGCTGCGGCATGGCGTTGAATTTGGAACCATTTTTCTTCCTTTGCTGCTGTCACAGCGCTGCACCATCAACAATGTGCGAGGAATCCGCCATTGTCAACAGGTGCAATCTACCTTAGATCCTGTTGATCAGTGACCGACCCTTTTAAATTAGTCAAGATGCATATGAAACGCCGAGCAGGTTTTATTTACCAACGGTAACTCTTCTCGCGTCACCACAAAAATAAATGCAGCAAAGTAGAGTAGAAGAGGTGGAGCGGGTGGCCAGGTGGTGTGCCGATCTTGGTGTGTGCGGCCTTGTTTACTCGGGTCCAAGGAGAGCCGATGGAAAGTCGCTTTGGTGTGCCTTGTGGGTGTTCTCGTATTATTCCCGCTTTATCCTTCTTCTTTCCTTTCCTTGTGTGTTCTTCTTTTACTTTGTTCCCACCCCACGACTTAGATGCTCCTCTAAAATATAATATCCGGCATTGCGCTCTACTTTTGTAAAATCTATCTGGAGTTGAGCTCAATATATTCCTTGCATTTTTTGCTAATTCTGAGTCGATTGTTCTAACGTCCCGAAAAAAACTATTGTAGTACAGTAGTAGATTTGCATGTTGTTTCTGTTTTTCTGTTGTGATGCCATCTACATGCTTAGACAAACTCTATTCTTATGGTTTTATATAAACTCTATTCTTATCCCTTAATTTAAACAAACCCTCAAAACAAAAGTGTAAACAAATAAAATTATTTTCAAATTAAAAATAAACATTTGTGCTGTTGGGGCTTTTAAATTTCCAAGACTTCGGGGCCTGGCACCCGGAGAGGAATGGAGTCTTCTCTGTTTGTAGTGCCTACAAGCTAGGTATGCGACAGAGGCTGTTGGATATGACCTCTGGAGAGAACAGCAGTGCCCTAGATGGCAAGAGATTGATATGGGACATGGTATGGAAGTGTCATGTGCCACCAAAAATTAGAGTGTTGGCTTGCGCTTGCTACCAGCTCTCTAGCTGTTAAGAAAAGTGTGCACAGAAGGATCTCAACAGTTAATCCCATGTGCTCTATTTGTGGAACCGATATGGAGGGCGAGCATCATGATGTGGTGTGTTGTGCCCTTGCTAAGACACTGAGAGATGGTATGAGCAGCTGGTGGTCTCTACCTTCTGAAGCTGATCTTTTGCAGCCTGTGACTGAGAATGGCTCTTCAATCTGCCGGGCGGTGTCAACTCAGAGATGAGAGTAAGTATTTTGTTTCTCTTATGGCGTGCCTGGCATCACCGCAACAATGTGATGCATGGAGATGGGAAAACGTGGAAAACTATGCGACTTCCTTGGGTGGTGGCAAGCAGGAGGTGGACAGTAAAGGAAAAGCTCCTATGTTACTTGCACATGTGCTTGGCCCTGCCCCAGAGTGCCATCGATCTGAGTGGAAGAGAACGAATGTTGATGCTGGCTGGGACGCTCATTCTGGTAGGGCAGGGGTCGGAATCATGAAACCATCTTGGAGAAGCGACTTGGACAGCATGGAGAACTGTTGATGATTGCTCTAGTGCGGAGGAAGCCGAGCTCCTTGCGTGTTTTGAAGGACTCCGGCTGATGGAGACTAGCTGCCGATGCCCGGGAATCCTAGAGTCTATCCTAGAGTCTGATTGTGTGAATGTCATTGCCTCTCTGAAGTCTGCTAATGAGTCTCGCTCTTCCCTTTGGTGTATCCGCGCCTAGTGCAGTTAGGCAAGCGGGAGTGCAGAGTGTTAGATGACTCAGGACCTTTCTGTGTGGTTGGCCTGATCGTCGAAGATTGTATGAACTCTATTTTGCCTTGATCAATAAATCTCATTGGTTCCCCTAAAAAAAAAAAACTCCAAGGCTTGGAGGAATTTCCCCTGAGAATTGGTTTTGTGAAAGGTCCAAAGGATTCTAGCCAGAGTGCCAACCTCTGTCTCTGGGAATACCACCTGAGAAATGGTTTCTTGACAATTGAGGTACCTGAGCCCCAAAAGTGATGTGAGCCCTTTTGGGATCTGTTGTGAAAGGAAGTTATCACTTACCAGATAAGTCGATACCTGCTATGAAAGCTATCGTGTTGTTGAAAACATAAGCCTCAATCTTCCAGATTATCTTAAGCTGCTCCACTAGCAGGTAGCGGTATGTGGTGTTTCCATTTTTCAGTCCTTGCATCATGGAAGTGAAGTTCACAAAATTGTCTGGGATGCGTCCACTGAGCTTATTTTGTGACAGGTCCAATAGCTGAAGTTGATGAAATTGCAATATCTGTGAGGGTATGCTGCCGTCGAAGAAATCTTAGTTTAGGCAAGCTCTCACTTATCCAACAAGGTATTCAACCTGAGAAATTATTCTCCCAGATGTAGAGTGATAAGTTATTTGTTGTTCTTAAGAACCGAAGGAAAGGTTCCTCTGAAATTGTTATTGGCTAGATGTAGAGACTGAAGCTTACGGTTAGGTGTCACCGAGAATGGAACTATGCCATTGAGCGAGTTGCTGGACAGATACATGAATTCCAAACGTGGCATCTGCCATAAACGTTTGGAGGTCGAAAGATCTCCATGTAACACATTGTCTGATAGGTCCAGAAATCTTAGTTCAGCAATACCTCACCCTGATCTGTTAGAAGTGTGTCATCCCCCGAAGTTGCTATGGAGGCTTGTCAAACCAACCCACCAGGTCTGCAACAACGTTGTTTTCCGTGAAGTCAATGTATTTCAGGGTCGTGCAAGCTTGAAAGGTCATGTCATGAAGGCTCGTATATCCATTGTATGCAGCATGCCCCTCCCGCACAAATGGATGGCGGGAACAGCCTAGAGAAGCCGTTCCTTGCAATGTTTACATAAGAAAGAATGTTGCTATTCCCTAGCTCAAATATGACATCACCTCCGAGCTGATTCTCTGACAGCAACACAACACTTAGTTTTACCAAATGAGAAACTGTACTGGTATCAGGCCTTGTAAATAGTTCTGCGTCAAGTCCATGTGCGTCAGTTCTGTCATGTTACCAATCTCCAGCGGGATGCACCCTGTCAGATTGTTAGCTGGATTGATCCGCTCAAATTGATTGAGTAGAGAGAGAGCCTCTTCAAGCTTGTCAAGTTACCAATCTCTTCAGGCAATGCACCATCAAGACCCAAACCTCCCAGTTGTAGTTTAGTGAGCTGCTTCAGCCGGCCAATGTTGCGTGGAATTGTGCCTGTCAAATACTGGTTGCTGCTGATCTGAACTTCACCAAACTTGCCAGGTCACCAATTGCTCCTGGAATGTCACCATGCAGACCTTTACGAAATAGGATGAGCCTCTTCAGGTTGGGGAAAGCAGAGAAGTCTAACTGTTGAAGTGTGACATTCAGACTCTCACGGGTGATGTTGAGCTCTATGAAGGTGCGTCAGCCGAGTTGCAACTGATGTGCATCCAGTGGCAGAGGCTGCTCGAGTTGGCCAACGATCATGAACTTAGTGACTCACCAGCACCGGCCAAGCTAGCCTTCCAATTCACAAGGGCTTCAGCTTCACGCTGGGTGTCGGAACTCACCGGTGTGACAATGGCACAGAGTAGGAGACAGGTGCAAGATAGTAGGAGGTGTTTCATGTTGGCGTGGGCGTGGACAGTCAGAGAGAAGGATTCAGCAAGCAGGATAGAAGTGCCAGGCTAGTCATAGGCATGTTGATTTCTTGATAGGCAAATCCCATGAACAGAACCGGGCTTTGATGATTGGAATGATGACAGAACCTGACACTAGAGAAGTGCTTTGTTGCACCACAGATAGTGTGTGCTGCACCACAGAACAAAAACTTATAGGGAAGAAGGTGGCCGGCTGGCCAGCCGACTATTAGAATGGTTGTTTATCAGTCACCTGAACCAAGTATATATGCCCCTTTCTTGGCAAATGCTTAGTTTAGAATCAGGACGGCCTACAAGCATACACAGGTATATTCCAAGAGGGAACAAGGATTATAAGAAGGTTATAACAGTGAATGACAAGGGAAATGGCCGTGCTACCTTGATGGCAGGAGAGAGAAGAGAAGACATGATAAAAGGTCAAACGAAGATTCACACACATATCTTACACTCTCTCCAACTAAAAAGCTTTGTAAAACTTTATTTTGACCACTAATTATTCTTAAAATATATTTACAAAATTCAAATTATTTCGGTACTATTAAACTTTTTCTAGAAGAACTGATAAACCACTCTCCAAGCTCCCAGTCTGGATCTTCGAAGATTATTGGTAGTCAAAGTTTGAATGTTTATCTAGGCCTATGCCCGACCATGTAAACCCCACATGGCCAAGTTAAATTCCGAGAAAGAAGATTGACAACACTCTCAATGGCATTATACGTAGGGTCTATTTATGGTTCATGGGTGCTAACTATAGTTCATAATTTAAATTACCCAGCTCCCTCGGCAAGCAGCTAAAAAATCGCAAAGGAAATGAATAATGCATCACAAAATGTTCTTCGAGATCTTTTGTATATACATTTTTTAATAATTCAGGGAGCAAAGTTTGCCCAACCATATGAAGAAAAGCTATGACTTTTGTATCCTTAAATCCCAACATGTAAGCAAATGGCAGTAATATCCTACACAACAAGGTTGATGAGATATAGTCATCTAGCAGGTATTTGATCTAATGCTATTGTTCTAGAGCTGGCTACAATATAAAAAGAGAGAAATGTGGCTAATTCATGTACTCACATTCTATACATTTTTTTTCTAGAAAAACATACTGACAAGCAGCTTGTCCAGAAGTTAATTCCATCTATGCGCAAGTGAGTAGACCTTCAACGCAAATGCCTGTGGGGATGTCGCCTTCCCGCTCTACAGTCTCCAGCACCGCTCGGTAAAGCTTTGTCCATGAGCATCGATCGTCTGCCCCAACTACATTCCAGAAAGTCGGATTGGGGCTCGGCGGGTAAGCAGCAACTACTAAGTCAGCAATCCTGCCCACTTTGACAACTGGCCGGGGGAAGTCCAATGCCAAGTTGTCAACTTTATGCTCATAAATTTTTCCATTCCTGTCGAGTTTGTACCTGGATGTGCCACTGAAGCAGCCATATGATTCCCACGGGACACGCGGGGTGCCCCAAAGTTCCCAGCGCACAACTATGGAGTTCTCTGATAGCTGCCAAATGCGTGATATGTCAAGCCCAATTTCACTGAATAGCAGACGCCCGTGGAATCTGAGAGCCCAGAAGATTGTTTTGTAGTTATCAATCCCATGGAAAGTGTTCAACGGATCAACAAATGTGATGTCCTCGCTGCAATGCGATGTAAAGAACGTTTATAATCACCATCTTATGAGAGTGCTAGAACGAATAGAAGTTCGCAAAAAATGAAATTCATGCAGGTAGTGTTCTTGTCAGACACAACCAGAATCACAGTTAGTTATTTGTATTAGTACTAGGACACCTAGTGTCAAAGTTGGTGATGATGGACTGTTACTGTCACTGCCTTCTAGTGATAGTAACCTCTTATAAATTGGCTGTGTGTTCGTCAGTTTAATTCAGTTCCAACCTGGAATACAACATATTATCAGTTTGAAAAAGGTTAATAATACTGGGACAGTAGAACAAATCACCACCACATCCAGACTATCTTTCACTCGTATCACTGGCAAGCTGTACTAATATTTTCACAATTAGCCATTTTACGAGCACCAGCTTGCTATTAACTACGCAATTTCAGTTCAAGTTTCACCACCAAGATGTTTCCATGATTAATCACCAACGAACATTTTAGGTACTACCAGACACAAAAATTAAACAGAAGCAGTGACAGTAAACAGGAGGGCCTCCTCACCGGTAGATGTCGTAATTGGGCTCCCGGACGAAGACGGCCGGCAGGTCGTCGCGCAGCGTGCGCACCGCCGTCCCAAGGTTGAGGTAAAAATCGGACCTTCGCGGGTCCCCGCCGCCGCCGCTTGCGCCCCGGCTCCTGGTGTCCCCGGACTTGGCCGTGGGGGCTTCCTGCTGCGAGGCGCTTAGGAGGAGCGGGAAGTTGAGGTGGATTGGGGCCGCGCCCTGCGCCGAGCCGGAGCCGTGGAACCTGCCGCCGGCCGACAGGGCGAACTGGGATTTGGGCGGATTGGGCGGCGATCTGCAGGACGGCGTGGGGAGCTTGGGGAGGAGGAAGGCCATGGCTTACTACTGCTCTCGATTTTGTTACCCTCCGAGATGATTTTGATGTCTGCTACTTGTCGTCTTCTCCTACGAGCCCTAGATGTTCCATGTAGTAGAAGCTTCAACTGCCATTCTTGGGTGCGTGTGGACTGTGGTGCGATGGTGTATTTTGTGTGTGTGCTCGAGAAAAGAGGGCGGTTTTGAGTGGCTGCCGAAGCTGCAACGAGCTTGGTGTGCGAGAAAGACGGTCGCATACGTTACAATGTCGTCTAACAAATATACTCCGATCCGCATATGTGTTTCCTTGAGCAAAATTAGCTAGGATTACATTCTTTTTCTTCCCCCAACCCTAACCCCTACCCCCGCGCCCGCCGCCGCCGGCCGCCTTCCGCTCGCGCCGCCAACCTCCCCACCGGCCCGCCGCGCGCGCTCGAGCCCTCGCTCCCGTCGCCCCGTGGGCGGCCGGAGCGCGCCGCCGCCTCCTCCAGCCCCCCCGTCCCTCCTCCAGCCTCTCACCCGCCCGGCCGGGCAAAGCCCGCGCGGTGCCGGCGGCGGCGGAGCTTCCCTTCTCCGCGTGCTTGGAGGCCCGACGGGGCGGCCCTCCTTGCGGTGGTGAAGTGCGGCGGCGCCGGCGCAAGCCGAGGTCGCGGCGGCGGAGCGTGCGGTCGCGGCGGCGCCTCGTAGCCCCTTGTCGTGCCTCTCGCCGTCCTCCTCCCGCGCGTCGATCGGGCCGTCGGGCGGTCGCGGCTAACGGTGGGCGGCGCTGCGTCGGTTCCGGCCGGCGCAGTTCTTGCTCTGCCGGCGGCGGGCGCTGGCGGCGTGTTGCCCGGCGCGGTCTTGCTACGCCGCCGTTGGCCATGGGCTTGGGCCCGAGGGCTCCGGCGGATGCGGGTTTGTGGGCCCAGATGCGGGCACTGGCAGGTCCGGCCGATATTCCCTTCTCGCCGTGACCGGCGTTGAGGCCCTCGGATTCGGGGGTGGCCACATTTGCGAATACGGCATCCTCGAAGCCCATCTCGTGTCGGCGTCCTTCGGGTTCTCGCGGGGGTTCTCGACACTCGGACGATGCACTGGGCGTCGTCCTGGTCGGCTTTTTTGGGATAGGGTTCCTAAGCCGGCGCGTGCTCGCCGGGTAGGCGGCATGTTCCGTACTGCATCTGCTCTTGCGGTTGTGGTCTCTCCCTACGATCTATTTGGGTCACGCCGCGAGAGTCGGCGTCTTTGGTGTTGGTGCATCCGTCGTGGCGCCGCCGATCCAACGTCGAGCGACGTCTGGTTCCGGGTCTGGCCGGGCTTGGCCAACCAGCTCTTGCGTCCTTCCTGTGGGTGAATCTAGTTGGGGCTAGGTCTTAGTGTGGCTTGGGTTGGAGGTGCGGTTGTGAGCTATGTTCTGTCCGCTCTGCGTCCTCGCGACGGCGACCAGATTTTGACCCGGTGGGATCTAGGCGAAAGCTACGCAAGGCCTTGCCATTGCCGGTGACGGCGTCACCTTTCAGGTGTCGTTCCCTTGTTGAAGGCGTCCCGATGTGGATTCCCCGTTTCGAATTGATGGTTTCCGTCCCTCCGCCTCAACCTGCTAATCTTGGTGGCCCCGCTTCGGGCAACCTTCTCTTGTAGTGTTTTGTGGATCACCCTTTGATCTCTCGCTGGTGTTCCAGCCCTCTCACCTCGTCAGCCTGGCTACTTTTACACGGCCTTGCTGCGGTAGCTGACGGCCCGCCTAGTGCCTTGGGGGGCTTTGCTAGGTCGGCGTCTGGTCGTAGTCTCGGCTGGTGTGCCTATCCCAATGCCATTGGAAGATGTTGTGTTTCTGGTCTGGACCTAACCCGAGCTCGGGGGTGGTGGTTCGGGGTCTGGGTGAAAGCTTTGCAGGCCCGCGGTCTCTGCCGACGACGATGACGCATTCATGCGCCATGCACCTTCTTGGAGGCGTCGCCGCAAGACCCCCTCACCTTTGGATCCTCAAGTTCTGCTAGGATGGTGGCCCGCCGTCGAGTCCCCCTTGAGCTGTTGTGTTGATGCAGTAGGAGGTTTGTTGGCGTGGACATTGACGTGCTCGCTCCGATGCAACAGATGACAAAGCTCCCCCAACCTGGCGCATGGCGGCGTTCTCTGTGTTGTCGTTTGTTGTTAGCTTTTCGGTGTGCGTTTCTTATGTGTGTTGTAACTCATGGTGTAACTCCTGGCCGGTTGATGGCTTTGTTAATTCAAAGCCGGGCTCATTTCGAGCCTTCCGTCTAACTAAATTAGCTAGGATCGGTGAGATTTATTTCTTTAATGTAAAAGATGTTTGATATTTAAAAAAAGTCATGAACGCATTCATAATTACATACTCCCTCCCTTTCAAAAAGGATGTCATATATTCATCTAAATTTAGATGTATTTATAACGTATAAGTACATCCAAATTTAAAGAAATCTGCGATATTCTTTTTGGACATAGAGTATAAAAAATCCAGCTCCAAATTTAACCTACAAACAACAAAAAGAAGGCAGATTTGGTTCTGAATTATTCATGTAAAACTCATAATATCCAATGTCGGTTTTATTTCTTTTCTATAAACTCACTGCTCCACCAATCTTTCCTCCCTACCCAACATCTCTTTCCCTCCACGCGCCCTTCTCCTTCTCTGTGGCATGCAGCCTCTTCTTACCTAGCTCCACCCTCTTTGCCTCTCCACTGCAGCCACCAACGCTAGCCTACAGCTGGGCATGGGCAGCCCGGCCCGAAAATCCCGGTCCGGACCGGGTCGGGCTTGCACTTCGGGCCGGGTTCGGGCCTAAATTTTGAGCCCGAACGTCGGGTCGGGCTGGGCTCGGGCTTATAGGTTTTGCAATTTAGGTAAGGTTCGGGCTAGGCTTCTCGGGCCGGGCCGGGCTTTTGCCAGTTCGGGCTCAATTTATCTTCGAGCTTGACATTTTAGCTTCGGGCTTTTTCGGGCTTGGCCCGAAACCCAGCCCGGCCCGAATTTTGCCCAGCTGTACGCTAGCCTAACCTCCTGTAACATCTCAACATTTAGAACCAAACGAGTAGATTTAGAATTTGTGTGTGTGCATTCATGCAACCGAAAATGAGGAAAAAATTGTCATCCTTATTTTTTAAACACAAAGTGATCACAGTTTCTCATATACTGATAACTTAGCTTAGATCATCAATGATGTGCTGTAAATTTTGACATAACTTCTGTTGATTTCCTTATTTCGTGAGGGGGTATTTAAATTCAAATTCAAAATTGAACTATAAAATTCAAATCACATTTAAATATGGAATTTGAATTACAAACAAATATAAACAATAAGATAAAGATAACACTAGATAAACTTCCTGCATTGACATAATAACCTTATTGCGCTTCCATTACAAGTCTCCAAAATATAGATGATAATAATAAGGCTAGAAAGAAGAAAATAAATACTATACTGAACTTGATATTCTCTTTCTTCTTCTTCTTACATGTAAAACAAACAAAGACATAAACATAAACTCTTGTTTTGCTAAAATGTTTGCCTTCACTCAATGGTGAGGCAAATTAGTGTTTAACTCAACTTAGGAAAGTTGGGAAGAACTCTCAAATTCCACATTTAATCTAGAGGATAACGCCCAATCTTGGCAACCATATTTAGGACTTGGATCATTGTACCATAGCATACACTTGAATTGAAAGAGGCAGCAACCACATAACTAGCAACATAAGTTTGATCCAATCAAATGAGGCAATAAACAAGAAGCTATTGCATCCTCTAAATTGGGTTAAGTTAATTAATAAGAAATGCAACATCATTACTAGTATTTGCTAGCACTAATCAGCTAATCAACAGATTAAGTTAAGCCACAACAAGTCACCACATTGAACAACTCAACACTAGGCCATCAAGCAAATACCACTTAGCACTACACAAAAATAACCAAGGCGGGGATAAATATCAACCAACCAAGCACATCCACAAGGGGAGTTCTATTTCCAACATGATAAGTTGAACCGAACTAACTCCACTTGTAAGCATCTCAATCACCAACATGCAGTTGTGTGTTATCGACCAAGGAAAGCATATGACCAACACATAAAAACAACCTTGCAAGCGCACCAACAACCCTTAACACACCACAACTCACATTTTCCATCAACCAATAGCCCTGGATAACCTTCTGGTTATTCAAGAACATCTCAAAAACACACTAGAACATCAAAAAGTACGACAAGCCACCATGGTCACTTAGTAGATATAGGAAACATGTCAAGCATCTAGGAGGAGCATGCTATCCACAAGTCACAGTTTAGCTATAGCCAGAAGAGACACGCTACTCTACATCATTAGGTTGCTACTTGAGGTAATAGGGACATAATTAGCATAGCATTGGTCCAGATTAACTTGAATCTGTCCTAGGACATTTTTAACCATCATCATCATCAAGCATAGCTCTACTGAGTAGTGTTTGTCATCGTTTGTCTATAGGAAGTTTCAGTAGCAGCTAATTCCACCTTAGCCATCTATAACACCAAAGCTATCTAGACAAGTAATTTATTTGTGTATCCTCAATAGAAGTACCAAAGAGCTAATCCTATTAGTAGAAAGCTGCACATGAGTTACTAAGTTAGAAAAAGCTAGCTAATAAAAACTCTAACTGGGCTCGTGGTGGGCCAAGGAGGTTCAAAACCAACAAACCAACATCTAACCTAAGCTTTAAACCTAGATTTAGGTCTGAGGGAAGAAAATCTGCTAGTTGGGGAATCACAAATCAAAAAGGCAAATCATTTGTCATAAATTGTAGTATCAAGGGACACATCGTAGAGAGATTGTTAGGAACCCAAGGTTGTGTGCTATAGATGTGGAAAATAAGGACAGATGAAACCTGATTACCCGAACAAGTTTGCATGGAGTGGACAGAACACTGGAGCAGGAAGACCATGAAGTGAAGGAGCACCAGCCAAAGGTGGAAACTATGGAGAGAGGAAGGCCATTTGGGAAGTTGAACCGCACCAGTTTGGAACAATTGAACAACTCTGATCAAGAAGTAATAGGTACGACTTAGCATCCTTACCCATCCCATCAAAGTAGTATTTGATATTGGAACAACTATTCATTCATTGCACAACATTTCATAGATCAATATAGGAGATGCTTTGCGTTCGAAAACCCTATGACCATATTATTAGCAGAAAGGACGCTATGAGTAACACACATTAAGAGAGCAGGTCATTACGATCTGTAATTGCGGGTATTACGTGGATCTATATGCGATACCTATAGAAGATATAGCAGTCATCCTAGGGATCGAGGACTGGTTGTCAAATCATGGAGCCCATATTAAATACGGTGAGGAAATGGTATCAATCAGAAACTTTGATGGAGGAAGAATAGTATACCAAGGAGATAAGTATACTCAGATAGAGGTTGATTTCTAATTAAACTAACTGAAGGAGGCTAATATCGAGGAAATACCTATTTAAAAGGAATTTAAGGATGTATTTCTGAAAGAATTGCCACCAGATAGAGAAATTGAGTTTACCATTGACTTGATACTGCGAACATCACATATTGCACAATCATCATACAATATGGGGCCGAAGGAGTTATTAGAGCACAAGGAACAGATAGATGAGTTCGAAAATAAAGGATTAATTCATGGGATATAGTGTATCTCAATGGGAGCACCAATAATTTTAAAGGATAAAAGAGCTGGATGCCAAAGGATGTGTGGGGATTATTGAAACTTGAATAATGTAATAATCAAACGAATACCCATTACCTAGAATCCAACATTTGTTTGATCAAGTTAAGGGAGCTGGAGTTTTCTCCAAGATTGATCCGAGGTTAGGTTACTACAAAATCAAGATCAAGGAAGAAGATATTCCAAAAACAGTTTTTGTGTCCATATATGAGCATTATGAGTTCTCAGTAGTAACATTTGGATTGACAAATGCACCAACAATCTTCGCGAACTTGATGTACAAGATTTTCATGCGCTATTTGGAGAAGCTTGTGATAGTATTCATATATGATATTCTGATATATTTCAAGGACAAGGTTGAACATGCAAATCATTTGAAGATAGTTTTGCATATCGTAATGTGTGAATTGCAATAATCTAAACCTTGAATCAGTTTTTGAGTGGAAAGCACCCAAGAAAGCAAAGGAAATTATAAGTTTCTTAGGTATGGATGGGTACTATCGGAGATTCATGAAGAATTTTCCAAGATCATGATCCAAAATCGTGTAGTTTCCAAATCATGCATGTAGGATTGTGGATGACATGTAATTCCAGTCCTACATTTTTTTTCTTCTTCTGAAAACCCTATGAATCAAAGGATCATTAATTGGATTGTAGAATTCCTCCATTTTTTCGTATGGAACTGATACGTCTCCAACGTATCTATAATTTCTGATGTTCCATGCTTGTTTTATGACAATACTTACATGTTTTGCTCGCACTTTATAATATTTTTATGCGTTTTCCGGAACTAACCTATTAACAAGATGCCGAAGTGCCAGTCCCTGTTTTCTGCTGTTTTTGGTTCCAGAAAGGATGTTCGGGCAATATTCTCGGAATTCGACAAAACGAAGACCCAACATCTTATTTTTCCCGGAAGCATCCAGAACACCGAAGGAGAGTCGGAGGAGGGCCAGGGGGCCACCACACAATAAGGCGGCGCGGCCCCAGGCCTGGCCGCGCCGGCCTATTGTGAGGGGGGCCCAGGCACCCTCCTGCGCCGCCTCTTCGCCCATTTAAGCCCTTTCGACCTAAAAACGCGATACGAATTGACGAAACTCCAGAAAGACTCCAGGGGCGCCGCCACCATCTTGAAACTCCGTTTCGGGGGACAGAAGTCTCTGTTCCGGCACCCTGCCAGGACGGGGAAGTGCCCCCGAAAGCCATCTCCATCAACGCCACCGCCTACATCATGCTCCGTGAGTAGTTCCCCCATGAACTACGGGTTCTAGCTGTAGCTAGTTGGTACTCTCTCTCCCATGTACTTCAATACAATGATCTCATGAGTTGCCTTACATGATTGAGATTCATCTGATGTAATCGGTGTTGTGTTTGTTGGGATCCGATGGATGATACATTATGATTAGTCTATCTATAAAGTTTGTGAAGTTATTGTTGCTGCAATCTTGTTATGCTTAATGCTTGTCACTAGGGCCCGAGTGGCATGATCTTAGATTTAAGCTCTATACTTATTGCTTAGATTGTATCTACAAGTTGTATGCACATGTCTATGTCCGGAACCAAAGTCCCCAGAGTGACAGCAACTGGGACAACTGGAGGGGAAGGCGTATGTATGAGGATCACATGTTTTCACCAAGTGTTAATGCTTTGCTCCGGTGCTCTATTAAAAGGAGTACCTTAATAGCCAGTAGATTCCCTTGAGGCCTGCTGCCATTTGGTAGGACAAAATATGTTATGCAAGTTTCTCATTGCGAGCACGTATAACTATATATGGAAAACATGCCTACATAATTAATAATCTTGATGTTCTGTCTTAATGCTTTCAATCCTATCAATTGCCCAACTGTAATTTGTTCACCCAACACTTGTTATTGGAGAGTTACCACTAGTGTAGATAGCTGGGAACCCCGGTCCATCTTTCATCATCATATACTCATTCTACATGTCATTGGAAGTAGTATCTGATAACCCACAAGTATAGGGGATAGCAGCAGTCTTCGAGGGAAGTAAAACCCAAATTTATTGATTCGACACAAGGGGAGGTAAAGAATACTTATAAGCCTTAACAACTGAGTTGTCAATTCAGCTGCACCTGGAAAAGCACTAGTAACAGGGGTGATGTGAAAGTAGCAGTAATATGAGAGCAATAGTAACAGTAACATAGCAGCAGTAATAGTAACACAGGAGCAATGGCACCAGAGAATAGTTGATACTACTTCCAATGACATGTAGAACGAGTATATGATGATGAGAGATGGACCGGGGTTCTCAGCGATCTACACTAGTGGTAACTCTCCAATAACAAGTGATAAGTGTTGGGTGAACAAATTACAGTTGGGCAATTGATAGGATTGATAAAGCATTAAGAAAGAACATCAATTCATTAATCATGTAGGCATGTTTTCCATATATAGTCGTACGTGCTCGCAATGAGAAACTTGCACAACATCTTTTGTCCTACCAGCCGGTGGCAGCCGGGCCTCAAGGGAATCTACTGGATATTAAGGTACTCCTTTTAATAGAGCACCGGAGCAAAGCATTAACACTCCGTGAAAACATGTGATCCTCACATCACCGCCATCCCCTCCGGTTGTCCCGATTTCTATCACTTCGGGGCCTTTGGTTCGGACAGTGACATGTGCATACAACTTGTAGATACAATCTAAGCAATAATTATAGAGCTTAAATCTAAGATCATGCCACTCGGGCCCTAGTGACAAGCATTAAGCATAACAAGATTGCAGCAACAATAACTTCACAAACTTTATAGATAGACTAATCATAATGTATCATCCATCGGATCCCAACAAACACAACACCGATTACATCAGATGGATCTCAATCATGTAAGGCAACTCATGAGATCATTGTATTGAAGTACATGGGATAGAGAGTACCAACTAGCTACTGCTAGAACCCGTAGTCCATGGGGGAACTACTCACGGAGCATGATGGAGGCGGTGGCGTCGATGGAGATGGCTTCCGGGGGCACTTCCCCGTCCCGGCAGGGTGCCGGAACAGAGACTTCTGTCCCCCGAATCGGAGTTTCGCGATGGCGGCGGCGCCCCTGGAGTCTTTCTGGAGTTTCGTCAATTGGTATCGAGTTTTTAGGTCGAAAGGACTTATATAGGCGAAGAGGCGGCGCAGGAGGGGCGACAGGGTGGCCCCACACCAGGCCGGCGCGGCCAGGGTGTAGCCTGCGTGGCCCACATGTGTGGTGGCCCCCTGGCTCTCCTCCGACTCCCCTTCGGTGTTCTGGAGCCTCCCGGGAAAAATAAGATCTTTGGCGTTGATTTCGTCCAATTCCGAGAATATTGCCTGAACAGCCTTTCTGGAACCAAAAACAGCAGAAAACAGGAACTGGCACTGTGGCATCTTGTTAATAGGTTAGTTCCGGAAAATGCATAAAAACTTTATAAAGTGCGTGCAAAACATGTAAGTATTGTCATAAAACAAGCATGGAACATCAGAAATTATGGATACGTTTGGAGACGTATCAGCATCCCCAAGCTTAGTTCCTACTCGTCCTCGAGTAGGTAAACGATAAAAAGAATAATTTCTGTAGTGACATGCTACTTACATAACCTTGATCATACTATTACAAAGCATATGAAATGAATGAAGTGACTCAAGGCAATGATCTATAGTTGCTAACAAATAGATAACATATAGCAAAACTTTTCATGAAGAGTACTTTCAAGACAAGCATCAAAAGTCTTGCACAAGAGTTAACTCATAAAGCAATAGATTCAAAGTAAAAGCATTGAAGCAACACAAAGGAAGATTTAAGTTTCAGCGGTTGCTTTCAACTTTCAACATGCATATCTCATGGATAATTGTCAACATAAAGTAATATGATGAATGCAAATAAGCAAGTATGTAAGAATCAATGCACAGTTGACACAAGTGTTTGCTTCTAAGATGAAAGGAAGTAGGTAAACTGACTCAACATAAAGTAAAAGAAAGGCCCTTCGCAGAGGGAAGCATTGATTGCTATATTTGTGCTAGAGCTTTGGTTTTGAAAACATAAAGAGAGCATAAAAGAGTAAAATTTTGAGAGGTGCTTGTTGTTGTCAACGAATGGTAGTGGGCACTCTAACCCCCTCGCCAGACAAACCTTCAAAGAGCGGCTCCCATGAATTATTTTTATTTTTGGGTGGCACTCCTTCCAACCTTTCTTTCACAAACCATGGCTAATCGAATCCTCGGGTGCCTGCCAACAGTCTCATACCATGAAGGAGTGCCTTTTTATCTTAGTTTTATTATGATGACACTCCTCCCCACCTTTACTTTCTCAAGCCATGGCTAACCGAATCCTTCGGTTGCCGTCCAACAATCACATACCATGGAGGAGTGTCTATTTTGGTTAATTAATTTGGGACTGGGAATCCCATTGCCAGCTCTTTTTGCAAAATTATTGGACAAGCGGATGAAGCCACTAGTCCATTGGTGAAAGTTGCCCAACAAGATTGAAAGATAAACACCACATACTTCCTCATGAGCTATAAAACATTGACAAAAATCAGAGGTGATAAATTTTGAATTGTTTAAAGGTAGCACTCAAGCAATTTACTTTGGAATGGCAGGAAATACCACATAGTAGGTAGGTATGGTGGACACACATGGCATAGGTTTTGGCTCAAGGTTTTGGATGCACGAGAAGCATTTCCTCTCAGTACAAGGCTTAGGCTAGCAAGGTTATTTGAAGCAAACACAAGTATGAACCGGTACAGCAAAACTTACATAAAAACATATTGCAAGCATTATAATACTCTACACTGTTTTCCTTGTTGCTCAAACACTTTCACCCGAAAATATCTAGACCTTAAGAGAGACCAATCATGCAAACCAATTTTAACAAGCTCTACAGTAGTTCTCCACTAATAGGTTTAAACTACATGATGCAAGAGATTAATCATGATATACTTGAGAGCTCAAAACAATTGCCAAGTGTCAAATTATTCAAGACAATATGAGGCATTTTCTGTTTCCAACCAAATAGCAACAAGTGCAATAGCTTCCAACTTTTATCATTGAACATTAAAAGTAAAACGAAGAACAAGTGTTCATATGAAAAAGCGGAGCGTGTATCTCTCCCACACAAGGATTGCTAGGATCCGAATTTATTCAAACAAAAACAAAACGAAAATAAACACACAGACGCTCCAACTAAAGCACATAAGATGTGACTGAATAAAAATATAGTTTCAATAGAAGAAACCTGATAAGTTGATGAAGAAGGGGATGCCTTGGGCATCCCCAAGCTTAGACGCTTGAGTCTTCTTGAAATATGCAGGGATGAACCACGGGGGCATCCCCAAGCTTAGACTTTGCACTCTTCTTGATCATATATCATCCTCCTCTCTTGACCCTTGAAAACTTCCTTCACACCAAACTTCTCATAAACTTCATTAGAGGGGTTAGTACTCAAAAAACTTGAATCCACTTTTAGTCCTGTAGTGACACATTGCAAGAACTCAATAAAACATTAGCTACAGCTCTCCACGTCTAGAAAACCTCGCTTAAAGTTCACAAGAGACAATGCAAAAAACAGAGACAGAATCTGCCAAAACAGAACAGCCAGTAAAGACGAATTTTAAAGAGGTACTTCCGTTGCTCAAATCAGAAAACTCAAAACTAATGAAAGTTGCGTACATATCTGAGGAACACGCACGTAAATTGGCAGATTTTTCGGAGTTACCTACAGAGAAAACAACCCAGATTCGTGACAGATAGAAATCTGTTTCTGCGCAAAAATCCAAATCTAGTATCAACCTTCGATTAGAGGCTTCACTTGGCACAACAATGCAATAAAATAAAGAGAAGGAGAGGTTGCTACAGTAGTAATAACTTCCAAGACACAACAAAACAGTAGCAAAATAAACACATGGGTTATCTCCCAAGAAGTTCTTTCTTTATAGCCATTAAGATGGGCTCAGCAATTTTGATGATGCACTCGCAAGAAATAAGAGTTGAAGCAAAAGAGAGCATCAAGAAGGCAAATTCAAAACACATTTAATTCTAACCCGCTTCCTATGCATAGGAATCTTATACACAAATAAATTCATGAAGAACAAAGTGACAAGCATAAGAAGATAAAACAAGAGTAACTTCAAAATTTTAAGCATATAGAGAGGTGTTTTAGTACCATGCAAATTTCTACAACCATATTTTACTCTCTCATAATAATTTTCAGTAGCTTCATGGACAAACTCAACAACATAACTATCACATACAACATGCTTTTCATGATCCACAAACATATAATTTTTATCAAGCTCAAAAATAGTGGGATTAAAACTTTCAAACCAACTTTTATCAATAATATAACAAGATGATTGATCATTCTCAAGAGATATGGGACTCATAGATAAATTCAAGAACTCTCCAATCCCATTTTCATTAGTAGTACAATTAATATTATCAAGTAACATAGGACCATCATCTAGAGATTTATCATAAACATTTGCTAAGCAAAATTCTTTAGTACCATGCATTTCGACATCAGGCACAAACAAAGCATTATCATAAGATTTATCAAAGTAGCATGGATTATCATATATAACAGTAGCATAATTATTCTCACAAGTTTTACTCATAGGGAATATTTCAAGAGAATCCACAGAAACATAACATTCAACCTCTTTCGGTAAGCATGGAGGACAATCAAATAGTGTAAGAGATAAAGAGTTACTCTCATTAGAAGGTTGGCATGGGTAGCTAATCCATTCTTCCTCCTTTTATTCGTCGCTCTCCTCTTCTTTTTCATCCAATGAGCTTTCAGGTTCATCAATTTCCTCCTCTTTTTCATCCAATGCGCTTTCAGGTTCATCAATTTCTTCTTCCACAGGTTCCTGCAAATTGTGAGTGCATTCTTGTGCATTAATGAGTCTCTCTTTATAATCAATGATATAAGGATTAGCAGTGTAACTTTCATTGCAAAAATTAAGGTTAGAAGAGACATAATCTTTAAAGTCCTTACAAACAACACAAGTTTCATAATTTTGAATCATGAAGGATTCTATCTCAGAGGCTCCCATAAATAAAAACAAATTGTTCTACCTCTTCGAACCCAAGATGAATATAGTTATTCCAATTATAGTTTTTAATTAAAACTTCTTCACTAAAGCCACATTAAAATTTAAGATGTTTAGTGTCTTCTTTAGAGCAACAGTTTATATCATGGCGTTTAAGCAAGATTTTAGCAATTGTATTCAATTTTTCTATCACAGCACTCATCACTTCACCCGCTCTTGATTTTCTATAATTATTATATCTCTATCTCTATCTCTACCATCTAAAAAGGAAGAACTTCCTCTGTTTCCTCCGGTCGAAGCTTTCGTCAAGCATATTTTCAATAAGACAATTTTGCCCTCCCACCAAAACACATACATACATTCTGCGAATAAAAAGCCACCTAGAATATCTCCATGATTTCAGCTAACAAACGTCCACAATAACTACATGATTTCACATACATACATTCTCCGGAAAAAAAAAACCCAAAATATCTCCATGATTTCAGCTGACGAACCCCCACAATAACTACATGATTACAGCAGAATCTTCGTGGGAGGGTCACCGGCCAAAAACTCCATCATCTCACCCAGAACCAGATCATGGAGAGATTGGTTTCCTTCATGTTAGCAGGGCTATCCTTCAGGGCACTCACCAGAATCATGGACAAAGATTGGTTTCCTTCATGCCTCCTTTCCTTTTGCTTCCCTGTTGGTTGCTCTGATTTCCTGCATACACTCACGAATCAATCAATCAATTTTCATCAACGCATCAAAATCAGATCGGTACTTACCATATATTGGTAGTTGCCCCATATCTCGCCCAGATCAGATAATGCGAACCATATAAAGAGTACCATAATGCATGGCTGGGCGAGATATTCCGGGTGTGTGCTGATCATCAGATCAGTTAAGGGACAGTTCAGGTATGTAATCACACCTCTTTGCGAGACCTTTGCAGTAGGAAAGGAGATCTAAATTAGTTGTTTGAATTCTTATACATGTATCTTTGTAGAATTATTTGCTCGAAAATCCATGTAATTATGACTGTTACATCTCCTGTACCTGCATGGATGTACCTACACGGCTTGTAGATGTTACTGTTGTGATCTGCAAGTGCATTTTAAATGTAGACAGATTTTCGCTATGTAGATGGACTAAGTAAAGAGTGATTCCCTTTTTGTTCTTGTGGTAGATTCATTCACTGAATATTGGTGGGAGGAATAATACTGAATCTTGGTGTAGAATTCAATTTGGGAGCCTTTCCCAAGATTTGTCATGCATGTGTTCTTGGGATGAATAATACTGAATTGTGGTACATGGACTAAGTAACTACTCCAGCCCTAAAAGAGCCTGTAATTTGCCATGCATGTGTTGTAGAATTCTTTTTTCTCAAAAGCACATGCACATATTCATTTTCCATCCATGTGCTGTTGACATATCATGAAATGAGAAATGTATGCACTCTGCTGCATTGAATGTTTTACTTTATCATGTGTACTGAAATTTGCATATACTTATTTTAGGTGAGAGCATTTACACCATGCATGAAGTTTAAGCAAAGTATTTTACTGAGCAGGACTAGGACTGCAGGAGAAGAGGTCACGATCTTATCTTTCATATGACTTTCCACACAATTGGTGCTAATTTTCTTCTCTCTGTTTTTCAGTTGTTCTACTGGCTGACACATCCATCTATTGGCGATTATTTGGCTATCAGTTAGGAACTGTGATAAATGCTACATCAGGTTTGCGCTCTTTTCATGCTTGATATAATGACCAAACCATATAAAACCAAGAATAAATTGGTCTTTCCTTTTTCTTGTATCTTTCATTCTCAAAGTGTATCAGTTTAAGCGCACACTGAAAATCTGCGCTGAGATATGTCATAATTGCATATATGAATGTTTCAGCTGTTTGAATAGCTGTGTATGGTCATAGAATCTTGTGCATGTGACTTGCAATGCTTGCGGCCTCACTTTTGTGACCAGAAAAATACAACCAGTTGATACATAGCTTAAATGTATTGAATTTGACAAGTTTCGGTACTTTTAAAAACTATCCTCTTTGTCATTTTTCTTGGTGGCAGTGATTTATGCATCTTCACAGTTTAATATGCGAGAAGCTTAAATTGAGGATCCCCACGAATCGATTTTGACTCAGGTAAGTTTACTAAATTGTTCATGTTTACCATCTCATTAGCTTTACAACAGTGCACAATCAGGCTAGGGTAGCGGAAACCATACCGAAGTCGTGTTGTGCTGACTTGGCGGTGATGACACCGTGTCATTTGTGATGCATGGGATCAAGCCAATCGGTGCGAATTGGCGAGGCAGGGACTATCAGGCCATGGCAATGGATTCAACTTCGACCATCTTCATAACTTCCTGTACATCAAAGTACAGAATAGATTAATCAAATGGAAGCAAACTAGAAACTAACTTAACAATATTATCCTTTGGGCAGTGTGCAACTTTCACAGATAATATGCTATCATTTTCTTACGTAGTTTTTGCTGGTACTATTAGCTTTGAAAACATATCAGATGCCACCCTGCTATGCAAAGCATTTATCGTTAGGAATTTTAAAATATCAAGTAATATTTCCTAACTCAAGTGGAACTAACTCGAAAAGCATTTGTGGTCATGTTAAAAAATAGTAGTGGGTCGGATTAGCGGTGCAGCCAACTGGTGATGTCAGAAACTGTGCTCCATGCTTATGCAATAGAATGAAGATGCAATGGTTAGCAGCTAATACAGAACAAAGTTATAAAGCAGTCACGTGGTAAAAAGAAGTTGCATATTGACGTTGACAAACAGACTAACTTTGAACGTTGCTATTTTCTCCATGACCTGAGCACCATCCTCCATGTGACTCGAGGCAAAGAAGCAATCACATAAGGTAGCACCCAAGTAAGTAATCAATTTATTATCGTTGAAATAAGAAAGATCATGTTCATGACATATTCCAACACTTATATGCACATGAACTTTACATGATTCAGGAATATAGTTTGTCCACTGCATGTAAAATATGTCATACGTTTTTAGGCTAAAAATGTAACTACCTAAATCAATGTGTGGCTCACCAAATTAGATTACAGTTAAGAATAGTAAAGAAAACTGCCGACTGCAATCGACATTTTCAGTTGGAAGACTACCATATACAATCTTAAAGAAACAAATCCTTTCAGATATAACATGAGTAATTTACATAGTGTGATATTGGTATGATGTTGCTCAACACCTAACATAGGAACCGTTGTTATAATGATGCTAATAATTGTTAACATACCTACATCATGCGTACATCCATTTAGTAATAGTAGTGGAGATGAGGCAGCCAGTTCTGCTAGACAAGTGAGACAAGCGGAATCATCTTTCAGTACCTGGAATACAAAGACATAACGCATCATAAGAAACAACTTGATAGTTCAGAAGATCTATAACAGTGGAAATAGTCTCCATCACAAAATCTGAGGCCTCGGAATGAATCTTCCTACACATATTAGCAACTATAGATAACGCGACTCTCTCTATACAAAAAGTAAATGAAGTGATATCACAAATTATTAATATCACAAATTACTACATATTACATAATTAGAAAAGGAATACCTGCAAGGTTCAAAATCATAGGAAAGATTCAATCACATTATAGGGATTCAGGACGTGAGATACATGAGGAATAAATCAAACTTGTAGTTTCAGAAAACTTAAGACACACAGTCGACAGTAAGTTATGATCAGGAACCGAAGATAAAAGAAAGTATTCTCGAGTTAATTAAAATAATTCAAGTAGAAGGATGACAAATAAATATAACTATTTATAATTAATGAAACGAGAAGTCAAACAGAAAGTTTCTATCATATCAGCCTGGATATCAGTTCTAGAAAAACATCTTACACTTTGTTACCTCTATCGATAACTATGCAGGTATTGATTGCTGTTACATTCATAGAAAAAATTCTGGTCAACAAAAAAACCGGTGGTGTGGAGGCCATGTTTAACCAGCTGTAACACTTGTCTGAAATTAAGTTTCACTAACCAATTCAGTAAATCCTCAAAGAAAGGGAGGCACGGTTTTAGTTAAGTGAACTCGGATCCATAAGCCTGAATCAATACAACATGCTCACGATCTCCATACGTATTGCATGATGTAAACCAGGAGAAGTAAAACATGCCCCCTTGCATATATTAATTATTACACAAGATTTAATACATGAGGGGATGAATCCATAAACACCTGTAATTGTAGAGGAAGAAGAAGGTGTGGTCTGACTTTGAGTCGTCGTGGTTGTCGGGGACGGGGTGGCTGAGGTCGGCGGCAGCGCCGGTCAACCGACGGCGCTGCTCCTCTTTTCTCTCGCTCGGGTCTGTACGTAGTTGTGAGACTGGGACTGACGGGAGCACGCTATACATGGGGCGAGACCGTGGGATCCGGGGAGATCAGGGGGCGGGGCGAGCCTATACTGGCCAGGGAGATCAGGCAGTGACCATGGCTGTGAGTGGGTGAGGCCATGGGGGGAGAAGGGAAAGCAAATGAAGAGGGGAGTAGCTCGGTTGCTGCTCGCGAGTGAGAGCCCTGACCGGGCCCGGCGCGTTTGGTTGCATTGCTCGTCCAGCCCAGCTACCTGGTTTCGGCTTTGCATGTGGCTTTGATCCTGATTCCTTTTCACGTGTTTGTTTGGTTCGCTGGCAAGCAAAAGGAGTCAGATATTTGCTCGTGCTATTATTTTGTACGGCAAGTCATACGATGACAACATGAGAACAGATGGAACTACTTGATTCAACCTTTGTGTGAAAATATGTTTCGCTAGATCTGAGTTTTGTCTCCAGCAACGCATTAAGATTGAGAACTGGCATGATCCCCAAATTATCCCCCTTGCTAATCACGAGATAGAAACGATAGGATTTGGTGATCAAATGTGTGGCGGTGCCAAGAATTTTCTTTTAGAAAATAATACAATTACTTTTATTTCGAAATATAAGCCTTATGAATTATATGTACAATCGCTACAATTTCCATGTGGCTATACAATTCACTTGATATATTTGCTTCATAACATGACTTGGTGCAATTCAATATGGAAACTTCTCTTCCAATTTTTATCCCGTTTCCTGGATTTGTATAAACCGTTCAAATGAGCTTTTCATTTGTGTGTGTATGGTCAAAAATGCACTTCAAATAATTAAGTGTTTGTTCCAAGAATATTTTGCAAAATGATATACTTATGTATGAGACAGGAGGCTACGATCCAAGGTTGTCTCCAGGTATTTATAAATATCAAAGTGTTGTTTGAACTAATCGAAAAAGAAGTATTTCTTCAGTTATACCTGGTTATACCTGTGTTTGCAGCACCCGCATTTTATGAGACAATAATACATCTAAAAGAAGAGGTTGTTGAGTTTGACATTTATCAATTCTGGTAAAATAAAAAGCAACGAGCTTAACTTTCAAATTGGAAAGATTCCCCGCTCTAATTAGACGTTAAAAATAGATTAGTGCCGGATGCGGAAAAGGTTGGGTTTTCCCATGAGTGGATCCTTTTTTATTTTTTTAGAAATCCTAATTATTATTAATTATGAATTGAATAAGGGATATTATGGATTGAATGTGTAAAAGAAGCAGTATATTGATAAAGAGGCTCTATTCCAAAGTCAAAAGAGCAATTAGCCTGCAAAAATAAAAAAAATTGTTATGTTCTCTTTTGTAATTTAGAACAAACATAAACTAATTGGGTAGAAAAGGAGTGGAAAAAGATCTGTGGATTAGACTACCTTTCTTTCCAGGGTTTGTATTCAAAAATACCCTGTTCTGATCATATTGCACTATGTATCATCATTTGATAAACCAAGGCCCAAGACACATGTGTTGGATTTACCGCGAAAGAGATCTAGCACTTGAAACCACACAGATGCATAACAATATTATCTTGTTATTGCGCTCGGTATTATCATGATGTAGCACATTATATATGTGCATTGAGAAATAAAAGTTTAGTACCCGTGGCAACGCACGGGCATTTGTACTAGTAATTCTATAAGCTCCAACATGGTTATGCGTTCTTCCATAGCAACAGATTTTAATTTTTAGGTTTTTCAAATTTTTATGGATTTTTGGGTATATGAGAAAAGTAAAACAAAACAAAAAGAAACTAAGCAAAAGTAAACTAAGGAAAATAATACTAGACAGAAATAAACTAAGCACAAATAAACTAAACAAAAGTAAACTAAGCAAAACAAAATAAAACAAAATAAAAACAGAGAGAGAGGTAGAGTGTACTCCCCAGGTGAACTTATGAGTAGAGCTATGCCTCCCCGGCAACGGCGCCAGAAAACAGTCTTGATAACCCACAAGTATAGGGGATCGCAACAGTCTTCGAGGGAAGTAAAACCCAAATTTATTGATTCGACACAAGGGAAGGTAAAGAATACTTATAAGCCTTAACAACTGAGTTGTCAATTCAGCTGCACACGGAAAAGCACTAGTAACGGGGGTGATGTGAAAGTAGCGATAATATGAGAGCAATAATGTGATAACACAGCAGTAATAGTAACACAGGAGCAATGGCACCAGAGAATAGTTGATACTACTTCCAATGACATGTAGAACGAGTATATGATGATGAGAGATGGACCGGGGTTCCCAGCGATCTACACTAGTGGTAACTCTCCAATAACAAGTGATAAGTGTTGGGTGAACAAATTACAGTTGGGCAATTGATAGGATTGATAAAGCATTAAGAAAGAACATCAATTCATTAATCATGTAGGCATGTTTTCCATATATAGTCGTACGTGCTCGCAATGAGAAACTTGCACAACATCTTTTGTCCTACCAGCCGGTGGCAGCCGGGCCTCAAGGGAATCTACTGGATATTAAGGTACTCCTTTTAATAGAGCACCGGAGCAAAGCATTAACACTCCGTGAAAACATGTGATCCTCACATCACCGCCATCCCCTCCGGTTGTCCCGATTTCTGTCACTTCGGGGCCTTTGGTTCCGGACAGTGACATGTGCATACAACTTGTAGATACAATCTAAGCAATAATTATAGAGCTTAAATCTAAGATCATGCCACTCGGGCCCTAGTGACAAGCATTAAGCATAACAAGATTGCAGCAACAATAACTTCACAAACTTTATAGATAGACTAATCATAATGTATCATCCATCGGATCCCAACAAACACAACACCGATTACATCAGATGGATCTCAATCATGTAAGGCAGCTCATGAGATCATTGTATTGAAGTACATGGGATAGAGAGTACCAACTAGCTACTGCTAGAACCCGTAGTCCATGGGGGATCTACTCACGGAGCATGATGGAGGCGGTGGCGTCGATGGAGATGGCTTCCGGGGGCACTTCCCCATCCCGGCAGGGTGCCGGAACAGAGACTTCTGTCCCCCGAATCGGAGTTTCGCGATGGCGGCGGCGCCCCTGGAGTCTTTCTGGAGTTTCGTCAATTGGTATCGAGTTTTTAGGTCGAAAGGACTTATATAGGCGAAGAGGCGGCGCAGGAGGGGCGACAGGGTGGCCCCACACCAGGCCGGCGCGGCCGGTGTAGCTGCGTGGCCCACATGTGTGGTGGCCCCCTGGCTCTCCTCCGACTCCCCTTCGGTGTTACGGAGCCTCCCGGGAAAAATAAGATCTTTGGCGTTGATTTCGTCCAATTCCGAGAATATTGCCTGAACAGCCTTTCTGGAACCAAAAACAGCAGAAAACAGGAACTGGCACTGTGGCATCTTGTTAATAGGTTAGTTCCGGAAAATGCATAAAAACATTATAAAGTGCGAGCAAAACATGTAAGTATTGTCATAAAACAAGCATGGAACATCAGAAATTATGGATACGTTGGAGACGTATCAGTATCTACTATTTTCTGGTGCCATTGCCTCTGTGTAACTGTTACTACTGATAAACTCTTGCGAGCAAGTCTGTTTTCAGGTGCAGCTGAATTGACAACTCCGTTGTTAAGGCTTTCAAGTATTCTTTGTCTCCCCTTGTGTCGAATCAATAAATTGGGTTTTACTTCCCGCGAAGACTGTTGCGATCCCCTATACTTGTGGGTCATCAAGACTATTTTCTAGCGCCGTTGCCGGGGAGGCATAGCTCTACTCATAAGTTCACCTGGGGAGTACACTCTACCTCTCTCTCTATTTTTGTTTTATTTTATTTTGTTTTGCTTAGTTTATTTGTGCTTAGTTTATTTCTGTTTAGTATTATTTTTCTTAGTTTATTATTGCTTAGTTTCTTTTTATCTTGTTTTACTTTTCTTATATACCCAAAAATCCATAAAAATTTGAAAAACCTAAAAATTAAAAACTGTTGTTATGGGAGAACCCACAACCTATTTGGAGCTCATAGAATTATATAATAATTATAGAGAATCAAGAACGGGTAAAGTTATGAGTGCTGTGATAGAAAAATTGAATACAATTGCTAAAATCTTGCTTAAACGCCATGATATAAACTGTTGCTCTCAACAGGATACTAAACATCTTCAATTTCAATGTGGCTTTAGTGAGGAAATTTTAATTAAGAACTATAATTGGAATAGCTATATTCATCTTGGGTTCGAAGAGGTAGAACAATTTGTCTTATTTATGGGAGCCTCTGAGATAGAATCCTTCATGGTTAAAAATTATGAAACTTGTGTTGTTTGTAAGGACCTTAAAGATTATGTCTCTTTTATCCTTAATTTTTGCATAGAAAGTTACAGCAATAATCCTTATATCATTGATTATAAAGAGAGACTCATTAATGCACAAGAATGCACTCACAATTTGCAGAACCTGTGGAAAAAGAAATTGATGAACCTGAAAGCTCATTGGATGAAAAAGAGGAGGAAATTGATGAACCTGAAAGCTCATTGGATGAAAAAGAAGAGGAGAGTGATGAACAAAAGGAGGAAGAATGGATTAGCTACCCATGCCAACCTTCTAATGAGAGTAACTCTTTATCTCTTACACTATTTGATTGTCCTCCATGCTTACCAAAGGAGGTTGAATGTTATGTTCCTGTGGATTCTCTTGAAATATTCCCTATGAGTAAAACTTGTGAATAATTATGCTACTGTTATCTATGATAATCCATGCTACTTTGATAAATCTTATGATAATGCTTTGTTTGAGCCTGATGTTGAAATGCATGGTACTAAAGAGTTTTGTGTAGCAAATGTTTATGATAAATCTCTAGATGATGGTCCTATGTTACTTGATAATATTAATTGTACTACTAATGAAAATGGGATTGGAGAGTTCTTGACTTTATGTAGGAGTCCCATATCTCTTGAGAATGATCAATCATCTTGTTATATTATTGATAAAAGTGGGTTTGAAAGTTTTAATCCCATTATTTTTGAGCTTGATAAAAATTATGTGTTTATGGATCATGAAAAGCATGCTGTATGTGATAGTTATATTGTTAATTTTTCTCATGATACCACTGAAAATTATTATGAGAGAGGAAAATATGGTTGTAGAAGTGTGCATGGTACTAAAACACCTCTCTATATGCTGAAAATTTTGAACTTATTCTTGTTTTATCTTCTTATGCTTGTCACTTTGTTCTTCATGAATTTATTTGTGTACAAGATTCCTATGCATAGGAAGTGGGTTAGACTTAAATGTGTTTTGAACTTGCTTTTTGATGCTCTCTTTTGCTTCAACTCTTATTTCTTGCGAGTGCATCATTAAAACTGCTGACCCCATCTTAATGGCTATAAAGAAAGCACTTCTTGGGAGATAACCCATGTCTTTATTTTGCTACTGTTTTGATGTGTTTTGGAAGTTGATACTACTGTAGCAACTTCTCCTTATCTTTATTTTATTGCAATGTTGTGCCAAGTAAAGTCTCTAATAGAAGGGTGATGCTAGATTTGGATTACTGCGCAGAAACTGATTTCTCGCTGTCACGAATCTGGGTATGATTCTCTGAAGGTAACTCAGAAAAATCTGCCAATTTACTTGAGTGATCCTCAGATATGTACGCAACTTTCATTAGTTTTGAGTTTTCTGATTTGAGCAACGGAAGTACCTCTTAAAAATTCGTGTTTACTGGCTGTTCTGTTTTGACAGATTCTGTCTCTGTTTTTTTTGCATTGTCTCTTGTGGACTTTAAGCAAGGCTTTCTAGACGTGGAGAGCTGTAGCTAATGTTTTATTGAGTTCTTGCAATGTGTCACTATAGGACCAAGGTGGATTAAAGTTTTTTTGAGTACTAACCCCTCTAATGAAGTTTATGAGAAGTTTGGTGTGAAGGAAGTTTTCAAGGGTCAAGAGAGGAGGATGATATATGATCAAGAAGAGTGAAAAGTCTAAGCTTGGGGATGCCCCCGTGGTTCATCCCTGCATATTTCAAGAAGACTCAAGCGTCTAAGCTTGGGGATGCCCAAGGCATCCCTTCTTCATCAACTTATCAGGTTTCTTCTATTGAAACTATATTTTTATTCGGTCACATCTTATGTTCTTTACTTGGAGCGTCTGTGTTTTTTATTTTATTTTTGTTTATGTTTGAATAAGATCGGATCTTAGCAATCCTTGTTTGGGAGAGAGACACGCTCCGCTTTTTCATATGAACACTTGTGTTCTTCGTTTTACTTTTAATGTTCAATGACAAAAGTTGGAAGCTATTGCTCTTATTGTTATTTGGTTCGAAACAAGAAAATGCCTCATATTGTCTTGGATAATTTGATACTTTGGCAATTGTTTTGAGCTCTCAAGTAGATTATATTTCTCTTGCATCATGTAGTTTAAACTTATTAGTGGAGAAATACCGTAGAGCTTGTTGAAATTGGTTTGCATGATTGATCTCTCTAAGGTCTAGATATTTTCTAGTAAAAGTGTTTGAGCAACAAGGAAGACAGTGTAGATTTTTATAATGCTTGCAATATGTTCTTATGTAAGTTTTGCTGTACTGGTTCATACTTGTGTTTGCTTCAAACAACCTTGCTAGCCAAAGCCTTGTACTGAGAGGGAATGCTTCTCGTGCATCCAAAACCTTGAGCCAAAACCTATGCCAATTGTGTCCACCATACCTACCTACTATGTGGTATTTCCTGCCATTCCAAGTAAATACTTCATGTGCTACCTTTAAACAATTTAAAAGTTATTATCTCTTATTTGTGTCAATGTTTTATAGCTCATGAGGAAGTATGTGGTGTTTTATCTTTCAATCTTGTTGGGCAGCTTTCATAATGGACTAGTGGCACATCCGCTTATCCAATAATTTTGCAAAAAGAGCTGGCAACGGGGTTCCCAGCCCCAATTAATTAACTTTCATTAATAATTCTCTTCACATGTTTTGCCCTGATTCATCAGTAAGCAACTTAATTTTGCAAATAGACACTCCTTCATGGTATGTGAATGTTGGAAGGCACCCGAGGATTCGGTTAGCCATGGCTTGTGTAAGCAAAAGGTTGGAAGGAGTGTCAACCATAAATAAAACTAAAGTACATGTGTAAACAAAAGAGAAGAGGGATGATCTACCTTGCTGGTAGAGATAACATCCTTCATGGGAGCCGCTCTTTGAAAGTCTGTTTGGCAAGGGGGTTAGAGTGCCCACTACCATTCGTTGACAACAACAAACACCTCTCAAAACTTTACTTTTATACTCTCTATATGATTTCAAAACTTAAAAAGCTCTAGCACATGATTTAATCCCTGCTTCCCTCTGCGAAGGGCCTTTCTTTTACTTTATGTTGAGTCAGTTTACCTACTTCCTTCCATCTTAGAAGCAAACACTTGTATCAACTGTGCATTGATTCTTACATACTTGCTTATTTGCATTCATCATATTACTTTGTGTTGACAATTATCCATGAGATATGCATGTTGAAAGTTGAAAGCAACTGCTGAAACTTAAATCTTCCTCTGTGTTGCTTCAATGCCTTTACTTTGAATCTACTGCTTTATGAGTTAACTCTTATGCAAGACTTTTGATGCTTGTCTTGAAAGTACTATTTATGAAAAGTTTTGCTATATGTTATCTATTTGTTAGCAACTATAGATCATTGCCTTGAGTCACTGCATTCATCTCATATGCTTTACAATAGTATGATCAAGGTTATGTAAGTAGCATGTCACTACAGAAATTATTCTTTTTATCGTTTACCTACTCGAGGACGAGTAGGAACTAAGCTTGGGGATGCTGATACGTCTCCAACGTATCTATAATTTCTGATGTTCCATGCTTGTTTTATGACAATACTTACATGTTTTGCTCGCACTTTATAATGTTTTTATGCGTTTTCCGGAACTAACCTATTAACAAGATGCCGAAGTGCCAGTTCCTGTTTTCTGCTGTTTTTGGTTCCAGAAAGGCTGTTCGGGCAATATTCTCGGAATTCGACAAAACGAAGACCCAACATCTTATTTTTCCCGGAAGCATCCAGAACACCGAAGGAGAGTCGGAGGAGGGCCAGGGGGCCACCACACAATAAGGCGGCGCGGCCCCAGCCGCGCCGGCCTATTGTGAGGGGGGCCTAGGCACCCTCCTGCGCCGCCTCTTCGCCTATTTAAGCCCTTTCGGCCTAAAAACGCGATACGAATTGACGAAACTCCAGAAAGACTCCAGGGGCGCCGCCACCATCGCGAAAATCCGTTTCGGGGGACAGAAGTCTCTGTTCCGGCACCCTGCCGGGACGGGGAAGTGCCCCCGGAAGCCATCTCCATCAACGCCACCGCCTCCATCATGCTCCGTGAGTAGTTCCCCCATGGACTACGGGTTCTAGCTGTAGCTAGTTGGTACTCTCTCTCCCATGTACTTCAATACAATGATCTCATGAGCTGCCTTACATGATTGAGATTCATCTGATGTAATCGGTGTTGTGTTTGTTGGGATCCGATGGAGGATACATTATGATTAGTCTATCTATAAAGTTTGTGAAGTTATTGTTGCTGCAATCTTGTTATGCTTAATGCTTGTCACTAGGGCCCGAGTGGCATGATCTTAGATTTAAGCTCTATACTTATTGCTTAGATTGTATCTACAAGTTGTATGCACATGTCTATGTCCGGAACCAAAGGCCCCAGAGTGACAAAGAATCGGGACAAGCGGAGGGAAGGCGTAGGTATGAGGATCACATGTTTTCACCAAGTGTTAATGCTTTGCTCCGGTGCTCTATTAAAAGGAGTACCTTAATAGCCAGTACATTCCCTTGAGGCCCGGCTGCCACCGGCTGGTAGGACAAAAGATGTTATGCAAGTTTCTCATTGCGAGCACGTATAACTATATATGGAAAACATGCCTACATAATTAATAATCTTGATGTTCTGTCTTAATGCTTTCAATCCTATCAATTGCCCAACTGTAATTTGTTCACCCAACACTTGTTATTGGAGAGTTACCACTAGTGTAGATAGCTGGGAACCCCGATCCATCTTTCATCATCATATACTCGTTCTACATGTCATTGGAAGTAGTATCTACTATTTTCTGGTGCCATTGCCTCTGTGTAACTGTTACTACTGATAAACTCTTGCGAGCAAGTCTGTTTCCAGGTGCAGCTGAATTGACAACTCCGCTGTTAAGGCTTTTAAGTATTCTTTGTCTTCCCTTGTGTCAAATCAATAAATTGGGTTTTATTTCCCGCGAAGACTGTTGCGATCCCCTATACTTGTGGGTCATCAGGAACCTAAACAAAAGGAAAGAAGATTCATCCATCTTTCCTATGCCTGGCTTAGGATGACAACAAGGGCACCAGATGACTAGACCATGAGCTCTCTCTAAGGTCATCTCCAGCGGCGCGACGCAAGCGGACGCTGAGCGACCGTTTGTGTCCGCCGTGACCAGAAATGCGTCTGGCACCACCTCCAGCGGGGCGACGCAAAGTGATCGGGCCGTCCGCGGAGACGCAAATCTGGCCCAAATATGCGCCAGGTTTGCATCTCGGCGGATGCTGCGCGGACGCGCAAAGTGTCCGCTCGGTCCTCGCGCGGGCCCACCTGGCAGCGGCACAACTGCTTCGTCTTCCGCGGTATTACTTCTGGGCGGCGCGCTGCAGCCTTTGCAGGGGCCACGTTAATGGCGTGCCTCGGCTTCCGCGAGCGTGCACAGCTAGTAGGCGTTGCACTGGCAGGCCATTGAAGGCGAGATGGCGTCGGAGCCTCTTAAAGGGACGCTGCCGGCGCCCATTTCCCCGACCAAAACCATTGGCAAAATCCCACAGTAGCCACCACACCGACGCCATGGGGAAGAAATGTTGGCCGTTCCGAAAGACGAAGAATGACCAGGAGGCTAGCGGCTCGCGTTCCGGCAAGAAAGCACGGGTCGGCCGGTACGTCCGCGTTGACCTCGCTCGGCACTATGGGAGGAAAACCGGCCGGTACCATGGCCGGACGCGAACTTGCCGGGAGGGGGCTGGTACCTGAACTCGCGGCGCGTGCCGGTCCCCCCCCCCCCTCCCCCCCCGTGCCGCGCGAGGGCCGAGAGCGGCGGGACGAGGTGCGGCGCCGCCGCGCGGTCTTGCCGCCGGATCTATGGGAGGATCCGGCGTACGCGCTAAACTCCTACAACTGGATTTCCTTCGGGACGTGGGAGTTCGACGCGCGGCGCCGCGCTGCCTACCTCGCCGACGTAGACTACTTCGAGCGCGAGATCGCCGCCGAAGAAGAAGAGAACGACCATGAGGACGAGGACGGCGACGTGACCATGCCGCAGTACGACCACGACGACGGCGGACCGGCGTGGGATCCGGAGACCCAGCCGCCGGACATTTCAGAGGAGGAGGCCATTGCCATGGCACTGGCCAACAGCGAGCAGGACGAGCTCAACGAGCTCGCTTTGTGGGACGGGCTCGCAATCCAGTTCCGCGAGTCAGCGCTCGCGCAGGGGAGGCCGGCGACTCCTCCGGCCACGCCGACGCGTTCCAACGTCCGCGCTCCGCCTGCTGCTCCAGCGTGGGATCCCTGGCCACAGCCTCCTGCCTGTGCGGCGGTACCTCCTCCACCGCCGGCGTACGAGCTTCCATGGCCGACGCCGCAGCTGATTGACCTCGTCAGCGATGACGACCAGTAGACAGCGCGTATTTTAGCACGCCTTTCTGGCTTTTTTATGTCCTTTTTATTATCATGTAAATTATGGCGTATAAATGGAAAAAAAAATTATGCGTCGTGCCGCTGGAGCCACCCCCGATGGAAACGGACACCCGGACGCTTTCGACGTCCGTTTGGACGTCCGAAATGCGTCGCGCCGCTGGAGATGCCCTAATGGATTGGTGGCGCCAAGCAAGACACGCCACGGCCACATCGCTTCGCAAAGGCCTCGCTTCTGCCACCCTATTCATCACTTGGATGACCTGGAAGCACAGAAACACTTTGAGGGAGCTATAAAGTCCCGACACATAACATCAAGGAAGATATCAGAAACACAAAGAACGTTTTCTCGGAAAAAAATTCTTCATTTTCGAGCTGTAACACTTTGCAAAAGCTTTCAACATAAAAACTGAGCCAAACGACGGTCTTTCTTCTAAAAACTGCTTGGGAGTGCCTCACATAATATGCGCTCTTCCAATTCAGGAAGACAATGTGTTCACAGTTTCAGTTTAGAGAATGAACTTCGATAGCAACAGGCCAACATCAGTCCTGGTGCAAGACCAGATGAAAGTAGCAACTTGCTTTGCATGTGTTCACAGTATTACACGATAAGCAAACCAGCTTAGCTGCTAAAGATGCTACGACACAGCACAACACAACATTTCCTTTCCTTGGAAGGTTGAGACTACACGATACAACCTTCTTCTAGACATCCGAGGGAAGATATCTTCCCCTGCTTGCAATTCACAAGAGAATGTATTATTGTTGTACACTACAGCACCTAAACTGGATTATATCCCCATCATGTGATCCAGGCCTGGCTGGGGAGGACCTCCCATGCCAGGTCCTCCCATGCCACCCACTGTCACATTATGCAGCAGTTGTTGGAGCCAGCGCCTTGTCGCGGGGTCATCCTTTATTTGAGATAAATAAGTGCAGTTAGTATCTGATCCTTAACTTCGATTTTTATACACATCAATTCATTTAAGATGAATGAAGTCATGACTGGTAATGACAGATAGGTTGATAGCATGACTCACCCTAAGAGAGATATTGAATGTCCCGTCTTTCAGCATGTCTGGGAGGCAATTGTGCAGTGCAACACAGGCCCTGCGGGTAAATGGGGAGGATGAAAATTAGCACATGGGGAGATATATGTAAATTCATTCTGTAACATATGAATGACAGCACAAACCTGGGATTATCTGACAGCCTGAGGTAGCATCGGATAATGTGCTTGAGCAACCTTGTGGAAGGCTGATCAGCAAGTGATATTACCATGTTTCCTAAAACGCTGCCCACAGCGTAGAAACGCTCAGCGGTAGCACAGACGTAACGCAGTCCAATATCATCCAGCAGAATCTTTTGGACAATGAAGGTAGCGACCTGTTTAGACATTGAACTAATTATAGCAAAAATTGTAATCCCAGCCTCAACTTTGAACTCAACCAAAACAAAAACTTAAGCCCCCTCAAAGCTCATATGCAATTACTGTAGGTTATTACTAATACATGAAAGATGTAAAAAACGATGGCATATTTACATTTGAACAAAGTTATATATATATCTTCCAGTTCAAGTAATAACTAATCAAAGTAAGGCACTGAAACTAGAAGCAATGTCAGTTCCTGAATTGCCAAAGCCAAACATCCTTTGAGGTTTCTCACATATACACATTTTAGGTTTATAAACCGCAATTTCATTTTAAGTTCTTATCAGGGAGAAGCCCCGTGTGGCAGAAGAAGGTTGTAATGGTAATCAGTGGCCTACTTTACAACCCAGACCTGGCAAACCAGTGAACTGATAGTAAATTTGCTTCAACACGAACTTCAGACAGCAAGATATTTTTTTCGAAAAGAAGAAGCAATTTGATCTTTGCTAGAGCTAAACAGAAAAGAAATATTGTGATAATTTAAATGAGGATTGAGATGGCTGGCTACATACGGTTTTTGACAGCTCACTGCCCATCTCCATGGTACGCAAGCACAGAGGAATTATTTCAGTTTGCAGCAGAAAACCGATAACTTCAGTATCATCAACCTGCATGCATCAGAGGTAAAGAAGCTTCATTAACATTTACAAAATTAGTTTGTGTAAAGACATGCAAGTTTATTCCAAACACAGCATGAGAACATTGCTTGTTTATCAGCTACATAATTGATTATCTCTTTGTTAAACACAAAGTAACAAGGATGTATCCCTTGTGACCATATTAGATTCATCATTCATGCCAGGGTATTCGAATAACAACATGGATCATCCTTGGTGGCTTATTACAGAATTAGGGAAAGGACCATGTTTGGCAGAGTTGGATGCATTATATAAGATAAGAATGACCATTCATGTAAAACTTGCAGGCAAATAAATTACCTTAACAAGAGCACCGATGACACCCAAGCTGGTAAGTCGCAAGTACTCAAAGGGTCGTGTCTTGCTGAATGTATTCAAGAACGGGTACAAGAACAGTGGCACATGAGCTGAAAGGAACAAATGGAGGACAGAAAGGGGAAAGTGAATAGCTGAAAGAAACAGTAGAGCTAAATAGCTCTTGTCGTATCATACTGCTGGGTTTTAGGTATATGTGAGACACAGTAAAAATGGATGTACTCGTTACCGTGTAAGAAAGGGATTCTGGTATCAGGGTGCGATGCAACACACTGCAATTACCGTAAAACAAGCATACAAGTAATTAGAGGATAGACATATATGCAATGGATCTGGCATAGCAAACTTCAAGCAATTCATGAATGTAGTTTCCCCCGAACTGTACCTGAAGAAGTGCAAGTGCGTTGCAGACTCGGTTTGATGCACCTGGCGACAAAGTTGGGGGTGAAAGTGCAGGGTAGATTGACACAATTTCCTGCGAGTAAATACACCAAGTGAGGAAGGCAGGCTTAGCCTTAGACAAATTGCATTCGGAACAGCAAGTGCCGACTTGAAAAACAAACGGTGACTGATCTCAACAGTTTCTAAGGGTATAAACAGAGGGAGCATAAGGTAGGAAATCAGGGCCAAAGCTCCCAGTATTTCTACTTCAATGTCCAAGCATGCGCATCCTAAAGAAAGGGTACAGATGAATCATGCATACCTGAAGCAGAGCAGCGATTGTGCCAAAGGAGTGCCACAGGAGAGGGGCCAGGTCTTGAAATATCTCCCGTTTCTGAAACGAGTACAGTACATCAAGTTAGATTCTCATCACCAACCGAACACGCAAGTCCTGCAGTTGCTCTGTTCATCCTAATGTAAAACAAACAAAGCCGCGATCCCTCCCAGAGATAAAAGAAAAACCCCACGCAACACAATCCCTCTTCGAGAGGAAGGGCTAGAACCCTAGAAGAGCAGGGGCGGACCTTAGACAGCTCGAGGAGGGCGTTCTCGCGCAGGTCGCGGTCGCAGAGGTCGAGCACCAGCTGCTCCGCCGACGCCAACTTCCTGTCGTTGGGTTCCTGCGCGCCGCCGATCGGGGAGGGGGACGGCGGCGACGCCCCCGCGAAGGAGGGCGGCACGGGGAGGGAAGGCTGCAGGTTCGCCATCACGCCGCCAACTGCAACGAAACCAGCGCGAGGCCATTACGAATTTCCCCAACAACAACAACAAAATCAGGCGCGGATCGCGCGTAGCCGCGCAAGCGGCGCGCGCGCCGCCGGTTGACGCGAGCGCAAGCCGGATCAGGGAAAATGTGCAGCAAGCGGAGGTTTGGAGATTACCGAACGACGAATCAACTCAGTGGAGTTCCGGATAGATCTGCAACCACACACTGCTCCGCGGAACCCTAGCACTTGGAGAGGGGCGGAGGGGGCGGAGGCAACCGGAAACCACCGGAGCTCGCGGCGCCGCGCCGGAGATCACCGGAGCTCGCCGCGACGCGGTGGGGAAAGGGCAGGGCGAAGGAAGAAATCTGCCGAATTATGTTTCCGTTTCTGGTCGGAGCGAGCATTAATTAAGATCGAACGGCCGACGGCTAATCCAGCATCAACGGCGTGATCTAGCTGGGCCCATCTAAATGGGCCTCCAATATGGGCCGGCCCGAGAAGCCCAGAAAGACGGAGGGCATTCGGCAGCGGCGCCCCGTCGTTATAAGAAGGCACCCTAGGGTTTGCGCCCCGCCGCCACCTCCTCCAAGAAGCCTCAGCTCTCGCTGCTCCCGCACCTCCCCGCGCGCCGCCGCCACCTCGCCGCTCGAAGCCCGCAGCGCAGCCATGGCGGAGCAGGTAAGGGCTCCTCCTGTCCTTCCCGTCTAGTGGTGTCCCTTGGTTCTTCCGTTCGCCTGCTCGCTCCTGGTACTTGGATAGTTGGATTTGTGCTGCACAATCGCGCTTCGGGCCGTGTATGCTTAGATCTGTTCGTGAAGAGGTTTTTGTATTCGTCGCAAATCGGTTGGCAGCAGGTAGTTCTTAGCAGTTTCTGTGGCCAGAAATATCTGATCAGGGTTTGATGTTTGTGGGTGAGATAGCGTTCTACTTCACTTCTCACCTTGTTTGCTAGTGATTCCTTGTTTCTGCGTAGCCATTAGCTGCTTAGTGAGTGACTTTTTTTTTGACGAACAGCCTTGAACTGTCATGTTATACAACTATATATGCGATCTTGATTTGCTATGTACCCGATTCATGTGAAATCAATAGGGAGTGTGCCTGTTGTTATATTTTCTGGCTAATTATTGCGGTGCATTAGCCCAAGATTTGTTCCTCTACATGCATGTTTCAGTCCAAGCATATGATTAGATGTTGGTCGTCTTGTTTTAATGGTTTACATCCATTCTTGTTGTGCAGACCGAGAAGTCTTTCCTCAAGCAGCCCAAGGTTTTCCTCAGGTGAGGAATTTGTTCATTTCATGATCTTGTTATTGTTTAGCATTGGACAAACGTTTTCTTGATCAAAGTTATTGTACTTAACAATGCCTTTCTGTTTGATATAGCACAAAGAAGGCTGACAAGGCTAAGAGGCCTGGCAAGGCTGGCAACCGTTTCTGGAAGAGTGTTGGCCTTGGCTTCAAGACCCCAAGGGAAGCCATCGAGGGTAAATAATAGGCCACCACCCCTTCTTGTTTAGCTGTTTCTATACTTGCAAGTAGCTTCTGTTATCTTGATTCTGGATCAGTGCTCCACAATATCATGTTTCTTGGTTACACTAGCTGTGCTCTTTTACATAAAGGATTTTATTGGGTTAGTACTAAAATGTTGTTGAGTTGCTCTCAACATTTGGAGTCAGTGTCTCATGGGAAAATTTCATTTTATGACGTGGAAAACTACTGAGATGCTGGGTTCACTTTCTATTTTTTCTGAGAAATTGTTTCTAAATGTCTAGGATTAATTCAGTATGCTTGAATGATTAATAAGATGAGTTGTACATTATCTTGTCTACTCATTGTACAATCTATTAAATTCTATTCCCTTGCAGGCACATACATTGACAAAAAGTGCCCATTCACCGGTACTGTTGCCATCAGGGGCAGAATCATAGCTGGAACATGCCACAGCGCCAAGATGAACAGGACCATCATTGTCCGCAGGAACTACCTCCACTTCGTGAAGAAGTACCAGAGGCAAGTAAAAGGATTATGTATTCCTGAAACAACATATTTTTTACTCCTTCTGAGTTGCATTTCTAACTCAGAAAACAATTGCGCTCTTTGCAGGTATGAGAAGAGGCACTCAAACATCCCTGCTCACATCTCCCCATGCTTCCGTATCAAGGAAGGCGACCATGTCATCATTGGCCAGTGCAGGTAACTACTCACTACGATGTAGACTTCGTCCTGGTTGGTCTGTATGCTTAAAACACGGAGTTTCATGGGCAATTGTTGCTGTGATCTCCAATTCTTCGTTCTTCCCCTATTGATTACTGCACAACATGATTTTCTTATGTTGCTGAACTTTTTGTTCTGTCTTTACAGGCCTCTGTCCAAGACAGTCAGATTCAACGTCCTCAAGGTCATTCCAGCTGGAACCACTGGTGGTGGGAAGAAGGCTTTCATCGCTGCCTAAGCTTAGACTCTGATTCATGAGTAGTTCATAGTCAGAAGTTTTTCGCACTTAAAAAGATCTACCAGGCTGGTGTTTTGGTATTTGATTCCATATTTTCTGTCAGACTGAAGTCTCTCGTCGTATGAACGTGTTTGTGGAATCTATCTATCATTAAGAGTTTTGCTTAAATTGTACCATGTGTTGTGTTCTTGTTGATTCTGGTCAATTTGTTTCCCTGCTGGCTTGTTGCTTGCTCAAATTGACTGTTGCTTCAGCTGTCAACGTCATGTCTCAAGACTTCCCATCAGTGTTTGTATCTCATTTGCAACACAGTACATGACTACTCGTCACATTTTAATTTTTGGTATAGATACATCAATATTTAGTAAAGGTGGAGACACTTATTTTAGAAAGAAGCTGTACGACCTAGCGAAATCGATTTGGCTGTCCAACTATCCAAACATACACGAAGTGAACTTAGATTCCAAATGGTTGTTTTCTCTTTACTCGCAAATTCATTGTGCCAGAATTGATCACCGAAATAACTACGGGTAGAGACGGGTAGATCGTCTCATTCAATAGCACTGCTTAGCGTATTCTAGTTTGTAAGAAATGCCCATTTCCCTCGGACTTCCTTTGGGCAACGAAGAGTGTCTCCGTCCAGTATTTGTTTGATGGTTTCTCTATGCTTTCTTTCGACTGGAAAGCTAAGCTATTCTCAGTGCTCTTATACACCCACACAATCGCGACTTTGTACTTCTTCTACTCTCATTTTTGTTTAAATATCTCGGAAACTGATGCTTCCAATCTTCTTCGGGATGCACGTGAAAAAGTGGGCACTGGTTTTCTCCATTCCCTCCATCGTCGAGTGCCATCGTGAGGAGGAGACTATGGTTTTGCGTCCTTTTTCTTCAACTAAAGACAACTTCAAATAATTTCGTAGTGAAAGACAAAAGTCTCATCAATCAAGGCATGTTTAAATGCCTTTGAAGAAGCAAAGAAATCATCTACATGGTTACAAGTGCTTCAGAACCTGGGCCAAATACTCACAAAATACACAATAGGCCAGTATCCGAAACTCAAATGCTATGGCTCAAGAGCTCAACCCCGTCCACCCAACCTCTGCTGCATCCATTTGCAATTGTTGTGGACAACTGCTTCTACCCTTTGCAAGAGTAGGGCAACTGCTGCTGTTGCCATGAACCAATGCACCTAGAATGAGATCTCACTAGGTGCGTGGAATGTTCGCCCACGGCAGATCGCCTCAAGGTTTTCGCCGGCATACGAACTGAGTGGAGAAACCTCGACGCCTAAGGAAAAGTGATCATGAGAGATGACCCGGAATGTACTTATTTCAAATGTTCAAGTAGTGATTTCTTGCAAGTTTCTGGGTAAGGAATTACCTGTCATATACAAGGGTACTGAATGGGTCAGAAAGCCGCCAGCAGCAACCACCCATCTGCTGTGGAGCCGGAGCAGCATCAGTTTGGCGGTATCAGGGGTGTCATAAGCTGCGCCGTTTGCATTCTTCACTGGTGCAAATTCCTCCTCGCGTGACACCTGAATGTTAAGAGATGCACCGGTGAGTATCTCCAGTTTTTTAACAGGAAAAAGAGATGGAACATAAGATGCTACTATATCAGGACAGGTAACAGAAGTTGGACCTCGAAAAGTGTCGTGGACGGGGAGTAACTGAATGCATCGAATATGTATTGTTCAAGCTTCAGGCCCATTGTACACCCATGAATGGAAGGTATCTTCTTCTCTGCAAGATGATACCTGGACACCAAGTTTGTAAACGTCAAGTACGAAAACAGAACATAATTTTTCTGGAGCATGACATTTGCCAGGTAACTTTACTTCCATGACATGCCTAGCAGACCCTTAAATAACAAAGCCTAGCATAGGTGTAATTCTCACTCTCCCAAGAGGTGAAAAGAGTAGATAAGCAGCAAATAGGCAACAAAAGTATCCACCAAACTCGCAAGTTTGGAAGAATTGGCAAACATTCAATGAATTCATAATGTTTCAGAATTTAAATTGGACAGAGAAACACTCACACACTGTCCTTTTCAAGGCTGTTTGCCACTTGATTCAAAAAGTCCAAAGCGAACATATGCAAGCATACCTGCAAAAAAACAACGGAATATGAAGTTGTCATGCGTCAGAGTGTTTGAAGGAAGGAGTGAGCGGCAAGCGAAGGATAGAAACGTACATTGCTCCAACAATAACGAAGGCGTCCTGTTGATTGATTGATTTCAGTAGCCATAGCCGCATCCATTTCACTATACTCGACCACGGAGAGAGGTCCACCACGACCTCGTTGAACAAACACTCCAACATTCTCTTGTGGATAAGCCTGTTCAGAATACGACTAACTATCAGTGGGTTGCACAGTATGGTAAATGGTAAGGCATCAAGTGATGAACCATGAGAATTTATTCTTGCGACCTCTTGAAATATTTGACTTTACCTTCCTAACAACCTTTGCAGCAGAAGATACACCCTTATCTATAAAGTACCCTAGGAATGTAGGATCGGCAACACGAACCTGCGTATAAGATATCGATTAGCGAATGAGGCCGTGCAGAAAAATCAGTTGACATCTCAATGTGTCTTTCCTCACCAATGCGTTATCAACACCGTAGCAATCTACATATTTTACACCCCGTGCAGACATATCTTCAAGCAACTTCTTAGACTTCAGGGCTGTGAGATGTTACAGTTGTAAAAAAAAGCATCAGCAATGATCATGTATTTAATAAAATAGAACTACCGCACGAGACATAGCCATTATTCCAGATCTATGGGGATTACCGGAATAAATTCCTCCATTTCCATCAGGAGCCTTTGCAACCTAGTTTCAGCAGAGCATGATCATTTAGAATTGCAACATATGCACTATCAAAGTAGATTTGCAGGCATAACAATTTGCATTTAAAGATATCACACCATGAGTAACTTAGAAATCAAGTTGCAATAAACCACAATTCTGCCTCCAATTAATATATGATCAGATGAATGAATCATAAAGTTAAGAGATGGTACCCTGTATGGTGTCTCCATGATAAATCTGCCATCGTCAGAAACACATGGAAGAGTGCCTTGTTGGAAAAAGGTCACCTGCGATGAAAATGTTTGAATTTCAAGCCAAATTGTTAAAGATAACTCTTACTATTGAATTGGAGATTATGCACTTATTATTTAATTCCCATGAATATTTAACGCCGCAGAAGATATTGTACTTGTTCTTACCTGTTCAGCCTCTAAGCCAAAATATTTACGGCTTTCAAAGAATTTGCGTGTGACATCATGGGTGAAGGGGCTGGTCATTATATACCAGTGGATCGGTAAAATATTGCCAGGAGCTGCAAATATTTTCAAATTAAGGGTAATGACGTGAAGCAAAAAATAAGATCTAGAAGCTTGGGATCAAAAGACATTACAATCACTGGATTGAGCAGCCAACTTTTGAATACACAAAATGCGTTCCGCCTGGAGTTGGAAAAGTGATTTTCCAGATGGAAGTCCAATATCTGAAGGTCGAAAATGAGGTGTCAGAAACAAACAATGAATCATGATACATATAATGTAAGATGAAATTATCAGCAAAGTGCAATTCCAACTAGTAGGGATGAAGAAAGATGCATATAGTAGTACCCCCTCTGTTTTCTATGGCATACATTTATGCCTTAAAGAAGAGAGCATACCACTGCACATATGCAGTCAAGTAGTAAGATACAAGAATTCAGGTGGAATCAACTTACTGAAACATCCCTTAGGATCGGAGATACCAAGTCGAGTCCCCTGCACACAAAATGAGAAGAAATTAGATCATAAGAAAAATGTTTTCCAATGTGTTGCACAGATAACAGGATTGTGAGATTCAATGTCATCAGATTACCTGACCACCAGCCAATAAGACAACGGCCAGCTTCCCTTCTGAAATGGCTCTCAGCCCCTTCTTCCACCACCGTTCTTTGTCCTCTGAAGACCTATCCTCCACCCTGGAGACACTGGATTCCGGTACGGGCTCGACAGCGGGCGCCAGAAAACCTGTGCTTAGCAAGTTCACCACATTAACTAAGACTGCCAATCAAAGATACACATGGCATAGTGTTCTTCGCTGTAATGAACGATAGATTATTCAACTAAAAGACCTCTAACCTTGCGATCCAAGAGAACGTCGAATGATCCGATCAATCCTTGAAAGATCCAGACTCTGCGATATAGTAGTATGAACAGCTCCATCAGACAGTGTATTCAGTAACACACAAAACGGTAAACAAATGCTGCAAATTTGGATTGTGGCGTGAGCCGAGGATCCAAGGCAACTTATCCAACTGGATACAATGAAGTGATGGAGATTTACACCTCCCATTCTCCACAAATCTTAGCAGCATTCGCAACTCAGAAACAAAAAAAAAAAAACTCCAGCTGACAACCGAATCAGCAAGCAGAATTCCAACTTAAAACAGAGTTACCTGTCTCATAATCCCGACGCGGAAACAGATATGCAGAAAGAATAAAAAAAACTCGAATCAAAACCTTTGCCGACAATTCCAACGCGCAATGCAAGACCAAATCTTTACCCCGCGCCGACTACGAGCGAAATCTTGGTCCCCGAACAACCGAGACCGCGGCGACATTGGGCTCACCTCGATGTCCCGGACGAGGAGGTCCCGGTCCTCGGGCGAGAGCTCGTCCCAGAGCGCGAAGGCGCCCTCCTGGCCGTAGTCCTTCATCCTCTCCAGCAGCGCCTGCGGCGGCGCCGCGCCCCACCTCCCGACCGGCCCCACCGGCGCCACCGACCCAACCATCATCTCCTTCATCTCGCCGCGCGCGGCAACACAAGAAGCGGAAGGCAGACGGCGGGTGGCGAGGCGAGGGGAGATTAGCAGAGAATTATCAGGTAGAGATCAAGAGGGGATCCGTGATTGGGCAATGATACGCTGTGGCCAGCCAGCTCGGAATGTTCGCCGGTGCGTGGGCCGCCGCGCGAGGTTATATACCACGGGCGCGTGATGCCTGTGCAGTGCATCGCAGCTGTGCAGTGTAGGTGTCGCTCCTCGATCCTCACTGGATTTTGGATTGGAGCAGGTTGCGTAGATACAAGGCAAACACGTGCCATGGCGGCGACGCCATTTGGTTGTTACGATAACCATGTTTGGTTTGACAGACACACTTGTGTATACCTGTTATCATTTGGTTAACCTTTTTTCCTTTTTGCTATTTGTTCAACAGCAAATTGTAAGATAGGGTGTGGCTAGTTCTTTACTGAAAATTAACTTAGTTCTTAGTTAGATGACATAATTAAATTTTAATTGCAATTTATGAATAGAATGAACCATGAAGCAAATATAACAGTTCGGAGTATTTTTTTAAATTGCAGCTCCACTTTTCAGTTGCAACCGGAAAAACTCGGTTCAAATTCAACTTGCAATTTATATGCACGAATCATGATGTAATAAAACAATGTAGAACTTGACTAAGCACTAACTTAGCTAGCTGAGAACTAGCAAACCCTCTATAATAGAACCGCATCATGGTTAAAATTGACAAATTAACAACAAGCTGGTCAAGCAACATGATTATCATTACCAGCCGGGGACTTGATCATCAATACCATATAAATCTATACTATGTTCAGTGCAAACTGTTGTTCACTACAGTCTTTGCCGCTTGTTCCATTTTGGGGTTGGTCATGCATGTGATTTTTAGTATTCTTTCCTTTTCATAATTAACATAGCTTTGTTTATATAATAAAATATATTTAGATACACTTTTATCTAGATAAAGCCGTGTCAGTTAATTTGAAATGTAGGTAGTAGTACATTGTTTCTAGCACCTGGGAAATGAGCCTAGCTATACAGTACATGTGTTCTTACCATATGAGAAATGGTCTCTGTACAAGAGTGGCTAGTGCATCCAGCTTCAAATTCATTCATGACGTACCACCAGCACCAGACCTACCCCTGGCAGTTGATAAAGTGTTACACTTGCTTTGCATTCATGCTGTCATGGGCCACAGTGAATTAATTGGCATGCATATCAATGCATACGAAGAACAGGGAAACATGTTGCAGTATTGCAATCTCAGATACTACAACAGTACTGTATAGTTGAGTACATTATCTGGTAAGCGGGGTAGGGCACCTTATCTTAAGCTTCTGAATGATAATTAATTAACTAGACATATATCTCCAAAATATCATTTGACAAGAAGTTCATAGTCACTTCTTATAGGGAGTGGAGGTTTAAAGCTCAGGCTACGCATGATTCTTTTTTAACCATCAAAAATAATATTTTCAAGTTCCAAAAAATTTCAACCAAAATTCTAGATATAGAAAATTACGCGCTCTATCAACTTGAAAAACTCTTAACGCGATATACCCTGTATTTTAGGCTGCACAAAAATGGCGGCATCAAAAGTAGTGAACAATGCAAATATTTAATCCTTCGAATTTTGTCAGATTTTATCATTTTTTTGTTGAGAAACACAGTATAAACGCAGACGCTCACATACACGCGCATACACTCATCCCTATGAAGGCACACACGTGCACCCTACCCCTATGAGCATCACCGGAAGACTGGCGGATTGAATCTTGAAATTGACGAAGTCACCATATGCGTCTCACTGTCGACGGGAATGTCGCCTCCCACTGAATGAATGTTCCGCCTTTATGAGACACACAGATGTCAAACCTGAGGTTTGATCTCTGGTGGGCTAGGGGTACAACCACCCACCTAACCACGTAACCTCGGGTTTGTTCTCTAATTTTATCATTTCTGTTAAGCCCATCAAATAAGTCATTCCGGGTTGACATATTGTGTGTTGATAGGGTACATCAATATCTACATTTAGAAATTTCTTCCATGTTTTCTTTGAAACTTTGCGTGTTTTCCAATTTTAGAAAAAACCAAGCTCCATGTAGCTCGAGCTCTAAAGTGGTTTTTTCGCTTCTTGTGATAATAGTATATATCCATATGATCCCAGTGGCAATTTCTTTGCTCCGTGAGCGTTTTCACCAGTCTAGTTGGTGCATAATTAAAACTCAATATAAACACTGCATAATTAATTGAATCGGTTGGATTAATGGATGCAACTAGAGAACTGACAAGACAGACGGATCACCGACAGGACAACCTGATGAATCGACCAAAGGCTTGAATTCCAAGTTAGGTTGTCTTTCTGCCCAAAGAAAGGTGCCACCATGATTTTCTATCTCTCTGGTTGCAGGATCCGCTACCAATAGCAGCCTAGCTTTTACAGCCTTCTCTCTCTAGATCCTTTTTGCTCTCTCTCTCTAGATTCTTTTTCTGTCACTACCTACATGTATATATGATGCAGCATTTTTCTTGGGCGTGCACCTCACTCAAGAGATGGGTAGCAAGCAGACCAAATCCAAAATGCATGATGTGAAAATGTGAACCGTTTATATATATCATCAACCAACGGTTTGGTGATGCGTCGCTCGATGGGAGAAGATGACCATGCATCGCATCACATCGACGTCTAGAAAAGGTGTATTTTTTATTTTGGTTTTCTGTCGAGTGGACGGTAGGAGTAGATGCAACCGCATGCACCAACCGGCCGGGCTGTAGTGCGAGTGCGGTGCAGAAATGAATGGTAAGATGATCAGGCACCTGACACGGACCGCACGGTGGTCAGGCTGGAAAACAAAAGGTTAAATTGGCATGATAAGTTGCCCTGCAGGCACGCAAGCATTGGCACATGAAGTCCTCCACCTTTGGAATCCCTTCGAGAAATTCAGAGGAAATGGTAGTAACTAACTATGTTTTTTTCTTCTTAGTTTCAAAGTGGTGCGTCAAAGGATTTCTATTTCAAAACAACACATCTCCAAATGAACAAGAAGTGAGATATTGGCGAAATCCTACTCAACGCCTTAACGTCAGAGAAGAACAGTAGACAAGAATTGGTAAAACTGGCAGCTACATGACGAGAAGCCCAAAAAATAAAATTTAGAAAACATGAAGCTTACTAACTTTGACTCTGGTGAATCTATTGATTGATTTGGTATTAGAAATTTGTGCTGCTTTACGCCTTATTCATTAGAACAGAGGGAGGAGAAAGTATTGAACACTAACTTTTTCGAGAATACACCCTGGAAGGTGTACTAATCATATAGAAGAAAAGGCAAGAAATCCTGAGCCACAGGTATTAATGCCAACAAGGGGTGGTAGCTCCCCTCAAAAACAAAAGCCTAATGTACACCCCTCCACGAAAAAGGAAAAGGCTCAGGAAATCCAAAGGACTCTGAGCGGAAAAGCCTAGCTACACACCATCTCTGGTACTTCTCCGTAATCCTATGCCTAATGGTCGCCGCCGCCAGGGTGGCGCCATTGAACACCACATCATTCCAATGCCTCCAGATACACCAGAAAACACTAACTAGCTCGACACAAATTAAAGAATCAATCACAACAGCACAAATTTGAGGGAATCCTATTCCATTGTGTGCAACGAACCTGAAGAAACGATTCCAATAAGTTTTCAACCATAGTTGGTGTTGGTTTCTTTTAGTAATGGACTGAGAAACACCAAATGCGTCGGCCTTATCAACGATAGTAGGTGTTGGATTCTTTTCGCTGCTACGGCCAGTGGCTGCTTTAGCACTGCATTCATCATCATCATATTATGTTCACAGGTCTCAAGTCGCTGTCATGCAAGCTAATTAGCTAAACCTGTAGCTGCAACGGAACCTGACATCCGAACTAGAAACACTCAATTAAGCTGATGGTTTTTGGAAAGGAATGAATGGATGTGTAGTCGATGGACATTAAGCCTTTAACCAAAACAAGCTGAATTTGCTTAGATAGGTAGACCAATATGCAAAATATTGCTAGACTTTCCAATTTTAACTTTACCAAAGTTTTTATCATTTTGACACCTTGCACGCCCGCATGAATTTTGAGGAGAGCCGGGAACTGGCTTTCCTGGATATCTCTGCAACTGCCAGGTGGTCACCAGTACATTTTCTTGCGTCAAAGTTGTGAACTGGGGACAATCATGCACATTATAAGTTTCTCATATCAAGGAAAATATTTCCTCACCGAACAAAACTCAAAAAAAGTCATGTCATCAGTGTACTAAAAAGTCAGGAAAATATTTTCTACCAACAAAGAAAATAATAAGAAACTCGCAACGCAATATGGACAGCTCAATTACAGCAAAGCACGCAAGTAACAAAGAAATGCCTAGTTGATGGCAAAATCTCACGAGTTAAGAGGCACCACACAGACAATGTACTGCAAGTCTATAACATATCCAAGCGAAGAATATGCTTGCTCCCTAAAAAAAAGTTTCTTAGTGATGTTCATTAGCACATTACTATTCTGTTCAAAGGTGCATCTCATCATGAGATAGCATGGATATCGGGGATCATATAGTGTTAGGCTCAGATTCTCTAGTCTATTATAGGAGCTGCAGCTTGAGTGGGCAACTAGCAATCATGCACTATTTTTTAGCCTGCATACCCCCATTTGGAAGCCTTGTCAGCATTGTTTGCACTATCTGTTAACTTATAAGCAGATAAGGCACACTTGAGTACCTGTACAGATGATAAAAGTGCCAGTAGACGGTTCTGTATTATCACAAGATCATCTCCCAATTAAAGATTGACAAGTGATGAAGATCGGATAAGATTTAATTTGCATTGAGAAACTTTGACCTCTAGCCTCAGTCACAGTGCAAGGTAGTGTGTGTGTGTGTGTCTGTGTGGACCTCTCAACTTCTTTTGATGTCTGATTACTGGTCCTGGAATAGTTCAGAGGACCACAGGCACAGATTAGACCATTGATCTGTACTTCCATGGCATCCAATGCATCGCCATCCCAACAACTGTTGCAAGCAAGTTCAATTATTACCCAACCACAGTGTACATGGCAAAACAAAATACAAGGTGCAACTGCCAGCCACACTGATGTACTTCAAGAATCAATGAAGAGAGTGGTACATCACAACAACATTTGACACTCCATCAAAAGAGAGATTCGATCAGGGACAGTAAAACAGAAGCTAAATTCAGGCAGAACTTAGTCCAGTTCAGATCAAATGTCTTACATGCAGACAGAGTGAACCCCAGCCACGAAAATAAAAGGGGGTGCCACAATGCTGCCGGCATCGCTATCTGCTAACCACACGATGAACGGAGTTATTGGTCAGCTTACTACCCAAAAGGTCTATCAAGTCTAGCATATGATGATATGGATCGATCCACTACTAGCCACAACAAGGTACAATCTTTCTTACAACATGCATCCTTGTCAAGGTACCTAACGGTGACGAGCACTAAGATAAGAAGCCTAGCTATGACCCAAACTAAGGATTTTTTTATTATTTGCATTTCAGCAGTTGTCGCATATACTCGGTGGAGTTCATTGGGGAGGGAACCAACCACTGCTGTAGAGATTATCTGATTGCCTAGGCATTGGCAGCCTGACACGGTCTACTTGCGCATGGTTCTTCCCATCATAAGTGGAAGAGGAACAATTCGACGCTGCCCCTTTGTTCAAGTTCTGTGGTGGAAGCAAGTAGTTTGCGACGGCTAGATTGTTGTCAAGAACAGGGATCTCACCTGTAAGAGTCTTGAATGCAAACTCAAGGCATGGATCCCCTCTGGTCAAGTCCGGTGGTGGAATGAAGTAGTTTGCATCAGCTAGATTGTTGTCAGGAACAGGGATATCACCTGTAAGAGTCTTGAATGCAAACTCAAGGCATGGATCTGACAAGATACCTCGCAGCAGCGACGATAAGGAGGAACCAGGCATATCATCAGCTGTTTCAAAGAGCCCAGTCTGTTGTGGTGGAACATGTAACTCAGAAGGCGCATTTTGGTATCTAACATCTGTTATAGAGCATGCAACAGATGTTCCTGGTATCTGTTCATGAGCTGAAGGACACTTATCTCCAGGATGTTCAGAAGCACTTGCGATATGTGCTCCATCTTTCTTCCAAGGAAGTAAAGAGGGTATAGCCTTTGATTTAGGATTTTTGACCAGCTTTGTTGGTTTTAACTGAACGGCAATATCTGTTTGTGTGCTGACAGGCGAATCTCTGAGCACATTACTGGTTTCCTGGTTGTGTTTCAATTCCTGGTTGACTTTAAGTGCAGTTAAACGAGGCGACGCTCGAAGAGGTGTAGAAACCTGTTTCGCAGGTTTAGTTCGTTGTTTCTTTCCCTTGGATTTTGGCCCCACATTTGCATTTTCTCTCCCAGTTGATTCATGCTTCAGAGACTGATTGTTCACGCTTGCCTTCTGAAGCTCTAACTCGGTTAGCCTCCCTAGGGAGACACCCTCGTGTTCTGATAATGGCATGTTTCCAGCATTCTCTCTACTCTTTGGATTCGACTCATGAGCACTATCCATTTGTATGTTATCTGAAGTTCCTTCTGCCTGTATATTTCAAAATAGAGGTTAAGATGGTGCACTAATAACTAAATAGAAAAGACAAACATAGGTAACAAACAAAGATCCTTGGAATTCACTCATCTGCAGTATAGCAGAAATCTGAGGGCATCGGCAGTTCATTGACAACTACAATGCTGATGCTTAAGGTCAGCATAGGAAAATTTAACCATCCCCAACTTCGTATCAAAATTTCTTCAGCATTTTAATATTTTCGTGCCCCTTCTCTCTTATATTTTAAAATACCATAATTTCAATGGGTGTGTTGCATTGTAGCAAATTGTCGCAATTTCTTAGGTGCATCAGGAAACCATCCATTTACTGGTGTACTTCAGCAAACGAAATACTTTTGCATTATCTTAGAACTAATTTTATACTACCTGAAATACTTTTTATGTCACATTGTTATTACTTCACCAATGAATAATTAGCTGACACAAGATATTTGAGCAGGGTGGGTGGCGCTAGGAACATTTAGACATGGGTCAAATAAGAAATGTCACATTATAAAGAACATACATGATGAAATCGGTTCTCTGGAATCTGCAA